>NC_064923.1:263066610-263438276 GCF_023897955.1 Schistocerca gregaria | reverse complement strand
TTTGTTTTTCTATCATGACTTCGAGAGCTGTGTCAGGTGCTAAAATGACATTAACATGTTTCGATCCATTGGCTTTAACAGAAAGCTGGATATCGTATGGTGTAAACTATGCTGCTCCCACAACACAAGGATTGTAGAAATAAAACACAGCGGCGATGATTCTTATTGATAAAAATGTTGAAGACATCGCAACATATGGCAACTGGTAGAGTTTGCGGCATTGTGGAGCATTTCCAAGCAGCTCTCTGAAGATCGTGACCTCTACATTTAATCTCATCTTCCACATTGATGGTGTAGCAGATCTCTTGGTGTTCCTTTTCGAAGAGCATTGTTTCCGTACACTGCAGCCACACATATGATCATTGTTCCAATGTTGACCATCCCTTGAATGTCCTGTTCACAACATGCGTGGGTAGCGGAAATAAAGAGGTACTGTTGTCTTATTGGTGAAAAAAAATGTGGCAGGTATCACAGCATATGGAAATATGATGAGTCTGTAGCTCCAAACAGCTGTCTGAAGGTGATGACCTCTACATTTAATCCCATACTCCATAGTGCCAAGTGGCAGATGTACATTGTTCTGCCAAGACTCCCTCCATCTCAAACAAGTGTAGCTCCAAACAGCTGTCTGAAGGTGATGACCTCTACATTTAATCCCATACTCCATAGTGCCAAGTGGCAGATGTACATTGTTCTGCCAAGACTCCCTCCATCTCAAACAAGTGGTGCCAGTCAATCATTAAGTGGTAATCGACAGTGTACAAGTGGACAGATGGCATGGCAAAGACACCATTGATGTTGGATGATACACAGTAATAAGCACCGCAGTTGATAGCGTGCTCAATTGTACCAGTTTTTCCATAATTTCAACACCAGCCAACGACACAGCACAGTGCATCCCAGTTTCCTTATCTTCACTATACCACCCCTCAACTTCTTTACGAGTACCCTGTGTCTCTCTATAGATCAATGTGCAGTACGTCCATTGGGTCATAAACACCAAAGTACACCAGTCAACGCAGTTAGGTGATCTACATATTTCTAGCACATAGATCACAGTATGAAATTTATGATTATGACCAGCCATCTTCCCCTATATGGACAGGAGTCACAGGGTATTCTCGCATTCATATCATAAAGCTGGAGATTGAAACATCTCCCCTCATTGCCTTTGGCCAACTCTCCCTGCAACACTGTCGCCATGTAACTGATAAGTAGTAGGAGGGTACTACAGCCGCTACATTCCACGTCTCGTGAAGAAACAGAGCAAACTCTGTCCATAACTGGTTTCAGTGAAGACTGTTCAGCACCAATCTTACTTACAGTACCCATCCAAGTATACAAGAACTCTCCAAAAGCGTGCATGTCAAGGAGGTTACCACACCTTTCTGGTGCGTAGTAGACATGAGAATGCTATGAGATATAACAGATGGTTAAGAAGAAAAGTGTGGTTTATGCATGATGGAGCTCCAGGGGAATATAGTATGAAACATTTTACATAAATCATCTGCGCTATCAATTCTGGAGTCGTATTCCAGTATCTGGAGTCAGCACCTAGAAGGTACCAGCAAGAGAGAAATGATCGTAGAGCATGAACACATGCACACCTTTCGCTGCATGGTTCGGCACCCAAAAACGCTGTATTGTTAAAGCCATATGGTTTCTGAAGTATTAGTGATATGGAACGCAACCCTCTGAATACTCTAATGCAGGATATACGTGTCCATAACTGACATACTACCACACGTTTTCTATCCCAATCACAATGCTGACAAACTTTAAGATGATAAAACTACTTCCTTCTACACTATTCATGGGTCCTAGGAAATGATGTAGCTGTTGGTGTATATCCACCACTCTAAATGCTTATAAATCAACGAGAATGAAGTCGGAAGACTGCTGATCTGTCTCTTAAGAAATTGATTTTATGTCTTTTTAAGTCAGGAAGGTAAATACCCTCATCACATTTCCTGTGTCAGTCGTGCTTATGTGTAGTAGCATCACTAGCTAATAGAATGAGGAAAAACGACATGAATATTCTCAATAGTTAATACGTTATCAGCCACGCCCTGCTGCGTGCAAATACACATAAAGAAACAGCTCTCCTCTCCTCTTGCACACATAAGTCATGGTCTGATGTTAGATAGTTTTGCTCATGTGTAGAATAATATATCAAGCTCTACCTAACACTACATCTCTAGAGTACACCCTCCTCACACTAACAAGGCAGATATATGTGGCGTCAGTCTACTCTCCCACAGAACATGATAGCGAATGGCTTAAGTCTGTTAAACACACTGATTTATCTCCCTAATACCTATGGAATAACATTGCTTGTGAGAACCAACCTAATTCGGTAGTATCTTGTACATCCAACTGCATGTATGGGAACACAGTCCTGGGTTAGGATAACATGTTTTGCCTGTTTTAATATAGGTCTTCTGTATAGTACTTGTATCGGTTTTGTTGAAGTATTCGTTACGAAGACCCACGTACTTTACAAGGGGAGGGAAAGGTTAAAACTGATTGCACACAGAGCATAATTTTAAGCTTTTCTCGGTCTTTAGTGTCTGGGTCACCCCAATCCACCTCAATTCCCCGAATGTCGTGGTATTTTTTCTCTAGTTTCGTGTATTCTCAGTCAGTTTACGTAATTTTGCAAGGTTCTCGCGATTTTACAGATTTTGTCGCATTTCCCTCAATTTTATGTATTTCCGATCAATTTCTCGTAATTATACCAGGTTTTCTCGACTGTTACCGATTTTATGTCATTTTTCATATTTTTTCGATAGTTTTCCGTATGTATATGGTCCTATTGCTGACATACCCATGCGTTGTTTGATTTTATACAAGGATATTTGGGTGTCTTGCACACCAGCCAGTTAAAAAATCCTAGGAATTCCCATTTTCTCAATGATCTACATGCATGCATGTAGCATGGCACAATCATGAAAGGTATAGTAACACTCGCCTTGTAGCTAGATGAGGCTCAGTGAGTGGTGCAGATGATGAATACAATGGAAACTCTGGAAAAGTCTGGAAACAATTCCATGTACTGCTATGACACTTTAGAGAGCTTGTCTGTAGACGCATGTAGTGGTGCACTGGAAACAATTCTACATGTTCATTTGACTTGCACTCTGTCATGTAGAGATTTGCCACCAGTAGTTGACACATGTATAGAGTTGATTTATTTTGCTGCTCTGATATTTTTCTCCTAACTATATGCTCTTATTGCTTACAAGATGAGCCTAACTACTTTTGTTTACACCTTCCTACTTTAATACGTTCCCACAATGCTGTCAGGACATCTACAAACTGTAGATTTATGATAGTTTTTTATCCTAGTAATAAGTTATTCGTTAGTTGACAGTGTATTAAAGGCACTTGATATCCTGGACCATAGCAGTTTCCCTCCTTCCTCCCTACAAAGTGCATATCCCAGACAGCATAATTTATAGACGAATAGTTAGCAAGCTATGCATTCGAACAGCAACCATCTGCCTTTACAGTGCTACAGTCTTACAAATAACGGTTCTGTAGGGGATGTAAGCACATTTAAATTCCTCCTGCTAAAGAGCATAACATCTTTGATGCAAGCTATATTACTAATATTTCGTAACAACATTGTCTAGGTCATCCAGTAATAACAGCAAATCAAGGCATCCTGATGCGCCTATCATACCTCCTACTACACTCTTAAAGATCCACGATGTTGCACATGTTCATCCCAGTCTCAGTATTTTGTGTACTAGATGTCTGTTGGAGGGAGATAGTCCTTCACAAGTATTATTCTTATGTACGAGACAGAATAGTACATTACTCAGATGGTATAGTATGGCACTGTACCTGAACGCACCCACTCACGTAACAGCCATATATTCTACAGATGCAGTGCATTTACTCTGTTTCCTGTGTTTCCATGTCTACGCGTGTGTCACGGATGGCTTTCATGACCTAGGGTGGGCTTGAGTTAGTGTTCAGATGTGGATCCACTGTACGTTATATCCAGAACGGTGTCTAGAGATGGATCCACAATGCGTTACGTCCAGCACGAGGTTCAAAGATGAATCCACCACACATTACATTTGGAACAGTGTCTAGAGGATCATCCGAAATGAGCTATATTTGGTATGGGATTCGAAGGAGAATCCACCAGCGAGAGGACTGGGTCAGGGTTATGCAAGCCATCCTCGACACACACACAGACATAGAAAGCCATATGAAATGGAACGAGCATTTAGCGTCTGCACTAAGGAAGGTGAATGGTCGACTTCTCTCTATTGAGTGAATTTTATGAAAGTGTGGTTCATCTGTAAAGGCGACCGCATATAGGACACCAATGCGACCCATCTTGAGTACTGCTTGAATGTTTGTGATCTGCACGAGGTCAAATTGAAGGATGACATCGAAGAAGACATTCAGACGTGGGCTGCTAGAGTTGTTTCCGAGAGGTAGATGCTTCAGGAACTCAAATGTGAATCCCTGGAGGGAAGGCGACGTTCTTTTGGAGGAACATTATTGAGGAAAATTACAGAACTGGTTTCTGAAGGTGACTTCAGAAAGATTCTATTGTCGCCAGCGTACATTCATGTAAGAACCACAAAGATAAGATATGAGAAATTAGGGCTTGTACAGAGCCATATAAACAGTCGTTTTTCTCTCGTTGTATTTTCGGATGGAACAGGGAAGGGAATGATTAGTAGTGGTACAGGGTACCCTCCACCACACACTGTACAGTGGCTTGTGTAGTATGTATGTACGTGCATATGTAGATGGAATACTAGATTCGCGATTAAAATAAGGAAGAGAAGTGACAGTGGTACACAAAGATCCTCCGCCACACAACATAACCTCACTTGTGGAGTGTGGAGGGACATGGAGATACAGTGATATTGGTGATCTCTGGTTCGCCTATTCTTAATATTCGATGGCGACACGTGGCCACAACACAGTGGCCCCCATGGTGGTTTTCTCCCATGGGTGTGGTTTTCCCCAAAAAGAAACAGACGGTAGGATAGAGTCTTTTACTCTGGAACCGTTTTCAGACTACCAACTCTAGCCAGCCCTGCAACAGAAAATTAATATATTTTGTTACTCCATTTTCAAATTACAGTCTAACCTCCCCTCTTAACTAATCGGTTAATGCAATAATACGTCTGTGATTGAGTATATCTAATAAACTTGATTTTGGACAAGGCTATCGTCTTCGAAGAAACACGCTAAAAATAATTATGGATAAAGAAAGCAATTGTGTGATATTGTTAATACTCAGATATATAAATTTGGAAAAAGATATTTAAACTCGTTATTATAAAGCAAATGATTGACTGGTGGTAGCTCTTTTGTTACCACACTAATGTATGTAACCTCATATTAACGTTCACTTACATACACTAGATTCCTGGGCCTATCATTCTATGTACTTTGAAAAGTCTGTACTTAATATGAAAATTTACTGAGTCAGGTAAGTAACTGTTGGCTGTCAACAGATTGACAATGCCAAAATGCGAACTCAAGCTAGTACACAATAGCATTATTACATTGTAGGTAGATATAAAAAGTGGAACTTTGTTTATTCCTATCTTTGAACTGAATTTGCCAGAATTACTTTAAATTTAAGTCACTTTAGATTGTCGTCACTCAATTAGCAAGAATGACATTGTCTCTGAATATTATTGAACAACAGTACTAGAAGTGGCTAAAGAATGTATTGGAACAGTAGTGTGTAAAAGTAGGATGAAGCAAACAGCTTGGTGGAATGACACAGTCAAGGCAGCCTGTAAAAGGAAAAAGAAGGCGTATCAAAAATGGCTAAATACTAGAATTCAGGTAGACAGAGAAAGTTATGTTGAAGAAAGAAACAAAGCCAAACAGATAATTGCAGCATCCAAGAAGAAATCTTGGGAAGACTTTGGAAACAGGTTGGAGACTATGGGTCAAGCTGCTGAAAACCATTCTGGAGTGTAATTAGCAGTCTTCGCAAGGGAGGTAAGAAGGAAATGACAAGTATTTTGGACAGGTCAGGAAAACTGCTGGTGAATCCTGTGGATTCCTTGGGCAGATGGAGGGAATATTTTGAAGAGTTGCTCAATGTAGATGAAAATACTATCAGTAATGTTTCAGATTTAGAGGTCGAATGGGATAGGAATGATGATGGAAATAGGATCACATTTGAGGAAGTGGAGAAAATGGTCAATAGATTTCAGTGCAATAAAGCAGCTGGGGTGGATGAAATTAAGTCGGAACTCATCAAATACAGTGGAATGTCAGGTCTTAAATGTGTACACAGGATAACTGAAATGGCCTGGGAGTCGGGACAGGTTCCATCAGACTGGACACAAGCAGTAATCACACCAATCTTTAAACATGGAAACAGGAAAGATTGTAACAACTACAGAGGTATCTCTTTAATCAGCGTTGTGGGTAAAATCTTCTCAGGTATTGTTGAAAGAAAAGTGCGAGTATTAGTTGAGGACCAACTGGATGAAAATCAGAGTGGGTTTAGGCCTCTTAGAGGTTGTCAGGACCAGATCTTTAGCTTTCGGCAAATAATGGAGAAGTGTTATGAGTGGAACAGGGAATTGTATCTATGCTTTATAGATCTAGAAAAGGCATATGACCAGGTTCCTAGTAGGAAGTTATTGTGTGTTCTACGAGATTATGGAATAGGAGGCAAACTTTTGCAAGCAATTAAAGGTCTTTACATGGATAGTCAGCAGTTAGAGTTGACGGTAAATTGAGTTCATGGTTCAGAGTATTTTCAGGGGTAAGACAAGGCTGCAACCTGTCTCCACTGTTGTTCATATTATTTATGGATCATATGTTGAAAACAATAGGATGGCTGGGTGAGATTAAGATACGTGAACACAAAATAAGCAGTCTTGCATATGCGGATGACTTAGTTGTGATGGCAGACTCGATTGAAAGTTTGCAAAGTAATATTTCAGAGCTAGATCAGAAATGTATGGACTATGATATGAAGATTAGCATCTCCAAAACGAAAGTAATGTCAGTGGGAAAGAAATATAAACGGATTGAGTGACAAATAGGAGGAACAAAGTTAGAACAGGTGGACGATTTCAAGTACTTAGGATGCATATTCTCACAGGATGGCAACATAGTGAAAGAACTGGAAGCGAGGTGTAGCAAAGCTAATGCAGTGAGCGCTCAGCTACGATCTACTCTCTTCTGCAAGAAGTCAGTACCAAGACTAAGTTATCTGGTGCACCGTTCAATCCTTCGACCAACTTTGTTGTATGGGAGCGAGAGCTTGGTGGATTCAGGTTACCTTATCAAGAAGGTTGAGGTTACGTATATGAAAGTAGCTAGGACGATTGCAGGTACTAGTAGATGGGAACAATGGCAGGAGGGTGTCCACAATGAGGAAATCAAAGAAAAACTGGAAATGGAATTCTATAGATGTAGCAGTCAGGGCGAACAGGCTTAGATGGTGGAGTCATGTTACACGCATAGGAGAAGCAAGGTTACCCAAGAGACTCATGGGTTCAGCAGTAGAGGGTAGGAGGAGTCGGGGCAGACCAAGGAGAAGGTACCTGGATTCGGTTAAGAATGATTTTGAAGTAGTAGGTTTAACATCAGAAGAGGCACCAATGTTAGCACTGAATAGGGGATCGTGGAGGAATTTTATAAAGGGAGCTATGCTCCAGACTGAACGCTGAAAGGCATAACCAGTCTTAAATGATGATGATGATGAACACTATTTACTTCTTGAGGCTTCATTATCAGTTACTTTCAAATATCTTTTTAGCAAACAAACAAAAATGACAACTATAGTCATTTATTATGTGTCTTTTAGCTATTTAAACAACGACACTAGGCTGTTAAATAACTAGACAGGAAGCAGACCCCAAGTATGTGACCACGACTTTGGATAACGACAAGAGTAGAGGGGTAATGGGGCTCTGACACTAATTTCAATATCAAAGTGATTAACTGATCAGTTAATTAACCCACCCATATCCCCACCACTGGATGATGCCACAGGTTTTCCCCAATTGGCATGTAGGTCTCCCCCTCCTCTCCCCCACCCCCAAGGTAATGCCCACCCGCACATGGCGAGAGTTCCTACTGTTTGTCTTCGTACTTGTCAAAGCCTACCTTGCCCATAAATGTTGCCGGATCTCTCCCCCACTTGAGAATGTTTGGAGTATTATTGGCAGGGCCCTCCAACCAGCTTAGGATTTTGAAGATCTAAAGCGCCAGTTGTATAGACTTTGTCACGATATCCGTCAGGAGGACATCCAACAAGGCTGTCAATCAATGCCAAGCCAAATAACTGCATAAGGGGAAGAGGTAGCCCAATGCATTATTGAGTTGCTCAATTTGTGATGCTCTTTGTCTTGAATAAATCGTGCAATTTATCCGAAAATGTAATAGTTTGCTTGTCTGTACATGCCGGCGGGGTGGCCGAGCGGTTCTAGGCGCTACAGTCTGGAGCCGCGCGACCGCTACGGTCGCAGGTTCGAATCCTGCCTCGGGCATGGATGTGTGTGATGTCCTTAGGTTAGTTATGTTTAAGTAGTTCTAAGTTCTAGCGGACTGATGACCTCAGAAGTTAAGTCCCATAGTGCTCAGAGCCATTTGAACCGTTTTTTTGTCTGTACATGTACATCACATGTGCCAAAAGAAAAATCGTGCAGCCTATTGATGAAGCAGAGTGGCACATGCTAATCTTTTTTTCATCTTGAAGGAATAAAGCTGCAAAAATCCGTGCTGAGTTCTGTGAAATATATGGGAATGATGTACAGTCATGTGACATCGTCTTCAGCACCTATGCTGAAGACGATTCTATTGTACTCAGATGGCTAACCTTCTCTCTGTGAAGAACCAAGAATCCCAAGGGAGATCGAAGACGTATTACTCGAAGACTGACCTTTCACAATCAAGACGATAGTGGAAAAGTGAAACATATTGTTAAATTTTCAGATTGGGCTATACGGCAACATACTTTAAAGATGTTCGAAGTAACCACTGATTGGGTTCGTCGATTTCCTACAGTATTCAAAAAGCCAGCTGAATCAAAATAGTTCGCTGAAATGTTGCAGCTGAGACAGTCTAGTCCAGTCCACTCCAGATGACTTAACAGCCTCATCACCTTGTGTGAATGCTAAGTGCGTATCACTATGTCCCAGAAACAAAGGAGCACAGCAAGGAATGGAAGCATGTGGATTCACCATCGCTGAAAAAGGCAGAGAGCCAACTATCATCAGGCAAGGTGATGCTTCAGAATGTTTTTGGGACTGCCACGCTGTGGTGCTAACACGTTACAGTTGCACCAAAAAGTCTTCGTCTGACCATAGCGCATAGAATACAAGAAACACAATCATAAAAGTATAGGAAAGAAGCGAACATAGCTGTTTCCTTGTAATAGTTAGTATCTGCCTTTGGAAATAAAATGCTGTTTGGGTTCATATGTTGCTTATTTTGTGAACGAGTCCACGTCATTTAAAATCATCACCCAGCTGATGTGAAACAAGTATTCATCTAGTAAACAAGATGCCAGGTATGGTGCTGCACTGACACATTCCTCTCTCCTCTTTCTTAGACAGTTGTGTTTCATCCATTGTAGTGGATAGTTTCCTCTCTGGCTTCAAAGCAGGTGTGTGATATTTGCGTAATATGGATAGAAAACGTCGCGAAACTACAAACTAAGAAAGAGAATCTGTATAACTTGTTTCGAAAAGGCGATGAAGTACAGAAGCTACCGGATCATTTGTCCAGACTACTACTCATTTGATTCCTGCTACACTGGCTTCTGGGTGCATTTCATCTAGCTCATCGTTGCGTCTAATCCCGCATTCACTCATGTTTGAATCCAACTTCGGACCAAATATCATTTGCAGCATTTTCTCTCAAATACGAAAAATTTATGAAAGTCCTGCTTTTTGGATACTCCATGTCTCACGGGCATATGGTACAACGAAGTGGATCAAGGTTTCGTGTAGTCGAATACTGAACCGTCTCGCGAGACATCTGGACCGAAGCAATTGTGTTTGACTCTAGAAGGATATGTTTCCTGTTTGAATCTTGGCGGTGATCTCCACTTTGCATGAAGAGTTCTCCTTAAAAAACGCTCCCATGTATTTCAGTTCGCTGACTCTCTTATAGAACCAGTCTCTTCAGATGAAGAAACGATCGCGTGACATGCATTTCCAGTCGAAAAACGAGGTCATTTTAGAAGTGGAACATTTTTTGAACATCTAAAACACAGGCTAATACTACCAAGGTCTCCGACAATCTGTCCTATTAATATCGACGTTGTGTTCTGTCTGCTGAGAAGTCTTGAATCCGGTCACAAAGTTGATCTGATATCACAGACCAGCAGGAAAAACCTTTTCAATGGAAGAGTCTTACTGTGATTTTTAGTGTCCCAAATGCTAACATGAAAACAAGAACACCAGTCCAAGCTCCATTTATTTTAGTTAACACTCAGTAGTTCAAAATTAGTTTTATTTATTTTTAATTATGTGTTTTTAGTGTGCTGTTACAATTAATAATTTCTTTGAAGAATGGGATATATCCTGAAAAGATTCGAAAAAGTAGGCTTCAAGATTCACCCTGTTTTTTTACTGATAATTTGGGTGGTGTCAGTGGGGAACTTGGTCAGCGCTTTCGCCAAGATGTCAGAATGGTGGAAGACGGTATCAGGGCCGGTGGAATGCCAGTATGATGACAGGCTGCCGTTTGTCACTTCACCGGTATGTACAACAGACAATTAATCAGAGAAAAAGCTGTACTACAAAATGCGTTGAAGGACTGAAGAAAAGTCATAAAGTAAATATAATCGAAGGGTATATATAGCCTGTGTAATAAAGAGCCATTTTCATGTTTGCTCTTCAAAAAAGGGCTTAACGACTCAGTGGTAAAGCGCCGGCTCTCAGCTTCAGCACCTGGCCAGTCCTAGAATGATTATCTGTCACATTTCAGTTTTTCATCTGGCATTGTTCTTAGTGTGAAAAATATCGAGTTCCACTACGATTCAGAAGTAGCTTTAAGTTGGAATGCAAACTTCTTTCACAGGTACTGGGGGTGGAGATGGGGTTCCAGTGATACTGACCGACTGCCATGTCATCCCCTGCTAATGGCGACATTGTATGTGGTATGGAGAGCACACTGCTCTTCAAAATGTTGTCCGTTTTTCAGTTTTCATGACCTGCAGCCGCTACTACTCGGTCAAGAAGCTGCTCAATTGGCATCACAAGGCTGAGCGCATTCCTGTTCCAGTTCTCCCGTCAAGGAACAATCCCTAGCAGTATCGGAAACCGAAGTTGGTCGTGTGCATGGCAGTCGACTGAGCTGACAACTCAGCTATGAATGTTAATGTAGGTCCACCTATAAGCAACTGGATAAGTCAGTTCAGACGTCAGAGGAAGGCGATCGTACACCACCTCCAATAGGACTAAGGCTAGTAACAAAATATTTGATCAGATGAACATCTGCAACTCAGGAACTAATTTATAAAATATAAATCCCCTTCAGTTGCTAGTTTTTATTCTTTAAACATGGGTAGTAAAGCATTATGGAGTTTGTACCAAACTTCAGCCTGATGACAGCAGGACCTTTAACTATGATAAAGCGTTCGTACTTAGTGAAATAAGTGTCCTTTACTGTTTTTCTAGTTTAAAAGCAAGCCATGTTGCGACAAAACGGTACGTGATAGGTGGAAATCTGTGGTCAGATATCTATGCATAGGAGAAAACACATTGCATTAAGTTATTATTTAACAAAAATATATCTAATACCTCTTTTACATGGGCCTGTGTATATCATAAGCTGGTATTATGTGCCGTGAGTGATGGAATGTTCTCAAATATCTCTAAAAGTGGAGGATCATGGCATGAACTCGGGCCTGATTTTCTGCAACATTGTCGATGTCTTCGACGAACATAGACCAAATCAATGCTGCCATGGTGCAGGATATTCTGGTGTACTGCAAGAGCATGCTCAGGACCTGAACTGATTCAATTAGTTTGTCAGGGGTATGATGAAACATTTTTGGTTTTTGCAGCATTTTTTTTTTTTTTTTTTTTTTTTTTGTTAGTTCCAGGGACGGCAGTTGCTGAGTACGCCCTTGGAACACAATGTGTGTGTATTGTGAAGGGACTCACGAGAAATGCGACTGTTGCGGCGAGGGGCAGCCACTGCACAGCGGTGAGATCTGTGCGCAGCACGTCCTTCAGGTAGAAACAGGTGCCGAGCACGGCCATGGTGGCGCTGCATCCGGCGAGTGAGAGCAGCATCAGCGGCCGGCGGCCAGCGCGGTCTACCAGCAGCGATGTGGCAACACTGGTCATCGTCTGCACTGCAGCCACGATGATAGCGCACACATCTGCATCCAGCGCCACGCCCGACTGCCGGAAGATGTCTGTGGCGTAGGCCAACAGCACAGACAGCCCCGCGAACACCTGCGTCGCGATCAACACCGCGCACACCACCAGCGCACGCCGGCTGCCACGCCGAAGCACCAGCTGGCGCAGCAGCTCCAGTTGCGACCGCCTGGCCTCTGAGCCAACAATGCACTGTCAGCTCCCACTCCTCTGCAGCTGCACTGCTGTCACAAAATTTCTCTATTCAACAAAGTTAAAGGATCACTTCCTCGAAAGACTGCAATTATCTCCCATTGTGATTCATAAGTTTGAAATTTGCCTCAAAAGTGCCTACAACCTCCCTCTGCAATGGTGCAAAAGCGAGGCACCCCGCGACGCAACCCTAGAGCTCGGCGATGGTTCAAACATCAAAGTGTCAACTCACACCAGAAAAAGGTCACAGCTCAGAAGTTCATGTTAGCTGTAAGGTGGGTTAATGATGTTTGGCAGCAAATTTCACCAGAATTCTCCCCAAAGACACTGTGTATATGTCAAAATCCATCTGAAGGTCGTCACAGTTCATCTTATCCACATTTCACCCCTTACTTTGACGCCTCACCAATGGAGTTCACAACCATGACATCAGCTTTGAAATCACATGATTTTCTTTTGGTGGCCGAGAAAAAAATTTTAGGCCGTGAAAGGACTCAGGGAGTGGCATAAAGGGCGTCAGTGAGACCCCCAAAGCCCCTGGTGCTGATTTCCGCACATTCATAGTCTAAAACGACACCTCGCAGTGTGATAAGCAATGAGAAGACATTCTTCATTACCTTCGAAACTGCCGACCTCCTCGGATGTTGCAATCGTTCTGTAAGGACATTTTGGAGCTGCATCTCCATTGAATCTGTTCTCACTCCTTTGGAGTGCAGTGCGATGGACATTTTTGCTTGCTTGCACAGGTTGTAACCATTCGATGTGATCTGAAACAGCAAAGTGTACTTAGATTTGTTGTCTCTCCTGTTTCACACCCACCTGTTGTGCAATCATGGGGAAGTCCAAAATTAACATGTGCGTGAATAAGATGGAAAGAGTCCATCGCCCAGTTTGGCAGCACCCTCAATGTGCCAACCATGCACCTTTGTTGAGCACGTTGTAAATGTACTTGTCACAAAATTCGATACAAATTCTGCCTTGTGACTGAAAGCAACTCCGCCCAAGGGGTGCTGAAGGCGTTGCCTAACCATCAGACGCTTGAGTATTCGCAAGGGTGAACCGGTATCGAAATTTCTGACAGGAACATTTGTAATGGGCGAGGGAGGATCTTAGAGATACCCTTTGCTGTTTTATTATGCACTTATTAATGTTGCACTACTCCCCTGTGGTCATGCCACAAGAGGGCGGAAAACAAAAGGACTGAAAAAGAGTAAGTATTATTTGCTGCTTCTGGTCATGTTCGGATTTCTTCAAATGATTTTTAACAGTCTCTAACGATTCCAATCTGTAAACAAGATCAAAAATTGCGATGGCACTGCACTCTAAATGGCGGCAATCATGTTCAATGGGGAAAGCAGCTCCACAATATCCTTACAGAAGGGTCAAAACATCTCAGGGTGCCAGTAGTTACAAAGGTTATCGAGACATCTTCCTGTTGGTCATAACACTACGAACTGTCGCTTTCGGTGCGAAATATATGCCAAACACCGCCCTAAGACTTCTATCTCACCATCTACAATCATCATATCTCATTAGCAAAATCATTGAAATGCCTTGAACTAACCCTCAAATGTAAACGAACATACAAGCTACACCTACTAACCACTCAACACAAATCCTATAGTAAGCTGAGAGTACTAAAACTGCTAAATGACTGAACATGGGGACAGCATACTACACTATCCTTAACACATGCAAAGCCTTAATGCAACCAATCCTCTCCTGTGCCAATATCACAAGGATTCTTCCTATACATAAACTTTATCAATCCCTCTGAATCTTCAGATGCTGTTCACTGCTTGTGGCCTTCCTTGCTCATGTAACATCCACTAGTTTAATTCTATATGAACATTCTAATTTCCGCTCTCTCCTCTCCCACACAGGAGTGTACCATTTAAGCATTTAATATAGATCCTACTAACTACTGAAACAACTGAAATGGCTGAATGGCTTATTCGTCTCTCCTCTTTTACCACAATGAACACCTCTGGGGTTCCTATATTTACCACCACCACCACACTCCACACAGAAAACCTTAATCAGACTAACCCCTCTTATGTCAATGTCACAAGAAGTTCCGAACTACATAAACTCACCAGTCCCTCCAAATCATCAAATGCCATGCACTGCTCTCACTTTCCTTGTTCTACTACCACCCCATCCCCACTGTGATCCCAAATGAAATTCTTAATTTCCAGTCCCTCCTCTCCCAAACTGAATTACACCTTGTACAAATCCAACTTGAATTCTGCAATGGACTGATACTATTAAAGTAACCAAATAGTTGGAGATGAGGGCTGCATTCCTCCAACATACTCCACATACTCCTTAATGAAACCCATCCTCTCGTAAGCCAATGTTACAAGGATTTCTGCTGTATATAAATTTTACCATTCCTTTCAAACCGTCAATGCCATGCACTCCACCTCATCTCCTTACACATCTACAATCCCTCACTACGATTCTATATGGGCTTATTCCCCTCTCTCCTCTCCCACACTGAATGCCTTCAGGTTTACCCCATTTACTCCAAACTTCATACCAGAAACTCTGTCATTTCATTCTCGTTTACTAACCATCGAACTCTATTGTACCAACACATTTCCTCAACTTTACATCTTCACTCTCTCCACGTCTTCTACCCACAAAAATTTAATTGTTTATCCCTACCATGCTGTAAAATTTACCCAGAGATCTATCCATCCTTCTGACTTTGACAGAATACTCCTACTCTTCTCCATTTCTTCGTCTTCTCCACCACTTTTCGAATTCCTTTTACAACACTTAGACCAGGGACCCCCTCCCCAATCCTTCCAACCCACATCATTTTTAAAACACACTCTCTCCAAGAATTCCCTTCACCCTATACTCACTTCCAGGTCTCCAGTCCAGTATGGTGAAGTGCTTTATCATTTGGTAGATAATTTTTAATAAATTTATAGAACATATATATAATTTTGAATGGAAAGAGTCTCAGTTGTAGAAATATTTTTATTAATAACAACTGTAAGGCATCATCAGATTATGTAATGATGCCTTACAAGGCTAAAAAGCGTAGGTATAATTATCAAAAACAATTATGCAACATAGGCCGTTCTCGTTCAAAAATATTCACAACCAGTTGCTGCATCAGAGAGTCAAAATGGATTGGAATCAATATTACGTATATCTTTCACAGTTTAAAAACTTTCAGAAGCTCTCCAAAATATATTAATACTTTTTCTGGCACCCCAGCCTCAGCCTGATGTGCGAGGGAATGAAATAACGAAAAGGAAATAAGTTATATCTGATAAGACCACTTTCCTAGTCATCAACCCTACATTACAGAAAACCTAACAATTCCTCCAGCTCCCTCTTAATCAAGTTACATCCAAGGGTTCCTCAAAATTTGTCCTTCGAAAATCCAGGTAATAATTATAGCACATCCCACTCACAACTTCTGTTTTCGAGAAACACTATTGAGAAAATTTAGAAAACGGGCATGTGAAGCAGGCAGACTGCCGAACGATTTTACTGCCACCAATATACTTAGTGCGTAAGGACCACGAAGAGAATATACGAGAAATTAGGACTCATACAGAGATGTGCAGACAGTCGTTTTTCCCTCACTCTATTTGCGATGGAACAAGGAAGGAAATGACAAAGAGTGGTAGAGGGTACACTCCGCCACGCACCGTACGGTAGCTTGCGTAGTATCTATGTAGATGTAGACGTAGATGTAGATGATTTCTACGTAAAAAATTATGACTGCCTATTTTATTAATTAACATACTAAAAACTTCAAACTAACACTACACCATAAACTAACATGAAAATCCTGTCTCTTAAACATCCAACAGAAGGACCATAACAGGCTACAATTGCTAACTGACAGATCATTATGACTGCATCCCTTCCCTTTCACGATCCTCTGTGTCTACTAAACCTAGATATCACCAATCTTGTTCCTTGACAAAATTGCCTGGATATCTGCTCCGCCAAAGTTCCATCATTCCTTCCAAATCCTTGAACAACAATTACCCTGTGTTGAAGGTAGCATCTGTTTATCTTCCACCTCATGAATCCTTTTGCATCTTATCATATTCCTACCCCCTCAGTCACATCGAATATCTCAGAGTACTATCCACAATCTCGACTCCAACAACTGCATTGTGTTCCCTATAACTTCCAATTATGGTTTCGTTTCGCTCCTATACTGGCACATATTACCAGTTCTACATCTGTACACACTCTGTATGCCGTATTTCAAAATTCAACTGCCCCCTCTCTTAGACAGTGGAAACCATACCAATACTTATTCATGCGAACAGCTCTCTTCGCTCCATGCCCTACTAACATCAGGGTACACACCTCCCTCTCCATCCTTCCCTACCACTTTCCTCTTTGTATCATAGATCATCAAACACCTTAGTTCCCTACTCCATTTCTGTCTCCTGCCATCAACCTCCATCTGCAATTATCTCAAGAGTTGCAATCCACTGAACCAGTTGGCTTTATACTTACACTCTATGCACTACAATATGTCTAATGTTCCCTCTCCTGTCCCTACCGACAGGAAGTCTATCAATTTCAAGTGAATATGTGGAGCTCCTTTTTAAGATCTTTACCTTTCTGCTCAATTTTATTTTGATTTGTAAACTAACAAATGAAAACATGGCCATTAATGTTTTAGTACCATGTAGAACAACATATTTCAATAATGTTAAAATTCTGTGTAAATGCCTCACAAGTTTTAATTACACTGCCTGACAAAAATAGTGAAGCACTCAGAAGGGGAAGAGAAAACAAAATGAAACTTCACTGGTTAAAGTCTTTGTGAAGTTACGTCAGTGATTATAAAACCGAGTCAGACTTACAGAAGAACTTGGCAGAATGAGCTAACTTTTCAGTATGACATTGCACCCCCTTTGACCTGGATTACTTGTTCTCAGATGACAGACATAGATGTGAATAGCATGTGCTTGGTGAACAGCACAGCATCCTACCTTGTTGTGGTCAGGCGTGGGTGACCAGAGTCTTAACGTGGAGTATTGCTGCCCTCATGTTCTCAAGCTGTTCAATATCAGGCCACTGTCACATCCGAATTCCCCATAAATCTTGGTAGTGCACGATTCGAACAGCCTGCCAAATGGAGAACCACAACGAGGTCCCTTTCAAACTTTATCAGGTGATTGTAATTCTGTCCCATATAAGTGGCACGTCCGTGTTCTTCACACTAATCACTCAACACATGACGCTGTTCACGCCCTTTATACAGGGTGGTCCATTGATCGTGACCGGGCCAAATATCTCACGAAATAAGCATCAAACGAAAAAACTACGAAGAACGAAACTCGTTTAGCTTGAAAGGAGAAGCCAGATGGCGTTATGGATGGCCCGCTAGATGGCACTGCCATAGCTCAAACGGATATCAAATGCGTTTTTTTTTTAATAGGAACCCTCATATTTATTACATATTCGTGTAGTACACAAGGAAATATGAATGTTTTAGTTGGACCACTTTTTTCGCTTTGTGACTGATGGCGTTGTTATAGTCACAAAGTATAAGTACGTGATATCACGTAACATTCCGCCAGTGCGGACGGTATTTGCTTCGTGATACATTACATGTGTTAAAATGGGCGGTTCACCAATTGCGGAAGAGGTCGATATTGTGTTGATGTATGGCTATTGTGATCAAAATGCCCATCGGGCGTGTGCTATGTATGCTGCTAGGTATCCTGGACGACATCATCCAAGTGTCCGGACCATTCGCCGGTTAGTTACGTTATTTAAAGAAACAGGAAGTGTTCAGCCACGTGTGAAACGTCAACCACGACCCGCAGCAAATGATGATGCCCAAGTAGGTATTTTAGCTGCTGTCGCCGCTAATCCGCACATCAGTGGCAGACAAATTGCGCGAGAATCGGGAATCTCAAAAACTTCAGTGTTGAGAATGCTACGTCAACTTCGATTGCAACCGTACCACATTTTTATGCACCAGGAGCTGCATGGCGACGACTTTGAACGTCGTGTACAGTTCTGCCACTGGGCACAAGAGAAATTACGGGACGATGACAGATTTTTTGCACGCGTTCTATGTAGCAACGAACCGTCATTCACCAACAGCGGTAATGTAAACCGGCATAATATGCACTATTGGGCAACGAAAATCCACGATGGCTGCGACAAGTGGAACATCAGTGACCTTGGCGGGTTAATGTATGGTGCAGCATTATGGGAGGAGGTATAATTGGCCCCCATTTTATCGATGACAATCTAAATGGTGCAATGTATGGTGATTTTCTACGCAATGATCTACCGATGTTACTACAAGATGTTTCACTGCATGACAGAATGGCGAAGTACTACCAACATGATGGATGTCCGGGACATAGCTCGCATGTGGTTGAAGCGGTATTGAATAGCATATATCATGACAGGTGAATTGGTCGTAGAAGCACCATACCATGGCCCTCGCGTTCACCGGATCTGACGTCCCCGGATTTCTTTCTGTGGGGAAAGTTGTAGGATATTTGCTATCGTGATCCACCGACAACGCCTGACAAAATGCGTCAGCGCATTGTCAATGCATGTGCAAACATTACAGAAGGCGAACTACTCGCTGTTGAGAGGAATGTCGTTACACGTATTGCCAGGTTGACGGACATCATTTTGAGCACTTATTGGATTAAAGTGGTATTTAAAGGTAATCACGCTGTAACAGCATGCGTTCTCAGACATGATAAGTTCACAAAGATAAATGTATCACATTGGAACAACCGAAATAAAATGTTCAAACGTACCTATATATTCTGTATTGTAATTTAAAAAACCTACCTGTTACCAACTGTTCGTCTAAAATTGTGAGCCATGTGTTTGTGACTATTACAGCGCCATCTATCACAAAGCGAATAAAGTGGTCCAACTAACACATTCATATTTATTTACGTTCTACACGAATATGTAATAAAAATGGTGGTTCCTATTTTAAAAAACGTAATTGATATCCGTTTGACCTATGGCAGTGCCATCTATCGGGCCAACCATAGCGCCATCTGGTTTCCCCCCTCAAGCTAGACGAGTTTCGTTCTTTGTAGTTGGTTCGCTTGACGCTTATTTCGTGAGATATTTGGCCCGGTTACGATCAATGGACCACCTTGTACTCTATTGGGCCTGGTAACAATACTACACAGTAACAACAGTAATCCAGACTCGTTGCCATTCTACCTGACACAGAGAACTGCACTCTAATCATTTACATACCTACTGATGGTGCACATGCGTACAAAGTTACATTGACATCTGACCATGTCATCTGGGTAGTTAATTTTATTGCTAGGCAGTGTACGTTGCATCAACTGGGTGTATTATAACGCCAACTTAGATGAAGAGCATGATCCTTGTACCACTAACAGCCCATCATCCCACCTGTGTTGATAAGAGGGATAATCAGTAATAAAATAACTACAATAAAGTTCGTGTTATATCTCACATGAGCAGTGGAAACGACCTACCTGAGCTGCAGAAAGAATCGTCATTGCTTTATAATTTTAAGGGTTCGTATTTATGAAACTGAAAATATTAAAGAACTCTACAGTTAAAGTTTTCTTGAGATGTAACAACTGAACATCTCTCGTGACTGGAAAAAGGAACTGATTATTCCAGCTCTTTAAAAAGGATCGTAGGACACAAATCCTCAGATATATCATCTGACATCATTTTGGTGCATAGCTATGGATCGATTTTTTTTTTGCTCATGTATAAACATTTTTTGGAGGCCCATCATTGTCGTCTCCAAAATTTTAACCAATTGCTAGACAACTGTTGCAAATAATTCGAAAGTAGCGAATCAAAATAGTTTACTATAAGCAAAGAAATTTAAACTGATAGTCTTCACTCTGGATAAAAGATCATTAATTACTTCCTGACTACTTGGAAAGCAAAGATTTTCCTGACAGAAGCTGAAATTCCACCATCACGGTCATCCAGTGCGCCTCCGGTGACACACTCCGCGTACATGTTACATCGATGAGGTGACATTATACAACCTTGCCTGATTCCATTAGTTACATCGAGAAAGTACGAGTATTCCTCATCCAACTTTCTTGTAGCAGCATGACTGTTATAATGACCTTATCTCTGATTTCTCTTATTTTATTACGATTGTGATTTCTCCACATGTAGGTGGGAATAAACAAAATATTTGCACGTTTGGAGAATGAAGTTGGTGATTGAAATTTCCTGGAAAGTTCTCACTGTTACAAAGAACACCTTTGTTTCAATAACTGACACCCCATCTCACATGTCATCTTTCCCCTATTTCGCGATAATAATAAAGAAGTTACCCTTTTTTGAACTCTTTCGACATCCTACGTCAGTGCTATAAGGTAAGGATACCACAACCTTACAGCAACACTCCAGAACAGAATAGAGAAGTGTATTCTGGGCAGTCTCTTTAGCAAAGCAATTAATTTTTTAATGGATGAAGATAATCAGTTCACAAAATACATAAATTTTATGGAAATAAAAGCAGACACAATAAATTTCAATGAAATTTACACAGCTGGAATACTAGATCCTTTTATTAATTTTTGATTAACAATTCCAAACTAAATTGGATTGTTTACAATTAGCAAACACAATTAATGTAAATAAGCGTACCGCAGTTGGATATAAAGACAATACTCCTTCATAACTATTGAGATTCTCAGTGTAAGCAGCCAGGGCAAAACTGTTCCACAGGGTATGTAGGAAACATGTGACGTGCGAAACATCCGTGGACTTCAAGAAGATTGTGATAATGCCAATACCAAACGCAAATGCTAAAAGGTGTAGTCTTAATAGTCATGGTTCCTAAATGCCAATACTAATAGTTATCTACAAAAGAATGGAACAAGTGGTAGAGGTCGATACAGGGGAAAAGCAATTTGGATTCGTGAGAAATGTAGGAACATGTAAAGCAATACAAGCCATATAATTTATCTGAGGAGATAGATAAAATAGGGGCTAACTCATATTTATAGTTTTTGTATAACAGTAAAATTGCTTTTGACACTGTTGGTAATGCAGTCTTTCAAAATGTAAAGTTATAAAGTATAAAATAAAGAAACCAGACTGCAGTTAGGACATGATGGGAATGAGACAGGTTTGAAGCAAATCTTCCATGTTACTCATTAACTTAGGAATTAAATTTGAGTAAGAAGAATTCAGTTTCTCGAAGGCATAATAATTCTGCAAGAGATGGCAAACTATAGAATAACAGAATAATTTAGCAAAACTTCTTTTGACGGTGTCGACTGGAGTACAGTCTTTCCAATTCCGAAGAGATGAAGTATAAAATACAGAAATCAGAGTGCGATTAGGACATGATGAGGGTGAGAGAGAGAGACACTAGTAGCAAAGGAATGGTGCAGGTTTTCAGTTTATCAACCATGTTATTCACTTTCTCTACTGAGCAAGCCGTAAAGAATACTAAGGTGAGATTTGGAGAGGAAGAAGAAGTAAAACAAGATTAGACTTTGCAATGATATTATAATTGTTCAAGAGATGGCAAATAATTTGAATTATCCCTTGAATTGAATGGGAAATGCCTTGAACATAGGTTATGAGGTAGACATCAACAAAACTGAAATGATGATCATGGAGTGTAATCAAATTAAATCATGCACTACTGAAGGAACTGCGCTAGGAACTGAGATACGAAAAGTAATTGACCAGTTCTGCTATTTTAGAAGCAAAATAACTAATAACTGAAAAAGTTAAGAGGATATGAAATACAGACTTGTGAGAGCAACAAAAGCGTTACTGAAAAAAGACACATTTGTTAATATCTACTACTAATGTACATGTTAGAAAGTGTTTTCTGAAAATATATGTCTGATGAGTAGCTTATTATGGAAGCCAAATGCCAGCAAAGCTTTTGAAATGTGATGGTCCAGAAAATTGCGGAAGGTTAGATGAATATCATGGGTATTGATAACCGCTTCAGCCGTATTTGGTTCTTTATTACTGTACCACTACCGGTTTCGTGGCGCTAAAGTCACATCTTCAGGTGACATATGATTAAAACATAAGAGCAGAAAAGCTCAGAATATTTTTTCCCAAGATTCGTTGTCTGTCAAAACAAGACACCCTAAAAGATGGTATGTCATGGATTAAAAACTTCCAGGTTTCAGTATAATGGATGCGTCCAAAACAAATCGTACCATAGTGATCACTTCTTCGAATATGATCAAGCCCGCAGATCATCAGGGCATGTGCGAGGTGTCTGCAGGCAAGCTGTTTATTTTCTTGTCGTCAGTATGACAGAACACGCAGACATGTCCCCTGTATGTGGATCCATATAGATTGGAGAAGTGAGCACTATGGTACGATTTGCACCCACTGTATTGGAATCTGGCAGCTTTAATCCATGACATACCATCTTGTAGCGATGTTTTGTTTTGACGGACAATGAATATTGGGAAAAAAGATTCTGAGCTTCTCTGCTCTAATGTTTTAATCATATGTGTTGTGTACATAGTTCCACGTAGTCAGCGCATACACGACTTTCCTACTAGAGCGCGCCCTGCTAAGCACAACAGCTCAGGCACAGCGCTCATCCATCTGCGCACTACGAGATGGCGCTGCCGTAGAGACAGACCAAATTCTGCTTCCGCCGATCCACGTATTAATATGTAACGATTGCTGCTAACGTAGAACCTTTTCTCCTCATGGATCACACTCGCGCAGTGATACCTGAACGCGCGAGGTATTATAACGTGGTTACAGACCTCCAATTAGTCAGTCTGCATTTGTCTGCAACAGTCTGTAGGAGTTCTACATTTGTCTGTACCAGTCTATGGTCAAGTTTCAGTCTGCGCCCAATAAGATTACCATATTCCTGTACATAACCATGAAGGTAAATGTATAGACACTTTTGTCAAGTATCAGAGATATATGTGAGAATAAGATTAACGTACCAATACCAAAGGAACTTCAGACTGTCAATTGTAAATAGCATCCAGAACCAAGTTAAGTAATTTTTATGCTTGTTATTATTTTAATAAATGTGTGTGAAAATTAATCAAGTTCTGTTTAAAGTTGGTCACTGTGAATCTGCTACTCTAAGAGTGCACGTGGCATTTCTATCGTCTGACCTAACGGCAGGAGATAAACACGCCATGATAAGACCACGAGACATATTGCTGACACTCGCCTACTTCGTTAGAGCGACAAGTCAAATAATCTGATGGTGTGTGTACTGAAGGTCTTACAGTACGCTCACCACAATATGTCACCTGAAGACGTCACTTAAGGGCCACAAAATAAGTAGTGGTACAATAATAAAGGACCAAATACAGCTGAAGCTGTTGTTAATACCCCAGATGAATACTCATAGCTGTGGCTGCACCACATAAAAGGTAGTCTACAGCTATATGAATAGACCAGATATCTAATGACGTGGTAGTAAATCGAATGTGGGAGAAAAGAAATGTGTGTCATATCTTGAATTAAATGTATGGATAGTTGATGGAACACATCCAGAGACATCAAGGAATCCTCAGATCGGGAATCGAGATAAGTGTGTGTGTTTGGGGGTGGGGAGAGGGGCGCGGAGAATAAAATTTGTATAGGGAGATCAAGTATGGACTACAATAAATAGGTTTGAGTGACTGTGACTGTTGCAATAATTAAGCAGGGAAAAGGAGGCTTGCACAGGATGGCCCAGCCTGAAGAACTGTTACAAACCAGTCTTTGAATCAGAGACTCAAAAACAACACATTTTGATGGGGTGTAAAACTTAACTTTCTGAATAATCCCCGTCGTATATTCAGGCAATGGCATCACATAATTATGTACTAAGAAGCGATATATCCGTTATAAGCACAGCTGTCTAACGTATGGATCAAAGTAATCTACAGCCACTCACCTCGCTGCTCCTTGACGTACTTCTGCACAATGTCGAGCTCCTCCTGGATGGCTTCCTCAGACACAGCACCCCGCAACCGCCTCAAGACACTCTCGGCTTCCTCGTTCCTGGAACGCAGCGCCAAGAAGTAGGGCGACTCGGGCATCCAGAGGAAGCCCACCATGAAGATCACGGGCACGGCGGCGGACAAGATGGCCACGGCCGAGTAGGACATGTAGGGCCCCATGCAGTAGGAGGCGAGCCCGCCCGCACTCAGTGCGAACTGGAAGACGGTGCCCAGCATACCTCGTATCTTGGTCTCGGCAATCTCCGCTACGTACATCGCTACCAGGGACAAACAGGAACCTATACCCAGACCAGCCACCAGGCGCGATGCTATCAGCATGCCTGCTGAGTCGGCGAACAGCACCTGTCGGCCAACAGCACATTTCTGTCACTTCTGGCTACCTTTAGCGAAATTGGAAAAAGATTGCTGCCAGGCTGCATGTGAGCCAAGTGACAGCTCTCTGATGATGTCTTTCTGTTAAAAATTTACAATTTCATTTCCAGAACTTTTTATACAGGATGTCCCAGGAGGACTTGGCAGGATTCAGGGATACGACAGGAAAGATTTCTTGGGGTAGAATACTGTGTATGGACATATGTCCTAATCCGAATGGTTTCTTAGAAAGAAGACACGTAGTGTACATTTGTTTTTGGGCTAGCAGTGTGCACGTATGTATCTTACCAAACCTCTTCTCCGTTTTATTCTAGCCAAACCTACCTTGTCGGTTTCAAAAACATTGCTCAGTATGTCTTTCTACCAGTAAACCAGCCCATTCAACAAGCAGTTGTCCATGATCAGTTAGGAGGGGGTAGTATGAGGGACTGAGAGTGTATCAGAGAGCCGGTCAGGGTGGCCGAGCGGTTCTCGGCGCTACAGTCTGGAACCGCGCGACCCCTACGGTCGCAGGTTCGAATCCTGCCTCGGGCATGGATGTGTGTGATGTCCTTAGGTTAGTTAGGTTTAAGTAGTTCTAAGTTCTAGGGGACTGATGACCTTAGATATTAAGTCCCATAGTCCTCAGAGCCATTTGAACCATTTTTGTATCAGAGAAAAACATCAGTTAACTGTATTGGTACACATGCTGGCTAAAAAGCCCCACATCTAATCTAAAGAAGAATATGCACATTTGGTGAATATTTATGGGTTCTGCTGTGGTACTGGTCCTACTACTGTGGAAAAACCTCATTGGCGCTTTCCGATACATCAAAGTTTTGGTTGTAGAGTGTTCTCAGCACATTGCGTGGCATTCTTCCACGTTCCCTTCACCCATCTGAACGTTTTGCTCAACACCCTGTACAGGAACTGCAACATTTTGTTGAAATGGAGCAGCGTACTAACAAGCCTGATAAACAAAGTAAGAGCCTACGGAATATCAGACCTGCTGTGTGGCTGGATTGAAGAGTTTTTAGCATACAGGACACAGCATGTTGTTCTCAATGAAGAGACGTCTACAGACGTTAAAGTAACCTCTGGCGTGCCACAGGGGAGTGTTATGGGACAATTGCTTTTCACAATATATATGTAAATGACATACTAGATAGTGTCGTAAGTTCTATGCGGCTTTTCGCTCTAGTATACAGAGAAGTTGCAGCATTAGAAAAGTGCAGCGAAATGCAGGAAGATCTGCAGCGGATAGGCACTTGGTGCAGGGAGTAGCAAATGACCCTTAACATAAACAAATGTAATGTATTGCGAATACATAGGAAGAAGGATCCTTTATTGTATGATTATATGATAGCAGAACAAACACTGGTAACAGCTACTTCTATAAAATCTCTGGGAGTATGCGTACGGAGCGATTTGAAGAGGAATGATCATATAAAAGTAATTGTTGGTAAGACGAGTGCCAGATTGAGATTCGTTGGGAGAATCCTTAGGAAATGTAGTCTATCAACAAAGGAGGTGGGTTACAAACCACTCGTTCGACCTATACTTAGGTATTGCTCATCAGTGTGGGATCCGTACCAGGTCGGGTTGACAGAGGAGATAGAGAAAGTCCAAAGAAGAGCGGCGCGTTTCGTCACAGGGTTATTTGGTAAGCTACGCAGATGTTTAGCAAACTCAAGTGGCAGACTCTGCAAGAGAGGCGCTCTGAATCGCGGTGTAGCTTGCTGTCCAGGTTTCGAGAGGGTGCGTTTCTGGATGAGGTATCGAATATATTGCTTCCCCCTACTTATACCTACCTTGGAGATCACGAATGTAAAATTAGAGAGATTTGATTGAGAACGGAGGCTTTCCGGCAGTCGTTCTACCCGCGAACCACACGCGACTGCAACAGGAAAGGGAGGTAACGACAGTGGCACGTAAAGTGTCCACCGCCACACACCGTTGGGTGGCTTGCGGAGTGTGGATGTAGATGTAGATGTATTATAATACTTACAGGTGGATGTGTTAAAAACGTATTTTCCAATTTATACTTAGTGTAATGCATTTACATGAGTAAACCTGACAACGTATTGAATACTACTAAAAATAAATAACAGTGTTTATTAAGTGTGTTCTGTCTCAGAAACAATTCGGAATAGGGCAGTTGTCCATATGAAATTTTTGGCCCCAAATGATCGTTCCTGTCATGTCTCTGAATATTGACCACGGTCTATTCAACAACTTGTGTCCCACATGCTTTCTATTTCATAAATGAATATAGTTGTCAGGTGCATTTTTTCTATTCTTTGGATTAGTAGCCAATTTAATGGTTATTCAGTGGCTCTGTGAAAGTCGCCAAAGTTTCAGGTAACGGAGACTAGACTGCAATCTAACTAATGAAATTATTTGTCTGTTCCTGCAACATATTGGCCTTAGTGCTACTGACTTATTGGCACCCCCGTACTTGGTAATCCCTAATATTGCGCTGTGGATTTCTCTTGCCATTTTTCTTCCACATGGAACTTCGTGTATTATTCAACAGTTCAGATCGCATGTTCCACACTAAAGTCGGATTATAACAGTAGTGATACAAAAAGGCTGTAGTAGTGCTCGAAGAACGTCATCATTTTATTTCAACAGTATAAAAGACCTTCTTCCCTCTCTCAGTGACCATTTCGAAAGAAATTAGATATTTTTTACGACTTTTCTTCTGCGCCACAATAAAGATTTTAAGCCATGAAACAAACGACATTTTCAAATTGTTTTAGGCTAAAGAAGTATTTGATGACTTGACTTACTTGAACAGGAAGATAAATATAGAGGATAGAATTCAATATTTTATTTTCCCATTTACAAGCTGCAAGCAAATAAAGATTCAGCTGTACTTATGTTAATACTGATTATTTTTGCGGTATTGGAAAAGACAGATCTTTGCCATCTTGCCCCACTAACTGGATTCCTTTTTAAAATAAGTTGTCCATTCTTCTGCTATGTGAGACAGCTTTTGAAAGTGTGTGTTTCTTTAACAGTATTTCGTTCTTCACACAAGCCCATCAAACGAATGGCAAATAATTTTTGGATGTCAGAATGAAGGAACTGAGGTAAACGTTAGGCAGCATTGAATGGCACACCATATACGCTTAGCATACTACATTACCTTCTGAATGGAGTTCATGAAGCAGACACTGAAAATCATTCAGCAGTTTAATTGTATGAGATAGGGCTAAATGAAAGTCAGCTGGTCTTCCGTGGTATCACTGTGCACATTTATAGAATTACTATGTAAACTCCTGTGGCACATTAACACTGCAATATGAGGACAGGTCTCTGGCCGAAAGTGCTGTCTCTGGTAGTCTCTGTACTTTAAAACGAATCATAGACCACATCTCATAAACTGACTTATATCTTCAGTCTGCAGTTTGATCTCGAAGGGAGTCTCCTTAACTCTTCTCTTTCCATCACCTCTCAAGTTTTTCTATCGTGTGCAAATTGCCACTTGATAAATTTCGATCTTCTGAACTGGTGGAAAATAGATAATTGGTGCACCAAATTCTTTGCTGCAGTAGTGCTGCACGGTGATGAGGTTACCTTTGTGGTCGCTTCAGCTGTAAACTCTAACAGGAATTTGCTTCACCCACCATGCAGTGCCCTTGAGTGCTACGGACTGGCAACTGTCGCGCAGAAAGCTGATTCACTATGTTCATTTTGTTGCTTCCAATCATTCATATTGGCAGTTTTTATGAAAATTATAAATCGAACACCTTGGCATTACAGTGGATTGATCAGAGCAACATTATGTAAAGGAGAAAAATATTACTGTCAATAATACTTCCAGGATTTAAACATTCTGTTATTAAACCAAACACAGGAGAGTCACACCATTTCTATACAGCTTATACATATTTTTTTTCTTATTGGTGGCACTTCAACGCTTCTGACTGATTACGTACGTGTTTGGGACTCCAGGTTACACTATCTAAGGTGCTAATTTTCTTTGTCAAATTAAAGTGTACTTACTATTCTTGCTATTTTAATATTTCGATTCAGATGACTTCCCTCATGAAATTTTCATGTGATACGACATTAAAATCCGAGTCGGTTTTCAAAAAGCATCAGAAGGAGCATGAGGGATACAAGGAAGATATCTCGTTCTGAGCTCTAGCACGTCAACAATAGTGATCTGTCAACAAAATACATGCCACGCTTTCTTCGATCTATGTAAAACGAATCATACATGCGTTATTACATGTGAAAGTCTTTATCTTACAGTACTGTTACATATATGACGCAAAATTTAACTTCCCAAAAAAAATCAGCAGAAGTTTCTTCGCTTCATAACATGGAAAGATGCAAAATGAACTGAAAATAGAACGATTCAGAATTAACTGAAAAGTAATTAAATTGTTATTAAGTAGATCCCTCTGCAGCACAATTTTATGTGCAATTAAACTCCACAAAGAACATTCTTGTTAAAACATGTACTCCTGCCATTGTGCACCTCAGCCGAGGAAAGGCATTAAGTTGAGTACAGACCATAAGCCAGGAAGCGAACACCGGAAGCCCAGACGTGATGAGCAGCACCTTGCGGCCGACGACGTCGACGATTATTGGCACGCCTACGATGGGCAGCACGGACGAGATACTCGAGCAGAAGACGATCCAGGAGGCCTCGTCTGCCGTCAGTGGCAGCCACGACCCCGGCTCCTGGAGGCGCGGCAGGATGGGCGACACCCAGCCAGAGATCATGCCACTCATCACACATGTCAGCGACGCTGTCGAAACACCACACTTTCACACCTCCAAGGAAGGTTAGGAGTTCAATGTCCCATTCAAGGTGGTATTATTAGAGATGGTGCACAAGCTCGATTTGGGGAAAGATGGTAATGGAAACCAGGCACACTCTTTTAGGGAACCATTGGGAGGCATTACTTTTCAGCATGTCAACATTGTTTCCCTATTTTTTTAAGTATTAAACAATTCTAATATGTTAATGAGAGCGACAGGTGATTTTTAAAAACCTCAGAGGCAATATCAGCCATATTAACTAAATTAAATCAGTATGAAATCAACCTTCGTTAACAGTATTTCACCATCAGAAATATTTAACCAGAAACATTGTACATGTGCAACAGAGCTATCATGTAACAGTCACATGATGGCCAGACCAGTATTAGCCATTGTCATTACTGCTGCAGCAGTGGCACAAAATTGTACCTCTCATTCTTTCTACTGCTGACTATAAGTTTCGAACCGTAATAAACTTTTTTAATTAACAAAATAGACCGCTGATCGAAGGGCCTTTGGTGCGTTTTTCAAGTTTCCCCACAAGTTGACAATGCAGTTGACAAAAAATCCAAGATGTGTTGGTGCTAAATTAAAAAATGCAACATGACTGTGGCTGGAAATTTAAAAAAATGCAAGATACAAGTGGTGAGAAAATTGGAAATGCAATATCGCGGGGATGGGAAATTTAAAAAAAAGTAAAATGATAGGAAATTTTAAAATTCAAAGTGGTAAAACTAACCTGTTTGTGCTTTGTACTTCTACCTTTTCCCCATCCCCTCCCACTTGTCCCATTACCCCTCTCCTCCTCCTTCTCTCCAGCCAATGGCAGCCAATCAACATGTAGCTGTGAAATTATGTAAGGTTCATTTGAACTGACACCAAGTTTGGAGATACACATTCTTACCAAAAGATTATTGCAATCTTCACTTGAATATTCATCCAAGTTAAAGATGTTTATGTAAAATAGCGTTATGTTGAAAGATATTTGCCTTTGAATTGCACACACACACACACACACACACACACACACACACACACACACACACACACACACACACACACACACATGCATACGCTCTGCATAATGTATCACATTTCTAAATACTGCCCTGTCTTCTACCTTGAATTTTATCTCACGTGTGTGGACAAAATATTTCAAACCTCGCCTCATCATTAAATTTCGTCTCATCTTTAGTACGATTTATGCACCACACTAAATTTGATCTCCACCTCTATCTCTTTCTCTCTTTTCACCTTTATTTCGTTATTAACTTTCATCTCTCGTGTGTGTAGAAAATATTTTTACATCTGCATAACAATTACGTCACAGGGGCAATGAAAGGACAAACAAACAATACTATAGACATAAAATTTATTGTAAAAAATTATCACACAATAAATCACAGTGAACTTTGATATATTGTCACCCATATCGGAAACAGAAATTTATGCTAGAATATCATCCTCTATAAACAATAGCTTGTTAAAATTTTAGTAAATTTTTGAGACAACTCCTTTAGTCACCTAACATTTCACTAGTGTCTATAGCTTAATAAAATCGAAATAGCACTAAATTGCATTTTGCAGGCAAACTGTATACAGTATAAATAATATAGCCTTAATGCAACAATCAATCAGTTTGTTACACTGGAACAGAAACAGTTAAGTGTAATAAATACGTTCATACCTAATGAACATTTAAAAAACGACAAAGTTTTCAGAATCTTGAAGTATTGCCTCTTAATCGAATGTATTATTTTCACTATAAGTTCTGAAAAACAAACAGTGACTTTGTATGTGAGAAATAAACACTTTTTCAGGTTTAATAATGAGCTACAACAATCTTCTTTTATAAATCTAATATTAATACCTTTTTATTGTTCCATTCCATAGCACTTTGTCTATAGGAACTGACGTTCTTATATTTACAGTTTATTCTGGTAGGTTATAAATAAAGATCCTGTACCAGTATTTTTCAAATCAAACTGTGTTCATGATGTTCACTCTTCTGTGATGCATGATGCACGTCGTACCTGTGTGTACGTTCAGCAGGACTGATGCTCAAGAATGTTAGTGGCAGATATATCTTGCAGTCTTTCAGATGAACCATCAGTGTCATATCACATTTGATGAGAAAGTACCTAAGAGTCAACATTGGGCATGCCACCCCAATTCCAATGCTGATTGTCTTTTATTTCATACTGCGCTTTCTACATGTTTCAAATTCTGCACCCACTTCAATAGCAGCTTCAACGTTATCCACTTCGTTAGCTGATGCATCGAATGCTCTATCAATAGCAATCTCTACATAGTACACACTTGTGTTTATCTATTCTGAAGAAGACCGATTATTTTGTATGTCGCCCTTTGCCTGCGACACACCTATCAAAGCTAAGTATTTGTACTTGTCTTGTTATAATAAAACTCATTAATACTAGTTGTTTGATAGTTTATCTAGCAAACCAAATATGCAGGATACCTAGACACAACAACATTTTCAAACAATATGGTGCCGACGATATAGGAGCAATAACGCAGCGACAACCCGTTAACGTATCGAACCCAAAGCCACCATCTGCCACAGGTTATCTCTGTTTTGTTTTGTCGTGGGCTTTTGTATTTTGCTGCTGCATTACTTCTATCTTGCCTTTTCTTTGCTGGGGCTTGTTTACTTGTTTTAATAGTGTCTTTCATAATGTTTTTTCGATTCAGTGTTTTCAGGGGGGCGTTGCGGAAATCTGCTTTGCTTGTGCTTACTTTTGTTGCTTGCATTGTCTATTTATTGCGTTTGCCTATTCCAAAACGAGCAACGTCTTCCACCCTCTGCTCAGACGCCGCAGCTGCAAGCGATAGATGCCACACAGCTAACACAGACGTATCAATTTCAGGCTCAGCAAATCGCAACCCTTCTAAACATGGTGCAGCAGTTACTCGCCAACCAAGCAACAAACGCACCACGACCAACCGACCAGCATGCAACAGCTGTAGCTCCAAGTGCCATTCCGCCTTTTCGCCAGTTTAACAAGGAAGAAGAGGAATGGCTCAAGTGGTTGCAACAATATGAAGCACACATCATTGCTCACCAAATATCAGGCACTGTGTAACTACATTACTTTTTGTTAATGCTAGGAAGTGCAATCTTTCGCTTCATTCACAAATTGTTCCGTAATGCCACTCTGAGTGAACTTTCCTATTATCAGGTTGTACGTTCTATTATGACCAACAAGTGAATGTGGTCCAATTCTTTCATTGCAGGTAAGGTCAGAACAAACTTATCGCTAGAGGGTAACAAATTTGCAGGGTATGACGAGGAAATGCAAATTCAGCTGTGCTTGTGGTGCTTTATATTCAGATGTTACGTTGGGTGATGCGATCGTGCACATGATGCGAAACTTAGAGAACAGATTTTGAAACAATCAGATCCATCATTTCATCATCTAGTGCAAATCCTGGATGATTCCATTGCCGCAGCGGCCGATAGATTTGAGCAGCTACCAATTTGTTCGGTTGAGTCGTCCTGTGCTCACGTCCAGCCCAGTAGGCCACAACAGCATGCGCACGCCAAACCCGCGTAAACAGCTCTTGAAACAGGTGGCTACATCAGTGAATGGAATTAAGTCATGTGTTTGGTGCTATTGACGGCATGAACGCCAAGATTGCCTGTCCAGACAAGTCCAGTGATATGCTTGTGGTGACAAATATCACGTACCAACCGTGAGTTTGCAATGGAACAAAGTAAGAATTCTGCCCAGTCACAAAAACCTAGTCACAAGGCCCATGTAATCAATGCAGTACATTAAAAACTGCTGCAGGCATTAACAAAACTAGCAAACAAGCAGTTTCTTCAGTGCTATGGCAGACCAACAAGCTTTTTGTTCATTTGTATCTTGGTGGAAAACGTGTGAAATTTCAGTTGGGCATGGGTGCGTCTGATACATTGCTGAATCGAAGCACATATGAATTGTTAGGCTCCACAAGCCAAGCCTAAGACTAGCACACACCTGACGGCTTATAATGGAAAGGACATTCCCATTTTTGCAACATGTACTTTGCCTGCCATGTATCACTTGCCTACGCAAACTGTCTTTCACTGTGCTACAATCAAGCGATTGTGAGAACATATTTGGCCTTGATTTATTTGATTTGTTTGGCTTTCAAATTCAGGACAATGTGTTGTCAGTGACTGCATTCAGTGCCAAAGACAGTGTAGCTAGCTTGCTCAAAGAATTCCCTGAACTCTTTTCTGAAGATTTACGCAAGGCTAACAATTTTTTGTTGCATGTATTTCTATGAAAGACAATGGCCAGCCGAAATTTTGTTGGGCCAGTCCTGTTCCCATTGCATTATGGGACAACGTGGTTGCTAAACTTAAAGAACTGCAAGATAGCGGAGCTATTGTGCCCATACAGGCTAGTCAATGGGCAAGTCCACTAGTTTTGCTCCCCAAACCTTCAGGCCCCATTCGCCTCTGTGTTGACTTTAAGTCTACAGTCAACCACAAACTGTGATTGATACTTACCCATTGCCACACGCAGAGGGTCTCACAGGCAGATTAGGCGTTGGCCGCTATTTTTCAGAAATTTTTTTGCGCGATGCATATCTTCAAATATCATTAGATGTAGAATCTCAAACCGTGTGTGTTGTGAACACTCATTTGGGCTTGTTTAAATATTTGCGTTTGACTTTGTGGCAGAGCTTCCGCACTCACCATTTTACAATGGTATTTGGAACAGCTGACTGCTCTTTAAACTATTTGGACTATACGAGGTGCATTCAAGTTCTAAGGCCTTCGGTTTTTTTAAAAATTAACTACTCACCCGAAATCGATGAGACTGGCGTTACTGCTCGACGTAATCGCCCTGCACACGTACACATTTTTCACAACGCTGACGCCATGATTCCATGGCAGTGGCGAAGGCTTCTTTAGGAGTCTGTTTTGAACACTGGAAAATCGCTGAGGCAATAGCAGCACGGCTGGTGAATGTGCGGCCACAGAGAGTGTCTTTCATTGTTGGAAGAAGCCAAAAGTCACTAGGAGCCAGGTCAGGTGAGTAGGGAGCATGAGGAACCATTTCAAAGTTGTTATCGCGAAGAAACTGTTGCGTAACGTTAGCTCGATGTGCGGGTGCGTTGTCTTGGTGAAACAGCACAAGCGCAGCCCTTCCCGGACGTTTTCGTTGCAGTGCAGGAAGGAATTTGTTCTTCAAAACATTTTCGTAGGATGCACCTGTTACCGTAGTGCCCTTTGGAACGCAATGGGTAAGGATTACGCTTTCGCTGTCCCAGAACATGGACACCATTATTTTTTCAGCACTGGCGGTTACCCGAAATTTTTTTGGTGGCGGTGAATCTGTATGCTTCTATTGAGCTGACTGGGGCTTTGTTTCTGGATTGAAAAATGGCATCCACGTCTCATCCATTGTCACAACCGACGAAAAGAAAGTCCCATTCTTGCAGTCGTTGCGCGTCAACATTGCTTGGCAACATGCCACAAGGGCAGCCCTGTGGCCGTCCGTCAGCATTCGTGGCACCCACCTGGATGATACTTTTCGCATTTTCAGGTCGTCATGCAGGATTGTGTGCACAGAACCCACAGAAATGCCAACTCTGGAGGCGATCTGTTCAACAGTCATTCGGCGATCCCCCAAAACAATTCTCTTCACTTTCTCGATCATGTCGTCAGACCGGTTTGTTGTCACACAATGTTCTGCCTTTATTAAACTGTCGCACCCACGAACGCACTTTCGACACATCCATAACTCCATCACCACAAGTCTCCTTGAACTGTCGATGAATTTCAATTGGTTTCACACCACGTAAATTCAGAAAACGAATGATTGCACGCTGTTCAAGTAAGGAAAACGTCGCCATTTTAAGTATTTAAAACAGTTCTCATTCTCGCCGCTGGCGGTAAAATTCCATCTGCCGTAGGGTGTTGCCATCTCTGGGACATATTGACAATGAACGCGGCCTCATTTCAAAACAATGCGCATCTTTCTATCTCTTTCCAGCCTGGAGAAAAAAAATCGGAGGCCTTAGAACTTGAATGCACCTCGTAATGTCGTAGCAGATCGTACACCTGAAGGACACATTGCAGAATTACCTGCTTTGTTTCGAGTGTTATCTGATACAGGACTAAAGTGTACACTCTAAAGCGTGATTTTTAAAACTTGAGTTGCAGCATCTTGAGCATTCCGTAAACAGTCAAGGTGTACAACCTCGTCACTCACATTTGTTAGCCATACGTGACCTGCCAGTTCCTTGTGATGTCACAGAATTATAGTCAGTCTTAGGGAAAATTAACTATTATATGCGGTCCACACCGAATGCTGCACAAATAGCAGTTCCATTGCATCGCTTGCGTCGCAAGAATATCCTCTTTGTTTGAGCGGATGAGTACCAAGAAGCTTTTCAAAAACTTAAAGATGCATTGCTCAGTGATCGATGCTTGGTTCACTTTGATCCTGACAAATCAGTTGTGTTGCAAGTTGACGCTTCTTCTTACGGAATCGGTGCAACACTTTCGCACAGGGTTGGTGATAAAGACAGGGCTACTGCCTTGGCATCAAAAGTATTGTGCAAAGCTCAGTGTAAATATTCCCAAGTAGAGAAAGAGGCATTGGCTATTGTGCATTGTGTCACCAAATACCACCACTATTTGTATGGTAGAAAATTCTATTTAGTATCGGATCACAAACCACTGCAGTTCTCGTTTCATCCAATGAAGCTATTTCCTGTACGAACAGCCCAAAATTTGCAAAGATGAGCTTTGTTGTCTCAATGCCAGTACGAGATTGTGTATCGTACGACAGCTCAACATAGTAATGTGGACGCACTTTCACGTCTTCCGATTCGCCCTGGTACAGATTTTGACGCTTCTGCTGCATCTTATTGTTACACATCTAAATTGCTTCAATCAATTCCTCTGAACTATAGGAAAACTGCACAGGCCACGGAAGCTGATGCAGATTTGAACATTTTGCTGAAATACACTCGCACATCTTGGCCTCGCTCATTGCATAGCATAAAGAACTCTGTTGTGCGCCAATACTTTGTACGTAAGCAGAGTCTCGCAACACAGAAAGGTGTAAATCCTGTTCAAAATGATGGTGGACAGTCACATGTGTTGATCCCAAAACTTTACAAAAAGAAGTATTGCAGCTACTACACCAAGTACACTGGGGGATTGTTTGTACCAATCAGCGCATCGACACTGGCATGGTATGGACACACAAATAGAACAGATGATGCTACAGTGTCACGCTTGTGCGGAAAATCAGTCCGCTCCGCTACAAAAATTCTCTGATTGGCCTGAGCCGCAATCACCATGGCAACATGTGCACATAGACTTCGCGGGACCTTTTTGGAACACTCGTTGGTTGTTTGTGGTAGACCCTCACAGCAAGTTTCCTTTTGCTGTGCCAGTGAACTCGACAACGTCACGTAGCGCAGTTCAGATGTTGTCGTCTATTTTTTGCCTCGAAGGTTTGCCTGAAGTCATAGTTTCGGACAACGACCATCAGTTCACATCAAATGAATTTGAAACAGTCTGTGAACACAATGGCAAACAGCATCTAACTGGTGCACCGTTCCATCCACAGTCCAATGACAAACGCAACGTTTTTTTCAGAACCTTCAAGTAGCGGATAGCCAAACTTCCCTCCGCACACGCTAGGGATCAAACATTGCAACTGTTTCTCGCCTCCTATTGTTCACGCGATGGACCGTCGCCCGCGAAATTGCTTCACAGCCGCCGCCATCAGACACTGCTCCACCTGCTCCACCCTTCTCAGCATCCGGCGGCGAAGGAAGGTCGCAAGTATCGCTTCGCGCCGCATGATATGTGTTTTTCAGGGTTTTAGCGGCAGCAGACAGTGGGCGCGAGGCGAGACCCTTCGCCCACTTGGCGCTTGCATGTATCTCATTTCAGGACCTGACGGATTGCAGCGCCGACATCGCAAACAAATTCGCCATTGTCATGTGCACGGTGATCCTTCTGTATCTCTTCCCCCAAATTCACGGATCCTGAGGACAGTGAGGACACAGCAGCCACCAGAGGGTGTCATCATGATACCTTCGCCTCCTCCACCTCCCTGTCACGCCGCATCAGCCGACACCTTCTGTGCGTTTTCCTGAGGACGTTTCCGCCAGTGCGACAGCCAGATCGTGGGGTACGACCTGAAGTCTGACGTCCCCTGAACCACTACTTCGATCCATCAGAGCGTCCACGCTCCTGCCTCCCCCCCCCCCCCCCTCCCCATCATCATGCTCCATATACGACGAAGGTTCGTCGCTTTTGTGGGGGGGGAGGGGGGGGGGGGAGAGGAATGTTACAGCGCCGGCACACCAGTCACGAACGACAGAGGAGAGACAGCTGTGAAAACTGGTAAAGAGGTCAGCCTATTGCACACTGACCAACCACTCTCCAGGACGACAACGCAACAGCAGCGGCCCCTAGGTGAAGAGGACATAAGAGCCGCGCCCGATTGGTGGCAGCCTACTTGAATAGCAGCTTTAACATTAGCCACTTTGTTAGCTGACACATTGTTGCCTCTGTCATTAGTAATCTCTACAAAGCACAGTTGTCTGTCTATTATGAAAAAGACTGATTATTTTGTTTGTCGCCCTTTGCTTGCCACACATATCAAACTTAAGTATTTGTATTTGTCTAGTTGCAACGAAACTCATTAATACGAGTTATTTTACTTTTTGTCTAGTGAACTGGTTACACAGGATTCCTACATACACCAAAGTCACTGTAAACTTGAAAATTAAAGCAACAATCGAAGCTCCTCTTCAGTACATGTAATTTCATTATCATGTGAATTAGTCCCCAGCTTATTCCAATCACGTTTTCGTTCCTCCAGCTACCCCCCCCCCCCCCCCACGCTCATGGTTACAGATAAGCATTGCCTCAACTCCATGATAAACTTCTATGTCAGCAAAAAATCAACAAGTCGTCCTAGCAAACTGTGCTAGTAAAGTTATTACAGGATGTGTCCACCCTTCATCCTCTTTATGATGCCTTTAACTCTGCTAGGAAGAGTTACAAGGAGGCATCTGAATGTTTGTCTAGTAGTGGCAATCCATTCTCCCACTGTAGTCAAAACCAGGGAAGGTAGTGAAGCTACATGCTAGAGTCTGGAGCAAAGTCGGCATTCTAACTCATCTCAAAGGTGTTCCATCGGAATCAGGTCAGGTCTTTGGGCAGGTGAATTCATTTTAGAAATTTCATCGGCCACAGACCATTATCTCACAGACTCCTTGACAACAGAGTGCAATGTCACGATGACGCAACCTGCGTCTCTGAAGTGTTCCTCTGCTGTACATAGCACACAATGATATAAAATGTCTTCATAACCTTTCGCATACAGAATTTTCTTAAGTACAATAAAAGGGTCCATATCCTAAACACGAAAAACACACCCAATGCCAAGACTCTATCAACTCCATACTTCACTGATGGTAGATAACGTTCACTACTCCAAATCACTCGTTTCCAGTCAAATGGCATTACTCTTTACACCACCTCTAGCATCGACTATCACTGACGACAGAAACGTGTGGAGCTGCTAGATCATTGCACCCGATTACTTTTAATTCCCTGTGAAAATTCCTTATGCTACTGAAAATTCCCTTCCTAAGCTTTAGTCTGAATAATTTCCACATTTTAATCTGATTTACATTGTGATAAAGGTTCTTGAAGGATTTCAGCAGCCTGTTCAATCGATTACCCTCCAGCAACAGCATGTTTTGCCTTTTTCAAATCTTCTGCAGTCCAGTTTATACCCATCTGAAACAAAAAATGAATACGATTGAGACAACGATGGTGAGTTTAAAGGGCGAATGCCATTACTCCAGAACACATGGTTCCATCCATATAGAAACTTTCAAGATGGATCACACTATACCTCTTAAATACTGAAGACTGCTGCTGATGGGCTGTTCTCACTATCACGAATGATGGTTGGTTGACAGGGTGACCAACATCGCCCAGGGAAAGAAGATCATTATTTATTTTTCTAATAAACTTGTAGCATATCTTTCTTTCATGATACTCTTGGTACACTCATGATGTCTCAACATTGATACCTCAGCTTGACAATCTCATTTCCTCTGGAATTTTTGTTTAATACTTAGGCCTTACTCTTATGGATTTGTTCAGTTTGTATATGTTACGTTTCGCCAGCACATAAATATCATTATTTTTCCATAAAATAAAATTTAATGCACAACATCTTCTCTGCACAGGCCTGGAGATGGAAATCAGCATTATTCTTGCAAACCGCACCTGAGTGCGATTACATGATGTGTTGTCAGAGATTCACTCTTGGGCTGCAGAGAACAAGCAGATGAGTTCATTGCACTGAGAAACTATAGTTATTGCGGCAAGATGTAATGCATGCAGCACTAAGAGGAGGGACTGACACATTGTTTAGAAGAAATGATGAAGAGATGTTTACTAGAGGAGGACTTGCTGTCAGAACATGCCTGGAAACTAATGGTGAGTGAATGCATACATTCATACTCTTTGTAGATTCAGAAGGAAACTTTGGGGTATCCCTCCCCTACGATTTTGTGACTCAGGAGGAAGGTTGGAAGTATGCAGAACTATATGACTATGCGGTTTGGTTATATAAGTAAGGCTTTCACATGGGGAAGGCATTCAAGCAGTATCATCGTAGTTGGAAACATCATTTTTTATTTCAAGAGCATGTGTGTGGCCATATAATATAAGCCTGACAAGTTGATGCGACTATTAACAATTTTACATCTTTAATCTACTGATTACTTGCTATAACTCATGCATGATTTTCCTCATCCAGTGGCGCAGTTTCTGCAAGCATCTAGAGAGAGCAGTGATTGTCGATCGCGATCTTTCCCCCCTCGTCCCCAAAAAACACCGAAATTCAACAAAAACTACCACTCTTTGCATAAAAAATATGTCTTCTTCTGCCTATGCAGTCTATCGTTCAGTCCTTGTCATATCTGTGAATTTCCCGACATGTTTTTCCTTCGATATTACGGAATCTGTAAACAGTATGTGGTCGACCAGTGGCGATCCTGCAAACAGCTGCGTACCCCCCCCCCCCCCTTATCAAACAGTGGAGAAACTACAGCGTCCAGAGAAGGAGAAGACCACAACTGTCTAAACTTCGTCGACTCTACTCCGACTAAAATAACTTTATGACTGATATCTCAGCAGGTCGAGTGGTAGGGACCATCGTCCAGAGAATCATAGTCGATTCTCGAGTGCTCCGTGTTCACTGTGCTGCCTGTTTTGTAGCGACATGCAAATTCTTGTCTTGTGTGGCTGGCTGCATGCCAGTAGCACTGTACCTAGTCAGCCAGTTACAAAATTATTTTAATTAGAATATAACCTAGTAATTTTACTTATTAAACAGAACGAATGGGTTGGTGTAGAGTCTCTATTTAGAAGTCGAATATGTACAGTATGACAATAATAGGGTTGGGTTTAGGTAGTCTAGACATTCTTGATCCCAGTTTCGAGAATAGAAAAAATACGGCTCTGAGCACTATGGGACTTAACTGCTGTGCTCATCAGTCCCCTAAAACTTAGAGCTACTTAAACCTAACGACATTACACACATCCATGCCCGAGGCAGGATTCGAACCTGCGACCGTAGCAGTCGCGCGGTTCCGGACTGAGCGCCTTAACCGCTTTTTTTTTTTTAATCTCATTTTGTTCGCTTTTGTTCGTTGCATCTGCTCGGGGCGGACGTTGTAAGGCATCCTTTTTAAGTTCGTTCTTGATCGATTAGCTCAGTTTTTTATTACAGAGGGCTGCTAACCGTCTGACCGAACACGGCTATAGACCACCACGGCCGGCTCGAGAATAGAGTTTGTATAATCAACCAACCTCTCAAAACCAGTCTTTCACTAGTCTGTAAGTTTATCTTTCCAGAACAAATATGACCACTATTCGATACTCTCTTTCAAATTCTGAAGGTGGCAGGGGACAAATACAGAGAGCGAAAGACTATTTACAATTTGTACAGAAACCAAATGTCAGTTAAAAGAGTGGGGGGGGGGGGGGGGCGCGAAAGGGAGGCAGTGGTTGAGAAGCGAGTGAGACAAGGTTGTAGCCTATCTTCGTTGCTATTCAATGTGGATACTGAGCAAGCAGTAAAGGAAACAAAAGAAAAATTTTGTGTAGGTTTGCCGACGACATTTTAATTCAATCAGAGACAGCAAAGGACATGGAAGAACAGTTGAATGGCATGGACAGTGTCTTGAAGGACGATATAAGATTAACATCAACAAAAGCAAAACGAGGATAATGGAATGTAGTCGAATTAAATCAGATGATGCCGAGGGAATCAAATTTGAAAATAAGACATTTAAATTAATAAATGAGTTTTGCTATATGGGGACTAAAATAAGTGATGATGGTCGAAGTAGAGAGGATATAAAATTTAGACTAGATGTGGCAAGGAATGCGTTTCTGAAGAAGAGAACATTGAGTATAGATTTAAGTGTAAGGAAGTCTTTACTGAAAGTATTTGTATGGATTGTAGCCATGTATGGAAGTGAAACATTGACGATAAATAGTTAAGACAAGAAGAGAATAGAACCTTTCGAAATGTGGTGCTACAGAAAATGCTGAAGATCATATGAGTAAATCACGTAACTAATTAGGAGGTACTGAGTAGAATAGGGGAGGAGAGAAATTTGTGGCACAACTTGATTACAAGAATGGATCGGTTGAGAGGACACGTTCTGACCATCAAGAGATCAATTTAGTATTGGAGGGAAGGGCGGAGGGCAAAAATTATAGAGGGAGACCAAGGCATGAATACACTAAACAGATTCAGAAGTATGTAGGTGGCAGAAGTTACATGGAGACAAAGAAGCTTGCACAGGATAGAATAGCATGGAGAGCTGCATCAAACCAGCCACTGGTCTGAAGACCACACAACTACATCCGATATTGAGAAACCAAACCTACTATTTTGACCTTATATGATAAGAAAATTATGTTGTTCACTACACATATCTGAAACAGTGCTTACAACATCAAATGGTTTTTTTTTAAAAAATCATCGAATTTTATCACTTAAACAAGCTCCTTGGATGAAGCCATGCATGGAAAATAACGTACAAAAACTCATGAGTAGAAGCAATGATTCTAAGAAGAAATTTTTCATACTGACGAATAATCCTGTGTTCGGAAAAACCACACAAAATACACAAAAGAAGCCGTATGTAAGACTAGCGACATCCTAAGAAGACAGCTACATCAAATTTTCAAATTAGTGTAATTTTTAAGAAATTTTACTCATCACTGAGCAGAATAGACTTAATGTGGTCTCTGATAGACCCATTGGAGTCGGAATGAGCATTTTGGATCTTTCGAAAACCATTCTTATCGTCTTTTATCATGGATGTAAATATTAAACGAGTTTCTGCTAAGTGATCTGTGCTATACTGATACAGAAAGCTCAATCTACCAAATTCCAACTCATAATATCTACGAGGGTGTCATATCCATGGAAGGTTTAACGGTTTTTTCCCTAAAAATATCAGATACAATCTTCCGCTGGTAACTAAAAAAGAGATTGTGTTAATGAAAGATGAACTGAATGCTAAACCTAGTACAGAATTTACCAGTCTACAAGGAAAAATGTATGCTCTCGAGATCAAGTCCTGGTGCATAATGTGGAGACCAACAGTATGTTGTAAAACAGTCATCTGTTAAAAAGTTGAACATTGATATTTATAGACAATGTGTGTTGTATTCAGAAGTAAAAACCCGTACAAAGACCATATTTCAGTAGTATCACAGAACGTAGCTGTATCACCCGAAACAAGCTTCTCTAACACTTGATGAGCTAGAATAGAACGTGCTCAGCTACTCGGACTAATAATAGCCCAATCCGAATCCTCATATTTCTTGCGCCCGGGAGGCTTAAAATAACTGAAACCAGAAACATTCGATTTTTCCTCAATTTAGCAGAACATTACAGTCCCGCATGCAAGTAATTGCCCAAAAACTGTAACATTACGAATGATCATCCATTAGCCCAAATGAAGCAAATTACCACTGATGAAATATTCTCCTAAACAAGTTGGACAGCTTGTGGTGTAGTACTGCCTCCTAACGTAATGACGGATAATACATAGCGCTCATACTTCATTAGCACATCACAATAATCCACAGAGGTTAAATGCAAAACAATAAAACATGGAAGTGGAGATAAACACTAACGAACTGCGTAAGTAAAAAAGTACTAGCAATTACAAAAAAGGAAAAAATAAACCTGTTTAATTTTGATCTCATTGCTACTGATAGTAATTTTTTGCTATAATAGTAATAACGTGATAAACTGATGGGTTTGCAAAGTTAATATGATTATCCAAAGAAATAATTTAATGAATTGCACCAACTTTTAACTATTGTTCTGGATGTTATTGAAAATAAATCAGAATAGCATTACAATAAGGCGGTTTACAGTAAGGTAAAACGAATTATCAAGTAAAGTTACTGTTGTTTCTCTATAATGAGTTCCTACTTCACTAATTAGAACAATACTGTTCACGATCTCTCAGCCAATGTTCCCTCAAGAGAGTTCCAATTTAGCTGATGTTATCCGTGAGTCGACATCATCCGCGTTGTTAGTACATGATCCTTGAGCTGTAATCCAATAATTGGTACTGTATTGCTGAGCTCCTTTATTGTGGGCGCCTTGTGCAAATCTGACAGGAACGCTCCATGTTTGCAGTATTAGTGCCACTTGGCGTATCTGTATGTAACGACGCGTGCCTGCTGGGGCATAATGCTTGTTACAGAACTTACTTCAGTTTTACGATGTATGATTTACTATTCGATCGCGGCGCTGAACTTCTCGCAGTGTATCCGTACGCACTACAAAAGTAAATCGAGTTAACTGTACCATAAAAGGATAGGCCGCGGATTACATCGAACAAATCGTGTTGTGCACAATTGTCTACACTATCATTTCAATCACGCAGCGGTCAGCACACCGTACATTAACAGTTAAAGATCATTTCATCAATGCAATTTTATCAATTTGTAACAAGAAAACGCGGTACCATGTTTTCTGTTTGATTTCACATTGCTTGGTACGCATTAGACAGTCTGTGTTGTCTATAATCGAAAACTGTATCTTTATGGTGTGAAAACGCCTTACACATCTGCACTTCAAAGTTTTATGCTTAATGAGTCGAAATACATTTCCGGCTAATTAGCGATGCGACATTAAGGCTACTAGTTCTTTAATCGCAGTATACGTCGAAATCACAAATGTTGCGCTGTTCAAACACTGAGATTTTCGCTGACCACGAAGACATTGGACAGCAGTGAAAGTGCAGCACGCCATTCACCTCCACCACTATTTTCTCCTCGTTCTAGAGTCTAAACCTCATGTGGGTTCCTTCGCCTGTCGACCTATCGATATACTTCCACATCGCTCATCCACCTCGCTTCACATGACACCTTCAAAGATTCTCATTACATCGATTTACCACAATTTAATGTCACTCTGTCCGTAGATAATGAATTTAATTAACATATAAACAATAAGAAAGCCAACAACATCAGAATAAACGATAATGGCAGTCACATTCGTAACAACTACATTATGTAAACAGAAACATGATTGTGCCCAGAATTGAATTTGCAAAACTTATTCCATGACAATGAATACAGACCGAAACAATGAATTACAGTTTGTGCCAAATTTTAAATCATTGCTGCGGCCTGTACTCATTATCATAAATGAAGCTGAGTCTTAATCTGCTCCTGGAACATATAATTTCATGTGATTAAAACTTATTCTGAAATAACCTTTCCTGCATGCGACGAAAACAAAGCAGGAAATAAATACAAGGAAATATTATACTGCTCAGTAGTGTTATCTTCACACATTCTACCTAAGCACCATGTTGTTTCTACTATAAGAGAACAACAACTGTTTTCATCTGCACAAGACGATAACCTTTTGACACTTCCCTTAAGGTATATACAGTAGCTTCGTGGTGTTACTGCATGAAAACGATGATGATTGTATATAACTTAAAAACTGGAAAATTGTAAATACACTGACAGAAAATATCGCAACAGTTATAAATAATTAATGTAGAGTAGTGAAATTACGATAAGCCCTTGCAAATTTGAAATGCTAGTACATTAATAACTAGTGTAACCGCCAGAATGTTGCAGACGTGTACGAACTGTGTTGTAAAATGCCAGAAGTCAGTTTGAGGGATGGAGTTTCATGTCTGTCACACTTCTTCGGTCAATACAGGTGCGGTTAATGCTGTTTCTGGATGACGCAGGAGTTCTCATCCAACGATGTCCGATATGTGTTCGACTGGAGACAGATCTGGTTATCCAGCAGGCCAAGACAACATGTCAACATTCTGTAGAGCATGTCAGCTTACAACAACGGTATGTGGACGAGCGTTATCATGTTGGAAAACATCGCCCGGAATGCTGCTCATGATTGCAGCACAATAGGTCGAATCATAAGAATGACATATAAATTTGCAGTCAAGGTGCGTGCGTTAACCACGAGAGGGTTCCCGCTGTCACATGAAATCGCATCAGAGACCATAACCCCAGGTGTAGGTCCTGTGTGTCTAGCATGCAGTCAGGTTTGTTGCAGGCCCTCAATTGGCCCCCTTGTAATCAACACACTGCCGTCACTGGCACCGAGGCCGAACCTTCTTCCATCAGAAAACACAGCAGGCCTCCACCCTGCCCTCCAACGAGTCTCGTTTAACACCACTGAAGACGAAAACAGCCGCGTTTTGGGGTGACTGGAATGCACTCTACATGGCCTGTGACTCGGAGCTTTCCTTGAAGTAACGAATTTGCAGTAGTTCTTGTTTTTCACTGTGGTGCCAGCTGCTGCAGATGCAGTACGATGCACCACAGTCATACGCCAAACACGATGGTCTTCCCTCTAGGTAGTGTCATGTGGCAGTCCGGAGCCTGGTTTTCTTGCGATCGTACTTTCTCGTGACCAACAACGTCAGCAATCGTATACAGTGGCTACAATCCTGCCAAGTCCTTCTGCAGCGTCGCAGAAGGAATATTCAGCTTCTCTTGCCCTATTACACGACCTCGTTCAAATCGAGTGAGATGTTAATAATAGCGTCTTTGTCGCCTAAACGCATTCTTGGCTAATATTAGTTCACCACATCTAATCTCAAAGATAATTAACGCTCACGACCGTTATATCATATATTTGAAGCACCCCCTGACTTGAATCCTTATGCGATTGTCGTGAAATTTGAACAGATACCATCTTCCAAATGTAGAATCACCGCTACCAACTTTGTTTATGTCCCACACCTTCTTTATAGGGTTGCAATTTTTTCTCTGTCAGTATATGTAAATACCGGAAAAATGTGTGAGAAAAATGCGAGTTCTAGATTGTAATTGATGTGAATTCGCGTAGGTCTTTCTGATTAAACTCTTGTTCTCATTATTTTGAGTTCATCTGTATACTTTTCGATGGAAATTTATTTCGGTTGTGATCCGTCGTAATTGCCCAAATAGCAATTGTGTAAAAACATTATACAAGTTAAACTTCGAATATTTCTTCATCTGGATAGAGTGTACATTAGCTGTGTTTTGTGCAATATACCATCAGCGAGTTGGCAGGCATGATGTCTCTTAGCAGGTGGCTGGGCTGTATGTTATCAGACAGCTACTGCAGAAGATTGGATTCCTTTCATTCCCTCTGTCACCATCATCATCATCTTGCGAGAAATCTGTGGCTGGCGCTGCTTCTTCAGCGCTTCCAGTCATGCCAGTCTCCTGTTTGTAGTCCTCTGGCATCCATCTCGTCGTGAAACACTCGTCTCCAGCTCCTCCTCAGTCGTCCACACTTTCTTCTTCCCTCTGGGGGAGTCCACTGTCGCACTTTGTTTGGCTATAGGCTATTGTGCACCCTTTCCGGATGTCCATACCATTTTAGGCGTTTCGTCTCTAGATGTCTACTATTGATTTATCAATGCCCACAACCTCTCCTATGTTCATTTTTGGTACGTGGTCCTGACGATGCCACAACTTCGTGTTCAAAACTCCATCTCTAGGTCAAGCAACTTGTTTCTCTGACCCTTGTTTATTACCCACATTTTTGCTGTGTACATAGTTAGTTTTCCACAATTCAAGGATGCATCACCTGTTCAGCCCTTTTTGTTATTTTGTTATTTCAAAGGAGCAAGTTAAAATGTCGTATGGTCCTTCTGGTCTGCCCTATTTTATTATTTGTGTCATCTTTATTTTTTACATTTGATGACGTCAGAACCCCCAGGCACTTAAAAGACTAACGTCCCCTGATCTTACTGCCTTTGACATTCAGATCCTCTGTGGTACCGCCACCAACTCATCTTTCATATTCTCCTCGTAACTTCCAAAGCATGTGCATCCTGGTCTTCAGGTATGATGACTGGTCGCCAGCGAAGATAAATGTGTACAAGATTTCAAACCCTGTGTGGACCCCCATACCTTCACGTTTGTTCCTCCAGGCTTTAAGTGCTATTTCCACATGGATTTTAAATAGCGTCAGTGCTACAGCACACCCTTGGCCTAGCCCGTTTCAACAGGAAATTCTGCTGACACTGAATTTCCTACTTCGATGGCACTCACACAGTTCGTACAGAACTGTGTAACGGCTTTCATGTAAATAGTTCACACACCACTATTCTTCATACTTGCCCCCTGATTGTTCTGTAATAGTGCATCGTAGGCCTTCTACAAATCCACGAAGACTGAATGGGATAGCCCTATGGCAGTTCTCTTCTACTACATTAATGTGAATATGCCATCAGTATCCGAGCGCCCTGGTCTAAAATCAACCTGTTCATATATTATAGCTTCCATTTCTATTATCTACTTTCCCATATAGTTGCACTGCTGATGACATCACACTAACGCGCCAGTAATTTCCACAGTGTTGCCTGTTACTCTTCTTATGGACTAAAGTAATAATAGACTTTTTCCATTCCTTTGGTATCTGACCCCCTTCCAAACATTTATTATCACAACTTGTCAAAGATATCATATACAAGCATCGGAGCTACTTTTATTAATTCTACGTTTATTCCACCTGGACTAGTGATAGCCCATTTTTCATGTGCTTCACTGCTTTACAAATTTCTTGTGAGGTTATCTGTCGTGGGATTATTAGAGTAATCCCAGCACTACCTAACTCTCATCATCTTCAGTAGCTTCCACACTCTGCTTTCTCTAGTCCCACCTAAATTTCTTCTATGTGCTCTCCGACTTTCTGCCACGCCTAATGTTTTGCTTTAGTAATGGGCCTTTGTGCTTCTTACCATTTACCTCCATATGTTTTATGGTCTTTATCAAGCCAAGTGCTCAGCTATTTATTATAGAACTCCTTTTACACCTTCATCAGTTTCTCTACTTCCTTATTCCATTGTTGATTCCTCTTTTCTTTTCCTAATTTTGCATTCTCCCCCAAAGTATCAAAGACCACCTCATGTATCATTGCTTTAGTAGACTGTTACTTATTCCCTACAGGATCATTCTTGATATATGATGCATTGGCTGCCAGTTTAAGATGGCAGAGGAAGCTTGTTGAATACTCCTGCAGACTTAACAGGTTATAGTGGACCTCCGACGATTTCACACTTCCCAACTCTCTGTTTGCTATGTCTTTCCATCTAAATGGAAAGTAGATTCTTGACACGAGTAGGTAATACTCTGATCCACATTCGAGTCCCCATAAAACGCTCGCGTTCTTTATAAACAGCTTTGCTTTCTGAATCTTACCACATAGCCAGTTACTGATCTTTACTTACGAGTCAGCTGTTCTCATATATATTGATGTATTGACTTATGCCTAAACCAACCATTCATTATCTTCAAAGCATTTGCCTGGCACAGGCGCGTCATTTAACACATTTTTCACATTCTGACGAACAATGGGGGTCGTTAGTTCTCTACCCAGTATGTGCATTCAAGTCCCCAATAATTAAAACTTCTTTTCGGTCACTCATCTTCTCGAATGATCCTGTTAGTTTCTCATAAAAATTTCAGTTTTCTCCATCTTAGCGTCGTCATTTCGTACATACACTCCGTTGATCACAACTGAGTGGCTTAAAAAATCCCTTTGCAGGATTGTATCACTAATCTAATTTCAGGACTTTATATCTTTCTTGTATTTTTTTTATCATAGTTATGGAATCACCACATCTTGCTCTCTCTTCTTTAGGGACCCACTGTAGATATGTATATAACCATTCTGTCCTTGCATATCTTTACTCATTATCTTTCTTTCAGTTAATGTTATTATGCTCATATTATATTTCCGGCTGTCATTAAATATTTCCTCAGTTTTAATAACAAATCCTAGAATATTCCATGTACTGATATTCATTGTCCTTACCTGTGCCAAATTTCGTTTCGCCAAAAGACCAACCTGTACATCCAAGGGTATTTTAAAGGGAATTTTTGCCTTAGAATATTTATATATGTGAGAGGTGCAGGCTCGAAGTTCCAATCCCCATCCTGGAGGACTGGGTAAATTTTATTCATGGTTTTTCTTCCATTAGACAAGCTGCCTTTCTAGGCCACAGCTCTCATTCTATTCCATCCTTCCGAACTCTTCTTCTCTCTCGCCATTTGGTTGCTCCTGACCCTGGGCAGAGGCCGGTGATTCCTGTATGCCGATTTGCTCTCGTTACATAAAGGTGCTAGAGACTCGTCTCCTACCCTCTTCCCTTAGCTGCATAACGCTCATTCACTGAATTCCAAGTATTGCCCAGGCAGCAAGTGATTTATTTGTTCTTGGATGTTGGCTGAACAGATTAGAATCTTCAGGCTTCAATTTCTGACCCTTCATAGATATTACTCTGGGTTTAATCCTACCAGATATCGGCACCGAGTACAGTCTCCACGATCCTTTGCCAATAATTGCTTCCATTTCCTGTCTAACATAGTATAATGTGATCGCCTTAATGAAATACGTATTAGACAAAGAGAAATATGAAAAATACTGTGGTGTATAAATCAGAGCGATGTTGATAAGACACAGATGAAAATATTTTGTGGGCGTACATGAGAGGTGATATTAATGATGAGGCAATACAGTATTTGCGAAGGTGGCTCGTTGTGAAGTGTGTGTGTGTGTGTGTGTGTGTGTGTGTGTGTGTGTGTGTGTGTGTGTGTGTGAACGCCATTCAGATGCAAATATCGTTGAACACGACACTATTTTATGCAAATGGACTACCCCATTTTAATACTATGCTGATTAAATATGGAGATTCACATGTATGTGTGTGTGCATTCAGTTCTGAGACAAATATCTTTAAAAATGATGCCATTTTACGTAAATAGACTGACTGCTTCACTGTAATACTACACTTACGAAATACAGAAGTTTGTATATGCGTGTGGAAGTGGAAACTTCAGCTATGTACCAAAGGTCCTACAGACATACTACTTTCACTGTTAACTGTGTCAGGAAGCCGGCCGCGGTGGTCTCGCGGTTCTAGGCGCGCAGTCCGGAACCGTGTGACTGCTACGGTCGCAGGTTCGAATCCTGCCTCGGGCATGGATGTGTGTGATGTCCTTAGGTTAGTTAGGTTTAAGTAGTTCTAAGTTCTAGGGGACTAATGACCACAGCAGTTGAGTCCCATAGTGCTCAGAGCCATTTGAACCATTTTGAACTGTGTCAGGTGTACAGATGGAAGGTAATGTGCAAACAAATGGTGTATCACTTGTAGAGTCAACTTTCCAAAGGTCTTTAAAGAGACTATATTGAAGACAGTCAATGGTAACTGATCCTCATCGATGACGATCTGGTGGAGCTGAGGTGGCAGCACATTATGGAGGACCATCACTCCATGGTTATGGATACCAGCAGGCATTTTCCACGCATAGTATGGAGCACTGTCACTCCATGATTATGGACTGAGCAGGGAGGAGACCCGCATATCCAACAGCGGTCGCAATCTAGGGAAGTTGCTGAAGATGAGTTTTTGTCGGCTGCATTCTCATCATTGGCTGCTTTCATAGAATTCTTGCATCATGTTAGCATCGGATGGGGAGACGTATTGACAGATGCAGAGACAGTTGAAGGGGACCGAGTCGCTAGTATAGAGGCTGGAAAGCACTAGGCAGGCTGTCTGCAGCAGCTAATAAAAAAATGACGTACATTGGAGCCTGTGCAGGGCCGCTGTGATTTTGTGGCTCTGCACTGCCAGCTGCTACCAGGCTACCTCGTGGACAACTTCTGTGGCTGCCCTCAGCCTCTGTGCACTTATCAAGGCAGCCAGACCTTGCTTGCATCCTGCAACAAATTTTATGACGACATCCGACAGCTTGTGGGACCTGGGGGAATTTCCAGTTCGTCAATACGCTTCAAATTTATAGCTATTTCTTTCTGGCACATTACTTTTTAAAGCACAGCATGCATTTATTATGGCAATTACAAAATCTTCTCGAACATACGCTGAGCAATGAAGGCTTCTCCATTTATTTGCCAGAGCGCCAAAAGTGCATTCTATAAACTGCATAGTCTGAGACAGTCGGTTTTTGAAATTTCTTTTATTGTTTGTTAAACTCCTTTCTCCATAAGCACGCATTAAATTTTGCAAATAGACCAAATGCCTCATTTCTAACAATGACATGCAGCATCAGTACCCCCATGTTTGATATGTAGCGCCTCTCCAATATTCATAAATTTTTACGAACGAGATTTTCATGCAAAGCTTATCACATACTCTGATTTATATGGCTGAATGCATGTACTGTACAGTCGTCTGTCTGCATTCGCAGTCTAGTATATGGTACTTGCAGAGTAGTGGAGGAGTGTCTTAGTGATGATGTACAAACTGGGAAATATTTTGCCATGTCAATGGCTAGCGTTGAAATTATGGAACAAATGGTATACTTTGATGTACATGACTGAATAGACGTACTGCACAGTCATATATCTGCATTTGCAATCTGGTATATGGTATTTGCACAGTAGCAGAAGGATGATTTAGCGACAGTGAGGCAATTGGGAAGCACTCTGCTGTGACAATGGCTCGTGTTGAAATTACGGAGTAACTGGTATACTTTGGTGTAAATGACCAAATAGACATACTGCACAGCCATCTATCTGCATCCACACTCTAGTGTATGGTATCCGCAAAGTAATGGAAGAGATAATTTAGCGATGGTACAGAAATTGGGAAGCAGTCTGCTGTGTCATTGGCTGGTGCTGAAATTACGGCGCAAGGTTATCACCTTCAGATAGCTGTAGGAAACGCTCTACAGTATCACAAACTCTTCCAGTTTCCATATGCTGCGATGTCTTTCACATTTTTGTCAGTGCGAAACATCGCCACTGTATTTTATTTCTGTCAATCTGTGTTGTTAGAGCTGCATAGTTTACACCATGCGATGTTCAGCTTTCTGTGAGAGTCAAAGGATCGAAACGTGTTAATGTCATTTTAGCAGCTGATGCAGACCTGGAAGTCATGGTAGAAAAACAAAGGGTATGGTGGTGTACAAAGCTGTAGTCGTACACTGCTTGGATGTGTTCCAGGTGAAAAACCAATGTATTAAGAGGCTTAAGAAGGATCAACACAAGAACACCATCTTGTGATTGATAGTCTGTTGGATACATTCTTTCTCCAGTACAGTTGACAAAACTATACAATTCTGTGTAAGCGACTTCGAGCACGGGCCCCATGCTCCACAGAACTGATATGTGTATATGTTATATGCTCGATGTCAACATGCAGATGGTATTTGTTTTTTCGATGTATCAGAAAAGAGATATGCGGTAAAATCCTATAGGAAGTTCTATTACAAGGAGTGGTATAACTGGTTAAAGTTTCGATGGAGATAGTTCTCTCAGAAGTACACCAATTTTCCTCATAAAACTAATAGAAATAGGCTGTATCTATTCTCACAGTATCATGGCTGCTTTTAATAATTATTGTCATGACTGTGTGTTTAAAAAATAAGTGTTAACACAAGTTCTGGGTTATTTCATACTTCATAACCTCTAAATATAAAGTAAACACCACTTGAAATATAGCTCACTGTGGAACCTAGAGATGACAGTGTTTTTTTCCTAGCATGTGAGTAGGTTGCATGAAACAGGCTGTGATGATCAAATCCCTTACAAAACTAGAACGCAAGAATCTGCTGTTTGATAGAAACTTTACAGATATGTCGGTAGAGGGGAGTTACCGAGCAAAAATATCAAACGTATGCATGCATATGGTAACTGGTTCCGAGATAACAGGAGAGAGAGAAAAAAATGATTCAAATGGCTCTAAGCACTATGGGACTAACATCTGAGGTCATCATTCCCCTAGAACTCTGAACTACTTAAACCTAACTAACCTAAGGACATCACACACATCCATGCCCGAGGCAGGATTCGAACCTGCGACCGTAGCGGTCGCGCGGTTCGAGACTGAAGCGCCTAAAACCGCTCGGTCACTCCGGCCGGCCGGAGAGAGAGACATGCAGTAAAATATTATAATTCTATTACAAGACAGACTTTCATTATTCGTTTCGTAAACGCCAGTGTGATAGAGCATCACACTGGTAAACTGGGACTTGCCTGTTGTCGTCGAATGTAAAATGACTGTGTTTTTTTGATATGTGAGCAAATGGCGTATGGGCTGTATGCTCTAATGTTGTTTCACGTATCTGAAATGTTCTTAATTCATATGTGCAGGACAATTAATTTACAGACAATGATTTAAACGCGAGAGATGCTCCCAGGTCGCGTAATTTGTCCATCAAGCTGAAAGAAAAGGCTTAATATAGATTTTTCTCTAGTTTAAATTCTCGTTTTTTTTTTTTGTTTTTTTTTTACTCTGTGTGATGGTTTAGAAATAACAAGGATACTCTGCGGAGATCGATAGTTTTCACAGCAAAATGGTGGAAGTCTTCTTCCCTATTTTATGCAGGGTGGACATGTATATGTGGTGTATAGCCTGACCTTCGAATTTTGCTCATATGTAATTGGCGATTGTGTACTTCGCTGGATGTTGCAAAATAGTGAGATGCAGACTGTTTCTTGCAATTGAATGTAAAAAGTCTATCGATTTTGATCGTAAGCTAAAAGAAAAAGGACTGCGCCTATTTTCAAGGAAAGAGGACATTTATTATCATCACGATTGTGTTTTTCTTTTCAAAAGGTGCTTGACTACAATAGAGGCACTGACGTTAAATAAACGTGTTCTCCACCGCAGTATGGTGAGCGCTTACTGGCAGGGCTTGGTGTGGTGGGCGAGGTCTTTAGGAGGTCGCAGCTGTCCTTTTAGCGTTGTCAGCCGCTATTTTCTCCATATTGAAACAAAGCAGTAACACCTCCCTCAAAAGACGAGAATTAGGTTCGTAAAGTGATATTTTCAATCAAGTACCACTTTATGATGTAGACAAAAAATTGACTAATGTTTGATTGAAGTTACACCCCTGGAAATTGAAATAAGAACACCGTGAATTCATTGTCCCAGGAATGGGAAACTTTATTGACACATTCCTGGGGTCAGATACATCACATGATCACACTGACAGAACCACAGGCACATAGACACAGGCAACACAGCATGCACAATGTCGGCACTAGTACAGTGTATATCCACCTTTCGCAGCAATGCAGGCTGCTATTCTCCCATGGAGACGATCGTAAAGATGCTGGATGTAGTCCTGTGGAACGGCTTGCCATGCCATTTCCACCTGGCGCCTCAGTTGGACCAGCGTTCGTGCTGGACGTGCAGACCGCGTGAGACGACGCTTCATCCAGTCCCAAACATGCTCAATGGGGGACAGATCCGGAGATCTTGCTGGCCAGGGTAGTTGACTTACACCTTCTAGAGCACGTTGGGTGGCACGGGATACATGCGGACGTGCATTGTCCTGTTGGAACAGCAAGTTCCCTTGCCGGTCTAGGAATGGTAGAACGATGGGTTCGATGACGGTTTGGATGTACCGTGCACTATTCAGTGTCCCCTCGACGATCACCAGAGGTGTACGGCCAGTGTAGGAGATCGCTCCCCACACCATGATGCCGGGTGTTGGCCCTGTGTGCCTCAGTCGTATGCAGTCCTGATTGTGCGCTCACCTGCACGGCGCCAAACACGCATACGACCATCATTGGCACCAAGGCAGAAGCGACTCTCATCGCTGAAGACGACACGTCTCCATTCGTCCCTCCATTCACGCCTGTCGCGACACCACTGGAGGCGGGCTGCACGATGCTGGGGCGTGACTGGAAGACGGCGTAACGGTGTGCGGGACCGTAGCCCAGCTTCATGGAGACGGTTGCGAATGGTCCTCGCCGATACCCCAGAAGCAACAGTGTCCCTAATTTGCTGGGAAGTGGCGGTGCGGTCCCGTACGGCACTGCGTAGGATCCTACGGTCTTGGCGTGCATCCGTGCGTCGCTGCGGTCCGGTCCCAGGTCGACGGGCACCTTCCGCCGACCACTGGCGACAACATCAATGTACTGTGGAGACCTCACGCCCCACGTGTTGAGCAATTCGGCGGTACGTCCACCCGGCCTCCCGCATGCCCACTGTACGCTCTCGCTCAAAGTCCGTCAACTGCACATACGGTTCACGTCCACGCTGTCGCGGCATGCTACCAGTGTTAAAGACTGCGATGGAGCTCCGTATGCACGGCAAACTGGCTGACACTGACGGCGGCGGTGCACAAATGCTGCGCTGCTAGCGCCATTCGACGGCCAACACCGCGGTTCCTGGTGTGTCCGCTGTGCCGTGCGTGTGATCATTGCTTGTACAGCCCTATCGCAGTGTCCGGAGCAAGTATGGTGGGTCTGACACACCGGTGTCAATGTGTTCTTTTTTCCATTTCCAGGAGTGTATATTGACCGAGGTGCAAGCTAACTGCCTGAGGTCTGCTATCTGTTTCTTTCGACAGCTACTTACTGTTATCGCCACCTATCGGCAAACTGCGGAAGCAATGTGGTACACCTTGTATATTGTTCACTTACTTGCCTACGAGGTATAGTTACGATCCACCTGAGTACACACAGAATGAAATTTGCGAAGACTAAGCCCTGGTGTGGACACGTTCCCTGTTTACTACTCTTGCCAGCTGCACAGTCAAAGTTCGCTGCAGCGTCACACAGTCATCTATCGGCCACCAAATTTTAGATTTTTGCATTTGCCGATAACTGTCTGAATACCAGTTTCTGAGCGATTTGCATAACTCCTTCGTGGAGTGTCTTATTTTGTTTTTAGAGTGTATAAAAACGCACTAGAAATCGTCAGTAACCATTCTGCTACCGCTTACCATAACATGGCGGTGTCAAAAAATACACATTTCAAAAGTTCGTATGAAAATCCTGAAAAGGAAACTGAGAAACTCAGAATGAATAAATCAAATAGAGTTTGTACAAGTTGGAAAAAATCACCCTGTAGAAGCACCAGAAGCTATGGAATACTACAGATAAAATTAATCTTTAATGGTTGGTTGGTTTTTGGGGAAGGAGACCAGACAGCGTGGTCATCGGTCTCATCGGATTAGGGAAGGATGGGGAAGGAAGTCGGCCGTGCCCTTTCAGAGGAACCAACCCGGCATTTGCCTGGAGTGATTTAGGGAAATCACGGAAAACCTAAATCAGGATGGCCGGACGCGGGATTGAACCGCCGTCCTCCCGAATGCGAGTCCAGTGTCTAACCACTGCGCCACCTCGATCGGTTTAATCTTTAATATATGCTTTTTGCTTGATGCAGCATTTCTTCTTTTCTGTTACGTTCTTTCGAGCTTGAGAACAATGTTTTGTTTCAGATTGAATGAATTCTTTCCTTTCATCGATTTTCTAGTGGGACAGTTGAGGAGTCGTTTTTCGTGAGCATACCACTCTTAAATTCTCGACCAGTTCGCTCTAAATTCCAAGCGCCATCGTAAAAACAGGAAATTTGAATTCAGTAGTGGCAGCTGTACGTATTTAGACCAACAACTTGCCTCGTCTTCTCTCGTTGTCAAGAGAAATAACACATTTTAAGGAGCCTTGGAGAGACAGAGAACATTTCGCCCAAACAGTGGCAGAGGCGCGTCAAGAGACAAATGAGTTTTTCCCATACATAAAATTCTTTGAGTAAAGTTTCGCTACATTACCGTGTAGGGGCACCACAGTTTAAGATAGGAAAGTTGGATTCGGTGCCACATTTCTGAGCGAACAAGTTACAGCCAGGCACACGCCTGTTGACAGTAAGTTACGCTGACCAGTGGGTGCAAAGTAGAATTGAGGCCACAGGCTGTAGAACCAGTGGAAAGAATAAACGCAGCGGTTTGCATGGCGCAAGTTACAGGCAGAAGGGGGCCCACTGGTGCAACTTAGGTGTTGTGAGTACGTGACTCGAAGCGGTGCATTAGCAAAAAATGGTTCACACACATCCATGCCCGAGGCAGGATTCGAACCTGCGGCCGTAGCGGTCGCGCGGTTCCAGACTGTAGCGCCTACAACCGCTTTTTTATTTTTATTTTTTATCTCATTTTGTTCGTTCTCGTTCGTTTCATCTGTTTGGTGCGGACGTCGCAAGACACCCGTTTCAGTTCGTTGTTGATCCATTAACTCAGTTTTTTTTTTTTATTACAGAGGGCAGCTTACCCTCTGACCGAACACGCTGAGTTACCGTGCCGGCAACCGCTCGGTCACTCTGGCCGGCCTATAACGCCACTGGAAAGATTGTATAACTGAGTAAAAAGTATTACATTTAACTTTGAATTGACTGCAAGTGTACTATTTGCTCAAGCAGAAAGGGAGATACAGGTACCGTCAAAATGGCGTTTAGTTCCAGGGTGCATCATATTAAGTAAGCGAACAGAGAATTATCTAATCATTGACTTCTTATGTGCACAGAGTAACTGCTGCACTTCTGCGTTGTCGTAGACAGACAATGAATGGCTTGTCACTCACCATTGTTTTGGCGAACAGCCAAGTACGGGCAGATTCACTGAAACTGTATATAACTTCTAGCATACCCGTCATCCTGATCTGCGAAATTCCAACTAAGTGATCAGATCCCCAGAACAATAGCCAGACATTCCAAATTTCACAAGCAACCTTTTAATTAATTTGGGGCGAATTTCTGTTTTTCTTCTTTTTTTAATGGCGGAATGCAATACAAAATTTATGACTCCTCAAGATGTACATTTTATCACACATATTTAGAGCTATCCCAGTTTCATTTGCTGATCGTTAGATAGTATCGAAATCGATCCATGAATGGAGAGTGTATTTGTAACAACTGAGTAGAGTAGCAGTGTTGCAAGATACACTTGAGTCAGCAGATTACAGATTGTATTTGGTGAGCCGGCAGCCAAGTGAGTGCTTTATACAAGTCAGTGGGTGTTCAGTAGTCCAGTAAATAGCCATCATTTTTGCACTTGCATTAAATATAGCAAAAAGAAAAAGTGTGTTTTTAAATGTCTGTTGAGACTGGTATTTTTGACAATCGCCGACTGATGTTTCAGGACCTTCATGCCATGGATCGTTCCAATAATAAAATGACTACATGCCCATGCTGATGACAGAGTAATCTACGAATAGAGAGAAAATTACTGTAATAAACTGGTTAAATGTAATTACTTGCGTGTTCGTAATTTCTTACACGGTTTCTACGACTTTTAATAGCTGACTATTCTGCAGATGACTAGAATCTAGTGTGTTGGACGAGAAAGGAGAAGGAGCACTATCAGGAACCCCTAGATAATGCACTGTGTATAACTCAACAATACGGGTACAGACAACCATCTGTGGTATTCAGTAATGCTGGTTCTCTCTTTGCAGGAGAGTTTTCTGTAAAATGTGGACAATTTTTTGTATAAAAGCGTAGACTTATCTGTTTTTGGAACATTTACATCTACTAAAAACGAAGCTGCAACGAGAAATATCCTTTATTAGTAATGACCAGTATCGGACACAACGTCCATTATCAATCCATCGCCTTCATCGTAAGTATTGAAGCGCAATCGCGCATAACGTCCATTATCAAACCATCGTCTTCTCCTGTAGTATTGAAACGCAGTACAGCAACCCTGTTTCAATAGTATCAAAGAGGTGCTGGTTTGATAATGGACGTTGTATCCGAAACTAATCACCACTGACAAAGGGTATTTCTCATTACAACTTCGACGTCTTCGCAAATAGCAGTTTTCATAAAACAAAATTTGTTCCTGACTTCTTTTTTGCATTATTCTAGTGGTTCATAAACACGTACATCTAATAACGCAGTTTTAAGCACGAAATAGTGTGCCCTAACGTTACCAAACATAAAATATTGTCCATCTCGTAAATACTGCAAAAGTAAGGAAATAAATATAAAAAATAGTGATGTAAATATAATATGTAAACAAACATCTTAAGTGAATCCATTAAAAAATGTTGGAAACCTACTGGCTGCCGCTAAATAATACGGCTACACAAAGGTACTGAACACCCAAGCTTTTCCTTTATCCGTCTTCGTAACGACGGTTGTAATGCTGTCAGTCCTGTTTTCCAAGACATTTTCCTAATCAATCGGGCCAAAATTACGATGATTATTCATAAAATGACCTCTGGTAAGCTATAAATAAAATAGTGGAACAGTTATAGCAAACGCATTGGAGAAATCTTAGAATTAAACCTTTATATTATAACTCTATGTAATCACCATTCAGATTAAACATTTGCCACACATCTTAACCAATTGACGAAGTCCATCTGCGTAAAATGTTGCCATCTGAGACTGCAGCTAGCCCGTGCCAGCACCTTTATTTTCCTTGGAGTCAAAGCAGTGGGAGCTAAGCCACTTTCTCATGTGCGTGAATACCTGGAAATCACCGGTTACAGGTCTGGAATGTAGGGAGGATGTTCAAAACGTCCCATTTGAACCGATGCAACAGATCTTGTGTTTGCAGGGCAGAGTATTTCCGAACATTGTCGTACAAAAACGCAGCAACGGTAGACAAGAGATAAGTTCGCTTGTTACGAATGGCTATTTCAGTTTTAGTAGTTTTTGGGAACATATCTCGAATCAGCGGACTAGTCAAAAATACTTTAAGAATGGATCAAAAACAGTCTCTATCGCAGTTTATCAGTTTCGGTCAGAATGTGACCATTTTTAGCCCGTTTATACCATGATGGTAGGCACCGGCGAATAACAAAGCACGTATTAAGACTCCACGGGCGTCAGCTACCATGATGATAGGCGGTGACGGTGCAGGGACCAGGTGTTATGAACGGAGCAGGTGTGAGCATAACTCACCACCACCTACTGTCATGGTATACATGATCTGAAACCGGTAACCGTTGTAAATAAATGTGTTATTGTTGTCGAGACTCTTTTTAATCCATTTTTAAAGTATTTCAGTTTTTTTTGTGCTTCTACGTTCTATAAAATCCACAAATATGATTCTTTTAGGTACCTATAGAAGGGCAGCCTGATGGATGCCATTAATAATTTTGGTATCTGCATCGATTGTGAGCAAGCAGCGATGTTGTAACCTGTATCGCAGAAGCAGAAGTGGAGCTGACAATCTTTAACTTTGATAGAGAGAGCAGTCAAAGTTCATCTATGTTAGAAGTTAGGCTGACTATGTTAAGCTGTGTTAAGGTGAGGAAGCAATGGCATACATATATTCCAAATTTAAAGTTTCAGTTTATCAATTTGTTCTATCAACATGTGACTGAAAAAGTCTAATATAATGTCCAAGGTAAATACAATAATTATGTTACTTTTTTGACTATTGCTGCGTCATCGAACTAACTTGGTCATTGTACTAAAACTTGTTTGATTTGAGAGATACGAATGTGTTTCGTTTGGCTGTTAAGAAGTTCATTAAATTTAAAGTCTGCCTTGAACACTTTTTCACATTGTTCAAAAAACTTAATGTCGTCTTCTTCTTCTTTCGTTTCACCCTCTTTGGGATACGTTGGATCAAGCATTTCTTTGTGCGTTGTTCTTTTCTTTCTGATCTTCTTCTCCTCTCTTCTTCCGAGATGAAGGGTTTGGACTTTTGTGTGGATTTGTCTTGGAACCTTATGTTTTCATCTTTAGTAATTAATTTAGCAGTTCGGACAATAAGTGAATTTTCTGAAATCTTTAATTGCACTAGGTCTTTCTCAGTTTCTTTAACCAGTTGGGCTTCGTTTTTCGGTTACGGAAGAACTCAAAGATTTGTTTAGTTAATCTGTTGGAATTCATTCTGAGAAGATGACCATAAAAATTTATTCTCCTTTTTCGCATAGCATCTGAAAGTTTTTCAATTTTCTTGTAGAGAGTTTCATTTTTGATGTATATAATCTTATTATCTTAAAATTTTGGCCCAATGTTTTTTCTTAAAATTTTTCTTTCCTTTACCTCAAGATTCTCCATTTGGCATTTGAAATTCATGTTAAGTGTTTCTGCTGCATACAGTGCTTCTGCCTTAATCACTTTCTTGTAATGTGTAATTTTGGACCCCCATGAAAGGGATTTTTTGTTGTATGTATTTTTTGTTAGTAGGAAGGCCAATTCAAGTTTATTTCTTCTGGATTCCATTGCTTTGCTTTCCCCAGCATTTAAACTAATCCATTCTCCGAGATATTTGAATTCTTTCACTATTTCAATCTTCTGTTCTTGAACTTTGAGGTATTTACATGAGTGCTTGAAGTTTATCAATATCTTAGTTTTTTCAAAGGAGATGTGAAGACCAATTTTAGCTGCTTGTTTCTTTAGTTCAAGGATCTGCTCCCGTGCTTCTTCCATTGTTTCAGCAAACAGGGCCATATCTGCAAAAGCAATGCAATTTACTTTAAGGTTCTTCTTTTTGCAACCCAGTCTTATACCACTCTTAACATTTGTGTTCCATTGTCTGACTACTTTCTCAAGCGCACAATTGAACAGCAACGGCGAGAGCCCATCGCCCTGTCGCACTCTCGTTTTTATTTCAAAGCGTTCCGATAGTTCGCCCATAAATTTAACTTTCGAAAATGTATTTGTAAGGGTCGCTTCTATAATATTAGTTGTTTTCTTATCCAAACCCATTTCCTCCAGGACTGATAACAGAGATTCTCTATCAATCGAATCATATGCTTTTTTGAAATGAATGAAGGAGATTACGTATGTCTTTGCCCTTGATTTTTTGTATGCCATAATGTTTTTGAGGTTTAGTATGTGTTCCGAACATGATCTGCCCTTTCTAAAACCTCCCTGGTATTCCCCGATTTGCAGATCCAATTGCGGCTCTGCCCTGTTCAAAAGGACTTTAGTGTCGTCATTTATGCGCATATTGCATTTTCTTACCAACCTTTCACTTAAAATTCTTTTTAATGGATTATCTAACCAAGTGTGTTCGAAAAACAGTTCGATTTGCAATTAACAGAGAACTCATTGCACCTCTCGAGTTTATCTATGCAAATGCAGTAATTTGCAGCTTTAGCATAGCGGCGCGCAAGACGGAGCAGTACTGCAACGCGTTATCCAGATTTGCTCGGAATAGACGTAAGGAGGCCAACTTACGTTATTCAGAGACAGTTATTGTGATCAATTTTGCAAAACCAGTTACTCTAGGTTTCATATCCAAGTTAATTATTCAGGCAGTTTATACTGTTCAAAATTCTTGCAATCAGACTGCTAACCTTTACAGTATGAAAGACTTCTCTTTTCATTACGACAATTAATTATTATTACAGTGCAGCTTTGCTTTCACATTACGACAGTACACGTTTCATTATGTCAGTTCAAATATTATTACCTCTCAGAGCTTACAGTCAGAAACACAGTCCTTCAGATCAGATTTTTATTCAGTTAGATAACTTTGAAGCCGTAACCTTTATCTTTCTTTCTTTAGTTTCTTGCGCTTGGCAGGATGACTCCACAATACTGACGTCTGTTTCGTCTCCAAGTTAGCGCAGGAACCTGCCTCCCGTCACAGCTCATGATTCCGTCCTTCCGCATCGCAGCGAAAAGGAAAGTCCAGAGAAGCAGTCTTCCATTGTGTTCAGACGTTCTCAGAAAGAGTTTTGAAATCTAGTTAGCGCGCAACTTGCAGTTCCCTAACTGTTTGCTCACGATCTCATGAAAAATACTTTACAAGTCTATGGAAACTTGTCGGACATTTGAAATATAGTGAAACGCTGATCTTCAAGAATTTTTTGTCAATTTTCAGTACGAGTTCGCTGTTAACTACATACCTATGCCCAATGTTGTCAACATCATGAACATTCATCCTTCTTCTCAACAGACGTGTTCAAATTATTAGACTAAACGATTATTTTTTATACTCTTAAGTTTTCAGGCGTAAAAATAGGAGAGAAAAGTGTAATGATTGAATTATTTTAATGGTTTGATTGATACAACGAAATTTCCCTTTCAAGATACTCACAGACCGCTGAATTTTTCACAGTTGGTAACATTTGTTATTTTCCCTCCAAATTGTGTAAATGTTCATTGCCTATGCCCATGCTTTGAAACTGTGTTTACTATAATGTTTTGTGTTTCTGTGGTATACATCAGCTTGTTATTTATTCCATCAACTTCTTGCTACATTAACAAAACTTTATATAGCTTGTGAACTTGCATGTTTTTGGTTTTAGGGATAAATCGTGGAGTTTCCAAAAAAAAGTGAGGTTATGAGAAAGACAAAAGTTATTTCGCCTCTGAAAGTTACGGCTGTGGTAGCAATTCTTGCTGAAAATTGTTATTTGCAGCAGGATGCTTGCGACAGGATGAGAATCTCACAGAACTGTCAGCAGATTCAAACTTTCAGGGCGGAAGTCGGTGAATACAAGCCAAACGGAAAGGAAAGTGTGGACGTAAAAGAAAAATCAGTCCTAGAACAATGAGGAGACTTACAAATATGGCAACAATGAACCATAAACTTACTTCTACAGACGTTAGCCATCAGCTGAAAGGCTTGGGTGTTGAAGTTTCACCTGTGACAATGAGGAGGAGGCTGTTTGAATGTGGTTTAAAGGCATGCCAACCAAGGAAAAAAGAGAAACTCACACCTGCCATGGAAAGCAAAAGATTGCTGTCGGCTAAGCAACTTCAGGAGTGGACAAGTGAGGACTGGGCTAAGGTATGTGCATTGATGTGGTAAATTAAGTGGGTCTGATCTCTAAAGTTGAGAGTTTTGGCATGAAATTGTGATGTTTTATTGATACTAAAGAAATGTACGTTTGAATTTTGGAACTGTTAAGGTCTCCTGTGCTACTATTCCCAACTTTTCTAGCTTTAAATTTTGTAGCCATGCTTCAGGTATGCTTCAGTGATGAATCTGTATTCACTGTGATGGAAGAAAGCAGCAAATATGTTCGTTGCAAACCTGGAGAACAGTACAAAGCTGAGTGTGTGCAGAAATGTGTGAAGCATCCAACTTCCGTTATGGTGTGGAGTGTGATATCCGTGAAAGGTCATGGCAGATTATACACTGTTGAAGGTCCGCAGCTCGTGGTCTGTATCATGGGGTCCCGGGTTCGATTCCAAGTTGGGTTGGGGATTTTTCTCTGCCTGCAGACTGTGTGTTTGTGTTGTCCTCATCATTTCATTATCATCATAATCATCATCATCATTCGAGACAGTGGCTTAATTGCATTGCGTGAAAAATTGGGCTGTGTAAAAATTGTTACTTTGTAAGGGCACTGATGACCAAGCAGTTGAGCGCCCGTCAAACATCATCATTATCACATTGTTGAAGGGACAATGAGGCAGGAACAATATAAAGATATCCTTGAAAAGGAACTTTTCCCCCAAATAAATGAGTGGTTTCCTTATGAAGATGCCATTATTATGCATGATTGGGCACCTTGCCACAAAGACAAAAGTGTTTCCAAGTACTTGGAAGAAAAGTAAGTGAAAGTGTTGCCGTGGTTATGGAATATCCCTCATATGAACCTAATTGAAATTTGGTGGGCTATAGTGAAACAGAGGATAAGGAAATTTACAATAACCACCAAACAAGACCTCATGGAGAAACAAAAGGAAATCTGGTACCATGACAATGATATTAAAATGTCATGTGAAAAGTTAATAAAAACTATGCCAAACTGTTGATTAAGAACAAAGGCATGAATACAAACTATTGAATGTACAAATACACTCATGGAAATTGAAATAAGAACACCGTGAATTCATTGTCCCAGGAAGGGGAAACTTTATTGACACATTCCTGGGGTCAGATACATGACATGATCACACTGACAGAACCACAGGCACATAGACACAGGCAACAGAGCATGCACAATGTCGGCACTAGTACAGTGTATATCCACCTTTCGCAGCAATGCAGGCTGCTATTCTCCCATGGAGACGATCGTAGAGATGCTGGATGTAGTCCTGTGGAACGGCTTGCCATGCCATTTCCACCTGGCGCCTCAGTTGGACCAGCGTTCGTGCTGGACGTGCAGACCGCGTGAGACGACGCTTCATCCAGTCCCAAACATGCTCAATGGGGGACAGATCCGGAGATCTTGCTGGCCAGGGTAGTTGACTTACACCTTCTAGAGCACGTTGGGTGGCACGGGATACATGCGGACGTGCATTGTCCTGTTGGAACAGCAAGTTGCCTTGCCGGTCTAGGAATGGTAGAACGATGGGTACGATGACGGTTTGGATGTACCGTGCACTATTCAATGTCCCCTCGACGATCACCAGAGGTGTACGGCCAGTGTAGGAGATCGCTCCCCACACCATGATGCCGGGTGTTGGCCCTGTGTGCCTCTGTCGTATGCAGTCCTGATTGTGGCGCTCACCTGCACGGCGCCAAACACGCATACGACCATCATTGGCACCAAGGCAGAAGCGATTCCCATCGCTGAAGACGAGAAGTCTCCATTCGTCCCTCCATTCACGCCTGTCGCGACACCACTGGAAGCGGGCTGCACGATGTTGGGGCGTGAGCGGAAGACGGCCTAACGGTGTGCGGGACCGTAGCCCAGCTTCATGGAGACGGTTGCGAATAGTCCTCGCTGATACCCCAGGAGCAACAGTGTCCCTAATTTGCTGGGAAGTGGCGGTGCGGTCTCCTACGGCACTGCGTAGGATCCTACGGTCTTGGCGTGCATCCGTGCGTCGCTGCGGTTCGGTCCCAGGTCGACGGGCACGTGCACCTTTCGCCGACCACTGGCGACAACATCGATGTACTGTGGAGACCTCACGCCCCACGTGTTGAGCAATTCGGCGGTACGTCCACCCGGCCTCCCGCATGCCCACTATACGCCCTCGCTCACAGTCCGTAAACTGCGCATACGGTTCACGTCCACGCTGTCGCGGCATGCTACCAGTGTTAAAGACTGCGATGGAGCTCCGTATGCCACGGCAAACTGGCTGACACTGACGGCAGCGGTGCACAAATGCTGCGCAGCTAGCGCCATTCGACGGCCAACACCGCGGTTCCTGGTGTGTCCGCTGTGCCGTGCGTGTGATCATTGCTTGTACAGCCCTCTCGCAGTGTCCGGAGCAAGTATGGTGGGTCCGACACACCGGTGTCAATGTGTTCTTTTTTCCATTTCCAGTAGTGTGTAACCTGTATGTGGATGTAAATGTGTTATAAATGTAAAGCTGTGGAAAAAATGTCTTTAGTCTAATAATTTGAACACGTGTGTATACAAACGACCATTGATGCACACCATCTTTATTCATCAAATTTGGTTCGTAGCACAAATTTTGCGATGAATGTCAACAGCCTTCTGCATTAACGAATATATTTTCCTGCTGCTTCTTTGTATTGCATTTTTTTATGCTACTGTAGATGAACGAGAGGCAATGTGGTTTTCTCGTTATAGCATCTATATGTGTAGCACCTGTTCCTCACCCCCCCTTTCCTCATAGCAATCCCTAAAGCATGTCCGAAAGAACAGACACCACGCTTCGCATAACTGATTCGCCTAGATGGGCAATGGATCTGCCTTCTTTCTGTGCAGATGCACAAGTATGTCCGACCACGTGCGGGAATCTCGGAGTATCGAGGTTGGAGGAAATGGACAGGGCCTGCGGATAGGTGGTGCTCGGTGGGAATGTGGGTCGACCGTTAGACGTGGAGAGAAAGACCACGCAGTGCACCTGTCTAGTAAGCACTAGATCGGCTGTTCCAATTCCAATTCAGTGCACATTTTCACTCTTTGCCGATGATTCCACCCGATGGAGCTGATATCAGTAATTCCTTTCCTTTCTCCCTCGCCCTTCCAACTTAAATTTATATGCAAGAATATCTTCCAAGTAGTGACGTTTGTCTCCACCATTGGCGGCACAATAAATAAAAGTCAACTTATCGTGATCAAATTGTACATGAAAATGGAGGATACTTATCGAATAGCCATCCTATTACCGCATGGTTTGAAGAATATTCCACTGAAATCACGTGTTTGTTCTGGACACTGAAGTGGAGCTGAATCACATTAAAAATATTTCAGAACATCAGAAACAAGACTGCAGGACAAGATCGGCGCATGTGACCATCCTAGGCTAGGTACCATAGTATAAGTGGTTAGATCTTGTCTCATACATCAGGGATATTGTACGATTGCCATGGCAAACTGCATCTGTTAATGAGGTTTGCTGAGGTGCTTTATCCTATCAGGATGAGCGATGCCAATTTTTTCATGGGGACTTAATTTTGTCATAGCCGTCTCTTTCACTTATGCCCGTAAGATTTAGAGCAACCATAATCACAGAAGAAGATTCAAAGCGGTAAACTCACCCCAGAAGGCAGCGAGGTACTGCACGTTTGTGGTGACGAACGCTATACGCATCTTACCTGTTGAACAAAAACAAATTGAGGTACATCGTAGGACAAAAAGTATATATGCAATAAGACATGGTTTGCAACAATCTAAATGAGACCTGTAGATCCAAAGGGACTCATGAAGAGTGTTGTAAAGCTCGTAGTTCTACAAGATACATGTTTCTGAAAGTGAGAGTGTAAACAATCTCATAGTATACAGCTAGGCAGATGCTTTGTAGCTGTCCTGTTTAACTGAAGGGAGTAGAAGGGGAGTGTAACGCACAAGATCAACTCAGCTGTGTAAACGTGGGTCTCTGTTTCTGTTTATTTGGCACAACTATCAGAAGACAGACTTAAATGATTATCATACAGTTTCCTTACTGACATGTTTTTCCAAAATATTCAATAAATTCATGTACTCAGCAATAGTCACACAGTTACGTGTAAGCAATTGACTTAACATACCACAGTTTGGATACCAAAATGGTTGATCGATTATGAATGCTTTTTATACATTCGCTCATCAAAAAGTACAAGCCTTAAATAATAGTATACAAGCTTTTGGTATTTTTTGTCATCTTTCCAAGGTGTGTGATTGCATAGATCATGTTACTTTGTAATAAAATTTCAAATTTTATGGTACTGATTATGCAGAGCTGTTTTGAATCATACTTAACAAAAAGAATGCAAATGATCGTCCAGAATAATTCACACATTGTTGTAAAGGTAGTAAATTTTAGTGACTGGGGGAAATCACAAACGTAGACCTGAAAAGTTCAGTTTTGGATCCACTCCTATTCTTCTGTATGTGAACGACCATCCACTTAACAGTCAACAAGCGAAACTGGTACTTTTTGCAGACGATACTACTGTTACAGTAAATCCCATTAGAGAGAAAGCAACAGAAGAGTGGTAAATGGTATTTTCCAAAGAATTATTAAGTGGTTCACTGAAAATTGATGTAGCACATGAGCAGGAGTCAATACATAGCATAGACTGCTCCAAATTTTTGGGTGTACATATATACGAAAATTGAACTGGAAGAAACATATTACTGAGCTTCTTAAACAATTAATTTCTACTACTTTTGCTCTTCTTATAATTGGTAACGTCGGAAACAGACTATCAACCTCCTGATTTATTTTCACTCAATGATGTCTTACAGAATAATTTTCTACGATAATTCATCACTTAGAAAGGAAGTATTGATTGCACAGAAGCGAGCAGTAAGAATAATATGTGGTGATCACCTACGGTCGTCATGTAGGTACCTCTTCAAGGAGCTAGGCATTTTAATTGGGCCGGCAGAATACATACTTTTGCTAATGAAACTCGTCGTAAATAATCCACCATAATTTGAGAAGAACAGTGATGTTCATACTTGCAACGCTAGAGGGAAAAAATACCTTTATTACCCACCGTTAAAGCTATCAGTGGCTCCGAAATGAGTTCAATATGAAGAACCAAAAATGTTTGATCATTTGCCCTGTAACATAAACTGTCTGACAGGTAGCGAAGCAAATTTTAAATCTAATTTAAAATAATATTTCCTGGACAATTCCTTCTGTTCAACTGATCAATTTTTGTTTAAAACCTGGTAGCCAGTTAAACAAAAATTAAGTGTAGTTGCAGGAGTAGGACTAAAAGTAGTAACGTGTCCATCAACGTTAACACTAATCATGTAGACATATGCTGTAAACTGATTCTTTCCATACATTTCGATAAAAGAATCGTTCAAGTGATTATGGAACATGTAACTAACTAACTAATTAGTTAACTAACATTTTAGTATTGGCTGAAATGAGGTGTGTATCTTCCTTTTGTTTCGTGATGAAAGAAGACGATAAAAAGGAAGAATATTCGTAGATCATGAGATAGCATATTGTAATAAAACATTAATGGCAGGTACAGAAAGAGAAAGGCGATTGATTTTATTCTTCCTGGCGCTAACCTATTTTCCAAGTGCTAATGTACTCGATCGCTATTTCGTCATTGTGGATACAGCAACAGTTTCTGTGAATGAATGAAATGTCACCTGATTCGTGAGACACTTTTTCTGTCAATCGTGGTAACCGCTCTGTGAACTTTTTTAAACTTGTCATCAGTCAGAGAAAGAGCTCGCTAATGGACTTACAAATGTCTGACCTTGAATTTTGATACACAAGAAATCATAAAGAAACGATGACTTACCTTTGTACGATTTGTCAACCTTTTTAAACGATCGACGCTGTGTGGTGTAATAATTATATTCGAACTCCTTAAAAGCATAATTACAGAGTCAGACAAGTAATGCATGAAAGCTGAATTGCATTAAAGCATGTGAACAGTACAGATTCGGGTTAAAGAAAGATGGATGGTTATTGTCTTGCCGTTTATATCGTGAAAAAGGTTAGAGGGAAGCGATACAACATCAAGCAAGAGCATCTCCAGGATCTAAGTTTTCTTTTGAGGTTGGAGGGACCGCTCACATTAGACCTCACTGAGGAGATACAATATGCGATAAAACAACACAGAGCAATAGAGACCACTCAACGCTTATCCGTAAGGCACTCATATTCTCGCAGTATCGATACAACAAACAACAAGGCACAGCAGGCGCAATAGCTTCGCGTGTAAGTTACTGCTGCTCCTAATACACCACACATTTATGTGTGATTGGAAAGAGGTATGGGTCTCCTTCCAGCGTTAGAAACAGTTTAGGTATGTTAGCTACATTTCGTAAACAACAATCACCTAAATTGCATCAAACGTAAACTGACCGGTGACTACATCTTTTACTGCAAAGTTTCCAACACACGTGCTGCCTTTTACTTAATTTTGTAGTATCACAACTGCTATGTGCAATAGCGAAAAAAACCAGCTCATTATCTATCTGTGATATCAGACTATAAGATACAATGAGAATAATTTTTTGTACGAATATTTTCCTCAAAATCTAATGCAGAAAATTGCATAACAGATAACATGCACAAATCTCAAAACAGTGCATTTAATTCTTAATGAGTAAAGCAAAAGTTTTGCTGAGAAACTAACTACGGAAATGTATGTAGCTTTTCTTTATCTAAGTTCAACAGTTTTTCGAACACATCAGACGACTTGAAATTTCCATCCCCATGTGTCGTACGGTACAGTAGCTTGAAGGAACCAGCACTTTATATTGCACCAAGGGATACGACAGAGAATCAAATCGGCGTTGTATCAATGAGTCCTATTGTGAACCAGTTAATTCGGTTACATGCCCCTACAATGCGGGTTGCATCCGTGTCGTACGTCGAGCCGCACTGGATATCGCGTTGCGTATCGTTTAACTCATTGCGACACGCTCCTAAGAGTGCCTTAAAAAGACGTACACAAACTTGTAGGTGAATTTACTCCGTAAACAATTCTTTCAAATAATAACTGTTCCGTTAAATAGTCATGTAACATTGATTTTTGATTTTCAAAAAACGACTAATCCTGTAGTGGTGTCAAAAAAATAACAACTGATAGGAATCACCAGCCATTGAGAAGCAGCAGTTACTGTTGGAACCACTCATCTGAAACTAGTAGTTATTTTGATAACGGCCAATACTGTGTGGCACCATCCATTTGCCAAAGTGCGTGCTAAGCTTTCGCATCACCTGAGGCCCAACCACGGATAATTGAACAGAGGGAGAGACCACCTATAAGGTATTCAATAGCTCATGGAAATAACTGTCAAAGTGCTTGCCATCTGTTTGTCGAAGTGTGTACTTCGGTTTCGCGCTACCCGAGTAAGCAGAGTGACCATAAGAAATCTGTGATTCTACAAAAATAGCCGTCAGCAGATAAATAGAAGTTGTCTTTCTGTCAAAGATACTGGGAATTGCGGGCTACCATTACAGGTGACGTGTAAGTTGGTAACTGTGTCACAGACTCCAGCAAGTCGTAAAAGACCATGAGGACAGATATCGGAGCGACATAAGTATTTTACAACGTCTACAGAAAGAACTGCGGTCGCATTTGGCACTGACATAAAGAGCAGACTATGATATGTGTTGTTATTTCACTATCCTCTATAACGAGTTGGCGAAGTGAGTCTTACGGGGCAAGAGATTATCATGTACATCATCTACGACGAGCTTAAAAAAACATCCCTGGAATTCACATGTACACGTGAATTTGTCTTCACAGATAACTTTGGAGCCAGATTTAAGTAAGTAAGTAATGAAAAAATATATTTGTTGTATTTACAATTGTTTCAGGGCATCCATAATCAAGTGCTTAATTTTATGTTAAGAAGCGCGTACTAGGCAGTGTGATGTTTCAAACGTTTTTACATGCAAATTATAATTGATTTTTCTAGGATAGTTCACCTGTCAATACCATTTGCCTGCTTTGACATTTTTCTTTATCTTCTGCCTTTTTGCACTTGTTGCTGGAATACTCAAATCACAATAATTGTCACAGGTGTATTAACGATCGTAGCATCAAACATTATCATATATAAAATTTCACTGCATTATTTTAACAGTAAATCTGTATGGCATCGTGTATCAAGGAATATAAAGTTACCATGACGTATGGAACTCAATCACCACTGAAGGTGCAGTCATTAGCGTCGCACCGGTTTGCGGTTCGGTTGTGATTGTATTTAAAACCTGGGAGTAAAAAAAATCTGTACAATGCATGTATTTAGAAGCTTCTAAACTAGAATTTCGCAATTATTATTGACTAACCTGACAAAACATCACATTAACAATGTTCATTCCTAAATACCATATTTATTTAATGTTGACAGAGAAATATATTCTAATAACAAGCGTGAAGCTACGATCGTTACTAGAAATAAGTCAACTGTTAGCTGCTATGAAGTACATATTCAAGGTGCAAGTGCCATGTAGAATATTATACACAAAAATTGTATTTTTACTATCAGAAGTAATATGGCACCCTTTTTGCCCCACTTCCTTTAACTTAATCTTTGCTTTTGTTGATATGAAACTATTTCTCCTCGTGTCCAACCACCCTTGTAGAGGAGTTGCTAGTGCAGATGACCTTTGGCACCTGCAGCGTGGAAAATATGAACTGTTCCAATCTCATCGAAGCAGCAAGCTATACAAAGTGTCATGACAACATATACCACCAAACGAATCGAAGTAAACTGGAAAAAATGATGGATGGGCTATCTCTTGAACTATTCACAAAAGACTTCTAGTCTTTTTCAATTCTAGGTTTGGGGTTTCTTTGTTTTGTACATGCTCAGAATCATGCATAAAATATCCCGAGCAGGAAGTATGTTTCAAACGTACTGCTTCCAGCAGCACACACAATAGCTAAGATCAAAGTGGCAGACAAACTTTTAGCTGTGTAGGTAATTTGTCTGAGAGATTGGTGGACATTAGGAGCAACCGAAAACTAAATGGAGATGACAGGGCAATTCAATTCAGAAGATTTTGTCTTGCAGCTTTGTTGCTATGATGTACCCAGTTCACTGGTTCACAAAATGCTGCCAACCTGTCAGAACCCTTAGTAGGAATTACATATAAGCTCAAACTCAAAGGCTAGATTTTGCTGGCTGAGACAGACAAAACAGCAAGTATTAAAAAATGTTGTCTCTAATGGCATGTTAACCTTATTTATTCATGCTTATACAGGGTGGTCGTAAATTCCCGTTACAAACTTCAAGGGCATGTAGAGGGTACTGAGAACAGAACATTTTGAATAGGAACCCATGTCCGTAATCGTATCGTTTCCGTACTACGACAGTTTCCATTCAGATGTGTACCTCGTCAACGTCTGCTTAGGGCAAGAGAAACGTCTCAGAGTTCCCTGTCCCGGTTGCAACAGGGTAGACACGATGACGTGTGCTACGTCAAACGATCCCCAGATGTCACTTATTGTCCGGTTTGCTGTGTGACTGAGTGAATACCTGTGCATCATCGATAGAGGAAACATTGTGCAGTACACTTTGCGGCATACACAGGCATACTCCTTGTGTATGGCGAAGCTGGAGGTAACGGAAGAGCTGCTAGTCGGCTATATCACGAACGTTTTCCACACCGTCACGCTTCATCGCACAAACTGTTTGCCCAAGTTACACAACGGCTACGAGAAACGGGTACCTTCACCGTGAGGAAGCAAAGTGTGGTGCTCCACGGCGATGCCGCGCTCCCGAATTTGAAGAAGGTGTACTGCGTCGCATTGAAGATGCCCGTCAACGACTTCGCGAACAATTACAGGTGCAATATCTGTTAGTCACAGTACCGTCTTGGACGTCCTGCATGAGCAACAATTACATCCGTACCACTTACAAAGGGTACACGCTATGGGTCCAGCAGACTTTTCACAACGCGTCACCTTCTGCACATGGTTCCAGCACCGTTGCATCGACGCGCCCTGTTTCGCCATCGAGTTCTCTTTACAGATGAATGCACGCTCACAAGGGATTGTGTTCTGAATGCTCGAAAGAACCATGTCTGGGCGGAAGAAAACCCTCATGGCACGCATGTTCAGGGATTTCAAGAAAGGTTTGGAATTAACGTGTGCGCAGGTGTTCTGGGCGGTCATGTGATTGGACCATACCACCTTCCATCCAAGCTCACGAGTCCCGCATACTTAGCCATCCTACTACACGTAATCTATCCGTTCTTGGAAGCTATGCCATTGAATGTCCGTCAGGAAAAGTGGTTTCAGCATGATGGAGCACCACCTCACTTTTCACTGGCTGTTCGGAGACATCTCAACAGACGGTATGGTGAAAGGTAGATAGGCCGTCGTGTTCCAACCGCGTGGCCGTCACTATCGCCGGATTTAACCCCTATGGACTACTTCTTTTGGGGCCGTATGAAGAGCCTAATTTATGAGACACCTGTAGAGACAGAGGTAGATCTGCTGGCAGTAGTTCTGGCCGCTGCACAAGACACTGAAGAGACACCAGGTGGGATTGAGAGAGTATACAGAACATTCGGAGGTACAATGTGTGTAACAACGTTGGTGGTCGCCACATCGAGCCGCTGTTGTAGTGCATCGGTACGTTGCGGCTTGTGCCGTAGATGATGGGTTCTTGTTGTTGTCGACTACTGTAAACCATAAGACGTAAGTTCCAATGCAAATGGGTAAGTAATAGCGGAACGAGTCAGTATTCTTTTCAAATGGATTGCAACAATGGTACTGGGTCACGCCTAGGTACATTGCTCACGTGGGTGGCGATGAGATAATCATCTGCACTAAACTGTCGTAGAACGGAAACGATATGTTTCCGTACATGGGTTCCTCTTCAAAATGTTATGTACTCACTACCCTCTACGTGTCCTAGAAGTCTGTAACGGGAATTTCCGACCACCCTGTATACTACTGTAATTTGTTTGAAAAGACCCATATGATTGAGGAAAACAATAAAGGTACAAAGAAATAAACTGCTCATATGATACGGTATATAAATTCTAATATTACATACACTTTTTACGTTTGAAATATCTTATTTCTTTTTGTTTCCTGTACTCTGTTAGATAATTTGTTGAAATTCTATCAGCTTCCCCAAGAGCACTTATTACCTATTGGAATATTGCCATGTGCAGTAATTTTTCCTCCTCATGTTGCAATGTCATGTATGTCATTACTAAGGTGATATTACTGTCCCATGAACATAGGAAGAAGAATGACAGTGACATCTTATTAAAATAATCAGAAATAACACAGACATGCAGTATTTTTGTAACTATATATTGTGTTAATCGATTCAGCGAATTTTGGGACAGTATAGGAAACATATGTCAGCAGTCATACAATATGAAGCACATCTCCAGCCTTATTAAACAATGTGCTTAACAACTTGTGGCATTGCTGTGAAGAAAAGCATTCACTGTGTCATCTCATGCGTAGTACAGACATAAGTCACATGCCTATGAAGTATTTTCATGAATGTACATCTGTTAATAACTTTTTAGGGATTCTTCACAAACTAAAGTATCCGAGTATTGTAGGTGACCTAAAAATGGAAAATATTCCTCATTTGTTGTTGTTGTTGTCTTCAGTCCTGAGACTGGTTTGATGCAACTCTCCACGCTACTCTATCCTGTGCAAGCTTCTTCACCTCCCAGTACTTACTGCAACCTACACCCTTCTGAATCTGCTTAGTGTATTCATCTCTTGGTGTCCCTCTACGATTTTTACCATTCACGCTACCCTCCAATGCTAAATTTGTGATCCCTTGATGCCTCAGAACACGTCCTACCAACTGGTCCCTTCTTCTTGTCAAGTTGCGCCGCAAACTCTTCTCCCCAATTCTATTCAGTACCTCCTCATTAGTTACATGATCTACCCATCCAATCTTCAGCATTCTTCTGTAGCACCGCATTTCGAAAGCTTTTGTTCTCTTCTTGTCTAAACTATTTATCGTCCATGTTTCACTTCCATACTTGGCTACACTCCATACAAATACTTTCAGAAACGACTTCCTGACACTTAAATCTATACTCGAAGTTAAAAATTTTCTCTTCTTCAGCAACGCTTTCCTTGCCATTGCCAGTCTACATTTTATATCCTGTCTACTTCGACCATCATCAGTTATTTTGCTCCACAAATAGCAAAACTCCTTTACTACTTTAAGCGTCTCATTTCCTAATCTAATTCCCTCAGCATCACCCGACTTAATTCGACTACATTCCATTATCCTCGTATTGCTTTTGTTGATGTTCATCTTATACCTTCCTTTCAAGACACTGTCCATTCCATTCAACTGCTCTTCCAAGTCCTTTGCTGTCTCTGACAGAATCACAATGTCATCGGCAAACCTCAAAGTTTTTTTTTCTTCTCCCTGGATTTTAAAACCTACTCCAAATTTTTCATTTGTTTCCCTTAACGGTTTGCTCAATATACAGATTGAATAACATCAGGGAGAGGCTACAACCCTGTCTCACACCCTTCCCAACCACTGCTTCCCTTTCGTGCCCCTCGACTCTTATCACTGCCATCTGGTTTCTGTACAAATTGTAAATAGCCTTTCGCTCCCTGTATTTTACCCCTACCACATTTAGAATTTGAAGGAGAGTATTCCAGTCAACATTGTCAAAAGCTTTCTCTAAGTCTACAAACGCTAGAAATGTAGGTTTGCCTTTCCTTAATATATTTTCTAAGATAAGTCATAGGGTTAGTATTGGCTCACGTGTTCCAATATTTCTATGGAATCCAAACTGATCTTCCCCAAGGTCGGCCTCTTACCAATTTTTCCATTCATCTGTCACGAATTCGCGTCAGTATTTTGCAGCTGTGACTTATTAAACTGATAGTTCGGTAATTTTCACATCTGTCAACACCTTCTTTCTTTGGGATTGGAATTATTATATTCTTCTTGAAGTCTTAGGGTATGTCGCCTGTCTCATACATCTTTTTCACCAGATGGTAGAGTTTTGTCAGGACTGGCTCTCCCAAGGCCGTCAGTAGTTCCAATGGAATGTTGTCTACTTCCGGGGCCTTGTTTCGACTCAGGTCTTTCAGTGCTCTGTCAAATTCTTCACGCATTATCATATCTCCCATTTCATCTACATCCTCTTCCATTTCCATAATATTGTCCTCAAGTATACCGCCCTTGTATAGACCCTCTATATACTCCTTCCACCTTTCTGCTTTCCCTTCTTTGCTTAGAACTAGGTTTCCATCTGAGCTCTTGTTATTCATACAAATCACTCTCTTTTCTCCAAATGTCTCTCTAATTTTCCTGTAGGCAGTATCTATCTTACCCCTAGTGAGAGAAGCCACTACATCCTTACATTTGTCCTCTAGCCATCCCTGCTTAGCCATTTTGTATTTCCTGTCGATCTCATATTTGAGACCTTTGTATTCCTTTTTGACTGCTGCATTTACTGCGTTCTAAGTTTTCTCCATTCATCAATTAAATTCAATATTTCTTTTGTCACCCAAAGATTTCTACTAGCCCCCGTCTTTTTACCTACTTGATCCTCTGCTGCCTTCACTACTTCATCCCTCAGAGCTATCCATTCTTCTTCTACTGTATTTCTTTCCCCCATTCCTGTCAATTGTTCTCTTATGCTCTCCCTGAATGTCTGTACAACCTCTGGTTTAGACAGTTAATTCAGGTCCCATCTTCTTAAATTCCCACCTTCTTGCAGTTTCTTCAGTTTTAATCTGCAGTTCATAACCAAGATATTGTGGTCAAAGTCGACATCTGCCCCTGGAAATGTCTTACAATTTAAAACTTGGTTCCTAAATCTCTGTCGTACCATTATATAATCTATCTGAAACCTGTCAGTATCTCCAGGCTTCTTCCATGTATACAGCCTTCTTTTATGATTCTTGAAGCAAGTGTTAGCTATGATTAAGTTGTGCTTTGTGCAAAATTCTACCAGGCGGCTTCCTCTTCCATTTCTTTGCCTCAGTCCATATTCACATACTACGTTTCCTTCTCTCCCTTTTCCTGCTCTCGAATTCCAGTTACCCATGACTATTAAATTTTCGTCACCCTTCACTATCTGAATAATTTCTTTTATTTGATCATATATTTCTTCAATTTCTTCGTCATCTGCAGAGGTAGTTGGCATATAAACTTGTACTACTGTAGTAGGTGTGGGCTTCGTATCTATCTTGGCCACAATAATGCGTTCACTATGTTGTTTGTAGGAGCTTACCCGCATTCCTATTTTCCTATTCATTATTAAACCTACTCATGCATTACCCCCATTTGATTTTGTGTTTATAACCCTGTAGTCACCTGACCAGAAGTCTTGTTCCTCCTGCCACCGAACTTCACTAATTCCCACTATATCTAACTTCAGCCTATCCATTTCCCTTTTGAAATTTTCTAACCTACCTGCCCGATTAAGGGATCTGACATTCCACGCTCCGATCCGTAGAACGCCAGTTTTCTTTCTCCTGATAACGACGTCCTCTTGAGTAGTCCCGGCCCGGAGATCCGAATGGGGGACTATTTTACCTGCGGAATATTTTACCCAAGAGGACGCCATCATCATTTAACCATACAGTAAAGCTGCATGCCCTCGGGAAAAATTACGGCTGTAGTTTCCCGCCGGCCACGGTGGCCGTGCGGTTCTGGCGCTGCAGTCCGGAACCGCGGGGCTGCTACGGTTTCAGGTTCGAATCCTGCCTCGGGCATGGGTGTGTGTGATGTCCTTAGGTTAGTTAGGTTTAAGTAGTTCTAAGTTCTAGGGGACTTATGACCTAAGATGTTGAGTCCCATACTGCCCAGAGCCATTTGAACCATTTTGTAGTTTCCCCCTTGCTTTCAGCCGTTCGCAGTACCAGCACAGCAAGGCCGTTTTGGTTAGTGTTGCAAGGCCAGGTCAGTCAATCATCCAGACTGTTGCCCCTGCAACTACTGTAAAGGCTGCTGCCCTTCTTCAGGGACCACACGTTTGTGTGGCTTGTCAACAGATACCCCTCCGTTGTGGTTGCACCTACGGTACGGCCATCTGTATCGCTGAGGCATGCAAGCCTCCCCACCATGGAGGGGAGGTCCATGGTTCATGGGGGTAGTTCTTCAAATATACCATATGTCTAATCTTTAGTGGTATAATTATTACGAACATGTACCAGGCCTGTATCACAGGGATCAACCTCAGTAAACTCTATCTCACTCTGTCAACTTCAGAGTGCAAAACACTCCTCAAATTTGGATTATTTGCTTTGCGGCATTGCTATGGGAAAAACAATGACAGTGCCTTCTCAAACAGTATGCATCAACGATACATGTAATTTTTTATTTAATTATTAGCTGAGTACCTGGCATTGTCCTGTTATGTATTTATTCCAATCTTCTATTACTCCATCTCTTCCTCCCCCTCTCTGTATCCACCTCCTCTTTCCTTCCTTTGTCCATATCCTCTCCCCCCTACCTCTACCCATGTCTCCCTCCCCTTCTCTCTGTGCTTATTCTCCTTCCCCCTATCTGTGTCTGTTTCCTCCTTCCCCCTCTCTGTCCATCTGCTCCTTCCTTCTTCTCTTTCAGTCTCAAATAGGAGACTGGTATTCCTTACCCCCATGGTATTACTTTCCAGATCGTAACTTATTTGAGTACCAAATTTTGTCGAAATTATCCTAGGATGAGCTTTTTACCCGTGACTTTGTCCGCCTACATACATGTCAAACATATTTCACATATACGAGGGCATTTCGAAAAGTAAAGATACAATGGGTCGCAGTCCTTAAATAGAAAAGTTACTTAGAAAACGTCAGTTACATCTTATTAACTGAATTAGTTGTTTATTTTCGACATAAGCACTCCCATTATCCAAGCATTTGTTAAGTCGGTGCACAAGCTTTTGAATCCCACAGTCATAGAAGGTTGCCACCTGTTGTCGGAACCACATTTCAACTTCATCTTTGATTTATTCATCGCTGTGGAATGATTTTCCATCAAGATGTGACTTCAGGTGACGGAAGACAAGGAAGTCGGTAGGCGCAAGGTCCGGGCTGTATGGAGGATGGTCCAATACGTCCCATTTGAATTGTTTGAGTAGTGTTTGGTTACGAGCGCTATGTGAGGCCGAGCGTTGTCATGAAGCAAGCGGACTCCACTTGTCAGCATTCCCTTGCGTTTGTTTTGAATTGCCCTTCGAAGACGTTTCAAAGTCTGGCAATATGCTGCAGCATTAATTGTCGTTCCAGGAGGCATAAATTCCAACAGAAGAATGCCTTGTCTGTCCCAAAAAACAGAAGCCATGATTTTCTTTGCTGTAATCGACGTTTTGCATTTCTTGGCTTTTGGTGAATTCGAATGGCACCATTGCATTGATTGTTGCTTGGATTCAGATGTATGGTGATAAACCCACGTCTCGTCACTTGTCACAATGTGATCAAGGAACTCATCACCTGCTTCAGCATAGAGTGTTAGGAACTCGAGTGCAAAGCCCATCGTTTTCTTTTTGTGTTCTTCCATTAACAGTTTTGGAACCCAGTGCACACACAATTTACTGTACCCCAACTTGACAGTCACAACGTCTTAAAGAGTTGTCATTGACATGTCCTGTATGATCTGAAGCAATTCTTTCAATGTGAGACGTCTATTCGCACGAACTGCTTCCTCTGTTCTCTGAAGAAGGGCATCACAGATCACAGATGGCCGATCTGTTCTTTGTTCGTCATGAACATCGGTCCTACCTTCAGAGAAATGACGACACCATTTCGTTACATTTTGTCGATTTATAATGTTCCCATAAACAGAAACAATTTCTTTGTGAATATCCGCTGGTCGCTGACCTTTTGCATGAAGAAAACGTTTGACGGAGCGCACTTCGCATTTGGCGGGTTTCTGAATCGGCGCAGCCACTTTAAACACGACCTACTCCAACCAGAAGCAACGTTCAACTGCCGAACGACCGCGAGGAGAAAGCTAACGGTTCAAGGTTAACACCAGTGTTGCCAACTTGCTCGCCAAAACTCTTCTGTTCCTCTGGCGTACGGTGTATCTTTGCTTTCCGAAATACCCTCGTATTTAACTTATTTCGTACGTATTTGTATACATATTTCCCCTGTATCTACAAAGACTTTCGACTTGCAGCTTCATTTCAACGCAGCTCAGTGTTTATGACTTCGTATCTGCTGAACTATGTGTCGGACAATGATGCCTTCGTGTAGGTACATTCAGCGCCATACAGAGATACTCTCTGCGAAATGTGTTGCGAGTAGGGATAGTAGTAAAGATGTAATAAATTTAAACGTCATGCATGATGCGACAGTTTTTCACGTAACTCAAGTGTTTACCACGTCATAGCCGCCGAACTTTGTGTCGTACAATGATACAATTTTGCACGTATATTCAGTGGTATGTGTGTCACGAATATAGTTAGTATAAAGCAATAATAAAGTAAAACGTCATGCTTTATGCGGCAGTTTTATTGCTCGAACAGCGAAAATGTAATAAGCGATAAACTTTCGTCCTTTCATCATTTTACGGGTGTTCTCAGCGAGAAAAAGTTTCGTAAAGGATTCAGACTACGTGTAAAGTACGTTATGAGTCAGTAATTGCACTCATTCTGAAATACCGGATGAATAAAGTGAGGATATTGTCTCATCGTGCGCTACACCCCAGGTGATTCTTACTCTCACAGCGATTCTTTCCAGACAGTAAATCATACACGTGCCTAGTGTGGTTGAAATCAGTCCACTGGTTTAGGGCGAGAAGTGAAATATACATACATATAAACACTAACGGAAATAAAATCAAAACACCAAAAAATAATTAATGTAGAGTAATGAAATTGTGGGATTACATTTGTCTAGATAAAATTTTAAGTGAGTAACACTGCAAGAAAACAGGTTAATGTAAGCACGAATAAGCCATTGCAAATATGAAATGCTGGTACATTAATAATGGGTGCAACCGCCAAAATGTTGAATGAAAGTACGCAAACGTTGTAAGTAGGCTGTTTAGGTTTTTATGTTGGTAACGCCACGTAGCGCTCTGTATGAAAATCACTGGCTGCGCTGTGTACAGTCTGTGGCTGGTTGGCATTGTTGAAATATTCACTATTGTAGCGTTGCACAGTTGGAGGTGAACCGACAGCAGTGGTGGATGTGGGGAGAGAGATGGCAGAGTTTTGAGAGCGGATGGTCTGGACGTGTGTCCATCAGAGACAGTAAATTTGTAAGACTGGATATCATGGACTGATATAGATATGATCACTTTTGAACATTATTAAGGTTTGTTCTCTATCAAAATCTTTCTTTTGCTAACTATTCCTATCAGTAGTTAGCGACTTCAGTAGTCAGAAACTTTTATTTAGCTGGCAGTATTGGCACTTGCTGTATTGCAGTAGCTCGAGTAACGAAGGTTTTTGTGAAGCAAGTGATTAATGAAAGGTATAGGTTATTGTTAGTCAGGGCCATTCTTTTGTAGGGATTATTAAAAGTCAGATTGCTTTGCGCTAAAAAATATTGTGTGTCAGTTTAGTGGTGATCAGAATAAGTAAAGAGATAAATGTCCGAGTACGTTCAGTTTTGCTCAGCTGTTTGTAAATCAAACAACGTAAGGGGTTGATCAGCACAATCATTCATAAATTTTTCTAAGGGGAGGTTTCAACTGCCTTTTCACAGCCACCCTCACCCCTTTGATAGGTAGCTGATTCTTACTCTCACAGCCATTCTTTCCAGACAGTAAATGATACACGTGCCTAGTGTGGTTGAAATCAGTCCACTGGTTTAGGACGAGAAGTGAAATATACATACATATAAACACTAATGGAAATACAATCACAAAATCAAATAATAATTAATGTAGAGTAATGAAATTTCGGGAATACATTTGTCTAGATAAAATTTTAAGTGATTAACACTGCAAGATGAAAGGTTAATGTAAGCACGAATAACTATTGCAAATGTGAAATGCTGGTGCATTAATAATCGGTGTAACCGCCAAAATGTAAAATGAAAGCATGCAAACGTGGGTGTACTGTGTTGTATGGGTGCCGTATGCAGCTTGTAGGATGGAGTTTCTTGCCTTCTGCGCTTAGTCAATACAGGGATGGTTAATGCTGGTTGTGGACGGCGCTGAAATTGTCGACAAGGCAAGGCAACATGTCGAAACTCTGCAGAGCATGTCGGGTTGTAACAGCGGTATGTGGGCGAGCGTTATCCTGTTGGGAAACGTCATCTAGAATGCTGTTTGTGAATGGCACCACAACAGATCGAATTACCATACATACCATTGACGTACTGAATTGTTGTTCAGCGTGCGTTGGATAACGACATGAGCGGCCCTGCTGTCGTACAAAATCGCACCCCAGATCATGGCTCCAAGTTGTAATGATACTTGAATTACGTAACCATTACGGCACCTCACCTCAACCTCTCGATACCAGCAATATTCTACTGTGTTTCTGTAAAATAGTTAACATATTCCTGTGACAACATTCAGATTTGATGTCATTAATGTAGAGTTACTTCGATACATCGACATGTATATATTGCAATGATATTATTCTTTTGTGTATTCTTTCTTTTGTGAGTATGATCATTGACGTACTTGTAACTCCGTCTTTTGGGGGCGGAAAAACGGTTATTAGGGAGTCAAGCTTTGGTTGTCATGTTAAAAAGACGCAAATTGTAGTCAGTTTATGAAATGTGAACTTTAACAGTGAGGAAGATATTTTCAAGTATGTTTTATACTGTGAAGTGATGTTTTGGAACGAGTTACGTGATATTGCAACAAAAGTAATAAAAAAGAAGTGTAACTTAAATTTGAAGTGCTTATTACTTTTTTACATCACCATTGTTCTAACTTGCAACAGTTTAATCTTGAAGAATGGTTTATGAAATACATCTAGAAAACTTTTGAATATCGCAGAATAACACCTAGGCCTCTTTGCATCCGAGCTTGGAATCATCACTACCTTGATTTTCGACGATTGAGCCATGAGTTCACAACGAGACCAGTGTGGGAAACACGAAAAGATGAGTGCCTAGTTTATCCATTATTTCAAGAAATGACTTTATTAACTGTGCTCTAATGACACCTGCCACGGAATACAACTTTGTTGTTGCCCGAAAATGCAATATTTAGCAGCGTGATCAACACTACAATCATAATTAACTTTTGACCTTTGTTGTGGTAGGGTTGTCAGAAAGTGTAGGTGTAGTACGCCCACCACGCAGACAGATTAGTCACAGGTACTCAGCCATCTTCCTTCTAACCAACAAACGGCCGTCAATGGCACCGAGGCAGAACCAGCTTTCATCAGAAAACACAACAGACCTCCTCCCTGCCCTCTTAATGAGCTCTCTCTTGACACCGCTGAAGTCGCTAGTGTCGGTGGTTTGGGGTCAGTGGACTGCACGCCACAGGGCATCTGGCACGGAACTCTGTTTGCGGTAACCGATTTGTAACAGTTTATTGATTCACTGTGGTGCCAGCTGCTACTCATATTACTGTTGCAGATGCAGTACGATATGATGGAGCCTTAATTCGAATACGTCCTCTTCCTTCTCGGTTGCGCCACGTGGCAGTCCAGAAGCTAGTCTTCTTGGGACCTTACATTTCCGTGACTGCGGCTGAGAGCAATCAAGTACCGTATCTACGTTTCAGCCAGATCTTTCTGCAGTATCACGGAAAGAACATCCAGCTTTCCGTAGCCTTAATACCGACCACTTTGTCACCTTAAATTCATTCTTCATTAATGTTAGTTCACCTCGCCCAATCTCAAAGGTAACTAATATGAGCCGGCTGGTGTGGCTGAGCGGTTCTAGGCGCTTCAGTCTGGCCCCGCGCGACCGCTACGGTCGTAAGTTCGAATCCTGCCTCGGGCATGGATGTGTGTGATGTCCTTAGGTTAGTTAGGTTTAAGTAGTTCTAAGTTCTAGGGGACTGATGACAACTGTTAAGTCCCATAGTGCTTAAAACCCTTTGAACCATTTGAACTAATATGACGACCTTTACATGGTGTACTTAAGCGAACGTGATTTGCACGCTCATAGTGGCGCTACCAGTGTCACTTTTATGCGGCTGACGCGAAATTTGAATAGACATAATCTTACAGATGTAGAAATAGGTCTACGATTTTTCTTTTATGACGCACAACTTGTTCTTGGTGTTCCGACATTCTTCCCTCATTGTACATACATACATATGTAGATTCATATTTACAACATGTATGACTTCTGTTATCATAGAGTTGCAAACTGTTCTACTGAGTGTTGAACACGTCACTTTTACACTGGTAGGCTATAGAACACACATGTACGGAAAATTTAACATTTCACAGAGACATCTTTTGTATTAATGCTGATATGTTTACAGAATAATCAGGCCAGATACCTTAAATTATTAGCTGTAGTTAAATAAAAATATAAAATCATAGATTTATTAACATTACTAGCACCACTGCATATTTGCTTTTTTGGTATCAAAGAAGTCACACCAGTTCGTTTTTTTAATTTTTTTTATATTGATAACAGTGAACACCCTCCCCCTCCCCCCCCCCCCCCCCATGAACCATGGACCTTGCCGCTGGTGGGGAGGAGGGGTATCTGTTGAGAGGCCAGACAAACGTGTGGTTCCTGAAGAGGGGCAGCAGCTTCTTCAGTAGTTGCAGGGGCAACAGTCTGGATGATTGACTGATCTGGCCTTGTAACAATAACCAAAACAGCCTTGCTGTGCTGGTACTGCGAACGGCTGAAAGCAAGGGGAAACTACAGCCGTAATTTTTCCCGAGGGCATGCAGCTTTACTGTATGATTAAATGACGATGGCATCCTCTTGGGTAAAATATTCCGGAGGTAAAATAGTCCCCCATTCGGATCTCCGGGCGGGGAATACTCAAGAGGATGTCGTTATCAGGAGAAAGAAAACTGGCGTTCTACGGGTCGGAGCGTGGAATGTCAGATCCCTTAATCGGGCAGGTACGTTAGAAAATTTAAAAAGGGAAATGGATAGGTTAAAGTTAGATATAGTGGGAATTAGTGAAGTTCGGTGGCAGGAGGAACAAGACTTCTGGTCAGGTGACTACAGGGTTATAAACACAAAATCAAATGGGGGTAATGCATGAGTAGGTTTAATAATGAATAGGAAAATAGGAATGCGGGTAAGCTCCTACAAACAACATAGTGAACGCATTATTGTGGCCAAGATAGATACGAAGCCCACACCTACTACAGTAGTACAAGTTTATATGCCAACTACCTCTGCAGATGACGAAGAAATTGAAGAAATATATGATCAAATAAAAGAAATTATTCAGATAGTGAAGGGTGACGAAAATTTAATAGTCATGGGTAACTGGAATTCGAGAGCAGGAAAAGGGAGAGAAGGAAACGTAGTAGGTGAATATGGACTGAGGCAAAGAAATGGAAGAGGAAGCCGCCTGGTAGAATTTTGCACAAAGCACAACTTAATCATAGCTAACACTTGCTTCAAGAATCATAAAAGAAGGCTGTATACATGGAAGAAGCCTGGAGATACTGACAGGTTTCAGATAGATTATATAATGGTACGACAGAGATTTAGGAACCAAGTTTTAAATTGTAAGACATTTCCAGGGGCAGATGTGGACTCTGACCACAATATATTGGTTATGAACTGCAGATTAAAACTGAAGAAACTGCAAAAAGGTGGGAATTTAAGGAGATGGGACCTGGATAAACTAAAAGAACCCGAGGTTGTACGGAGTTTCAAGGAGAGCATAAGTGAGCAATTGACAGGAATGGGGGAAAGAAATACAATAGAAGAAGAATGGGTAGCTTTGAGGGATGAAGTAGTAAAGGCAGCAGAGGATCAAGTAGGTAAAAAGACTTGGGCTAGTAGAAATCTTTGGGTAACAGAAGAAATATTGAATTTAATTGATGAAAGGAGAAAATATAGAAATGCAGTAAATGAAGCAGGCAAAAAGGAATACAAACGTCTCAAAAATGAGATCGACAGGAAGTGCAAAACTGCTAAGCAGCGATGTCTAGAGGACAAATGTAAGGATGTAGTGGCTTATCTCACTAGAGGTAAGATAGATAGTGCCTAAAGGAAAATTAAAGAGACCTTTGGAGAAAAGAGGACCACTTGCACGAATATTAAGAGCTCAGTTGGAAACCCAGTTCTAACCAAAGAAGGGAAAGCAGAAAGGTGGAAGGAGTATATAGAGGGTCTATACAAGGGCGATGTACTTGAGGACAACATTATGGAAATGGAAGAGGATGTAGATTAAGATGAAATGGGAGATACGATACTGCGTGAAGAGTTTGACAGAGCACTGAAAGACCTAAGTCGAAACAAGGCCCCCGGAGTCAACAACATTCCATTGGAACTACTGACGGTCTTGGGAGAGCCAGTCCTGACAAAACACTACCATCTGGTGAACAAGATGTATGATACAGGCGACATACTCTAACACTTCAAGAAGAATATAATAATTCCAATCCCAAAGAAAGAAGGTGTTGACATATTTGAAAATTACCGAACAATCAGTTTAATAAGTCACAGCTGCAAAATATTAACTCGAATTCTTTACAGACGAATGGAAAAACTGGTAGAAGCCGACCTTGGGGAAGATCAGTTTGGATTCCGTAGAAATATTGGAACACGTGAGCCAATACTGACCCTACGACTTATCTTAGAAAATATATTAAGGAAAGGCAAACCTACATTTCTAGCATTTGTGGACTTAGAGAAAGCTTTTTGACTATGTTGACTGGAAATCTCTCTTTCAAATTCTAAATGTCTCAGGGGTAAAATACAGGGAGCGAAAGGCTATTTACAATTTGTACAGAAACCAGATGGCAGTTATAAGAGTCGAGGGGCATGAAAGGTAAGCAGTGGTGGGGAAGGGAGTGAGACAGGGTTGTAGCCTCTCCCCGATGTTATTCAATCTGTATATTGAGCAAGCAGGGAAGGAAACAAAAGAAAAATTCGGAGTAGGTATTAAAGTCCATGGAGAAGAAATAAAAACTTTGAGGTTCGCCGATGACATCGTAAATCTATCAGAGACAGCAAAGGACTTAGAAGAGCAGTTGAATGGAATGGATAGTGTCTTGAAAGGAGGATATAAGATGACCATCAACAAAAGCAAAACGAGGATAACGGAATGTAGTCGAATTAAGTAGGGTGATACTGAGGGAATTAGATTAGGAAGTGAGACACTTAAAGTAGTAAAGGAGTTTTGCTATTTGGGGAGCAAAATAACTGATGATGGTCGAATTAGAGAGGATATCAAATGTAGACTGGCAATGGCAACAAAAGCGTTTCTGAAGAAGAGAAGTTTGTTAACATCTAGAATAGATTTAACTGTCAGGAAGTCATTTCTGAAAGTATTTGTATGGAGTGTAGCCATGTATGGAAGTGAATCATGGACGATAAATAGTTTGGACAAGAAGAGAGTAGAAGCTTTCGAAATGTGGTGCTACAGAAGAATGCTGAAGATTAGATGGGTAGATCACATAACTAATGAGGAAGTATTGAATCGGATTGGGGAGAAGAGAAGTTTGTGGCACAACTTGACCAGAAGAAGGGATCGGTTGGTAGGACATGTTCTGAGGCATCAAGGGATCACCAATTTAGTATTGGAGGGCAGCGTGGAGGGTAAAAATCGTAGAGGGAGACCAAGAGATGACTACACTAAGCAGATTCAGAAGGATATAGGTTGCAGTAGGTACTGGGAGATGAAGAAGCTTGCACAGGATAGAGTAGCATGGAGAGCTGCATCAAACCAGTTTCAAGACTGAAGACCACAACAAACAACAACAGTGAACAACTTCCTATAGATCGTCTCATTACGAAGTTGAAGTTATGTTGTACATAAAAATTACCCCTTCGTTTTGAGTGCTTATCAGCCTTTTGCATCTAGCAAATTGTTACACAATGTATCCCAGGAGAAATGGTTAATATTTATAGGATTGACAGGAACGATCATTCGAGGCTAAAAAGACTAATGAACATGAGCTCTAAAAAGTCTACCTTAAGAGTTATGAGCGTTTGCTCAGTAGAAATATAAACTATGTGATCAAAAGTAATCGGACACCACAAAAAACATACGTTTTTCATATTAGGTGCAATGTTCTGCCACCTACTGCCAGGTACTCCATACCAGCGACCTCAGTAGTCATTAGACATCGTGAGAGAGCAGAATGGGGCGCTCCGCGTAGCTCACAGACATCGAACGTGGTCAGGTGATTGGGTGTCACTTGTGCCATCCGTCTGTACTCGACATTTCCACACTCCTAAACATCCCCAGGCCCACTGTTTCCGATTTGATAGTGAAGCGGAAACGTGAAGGAACATGTACAGCACTAAAGCATACAGGCCGACCTCGTCTGTTGACTGACAGAGACCGCCGACAGTTGAACAGGATCGTAATGTGAAATAGGCAGACATCTAAACAGACCATCACACAGGAATTCCAAACTGCAACATTATTCACTGCAAGTACTATGACAGTTAGGCGCGAGGTGAGAAAACTGGTCATAAGCCACACGTCACGCCGGTAAATGCCAAAAGACGCCTCGCTTGGTGTAAGGAGCGGAAACAATGGACGACTGAACGATGGTAAAACGTTGTGTGGAGTGAGGAATCACGGTACACAATGTGGAGATCCGATGGCAGGGTGTGGGTTTGGCGAATTCCCGGTGAACGTCATCTGTCAGTCTGTGCTGTGCCAACAGTAAAATTCGGAGGCGGTGGTGTTGTGGTGTGGTCGTGTTTTTTTTGCGTGGCACTGTCACAACACAGGCCTACATTTATGTTATAAGCACCTTCTTGCTTTCCGCTGTTGAAGAGCAAATTGAGGATTGTGATTCCATCTTTCAACACGTTGCACAGCCTGTGGCGAAGTGGTTACACGACAGTAACATTCCTGTAATGGACTGGCCTGCACAGACTCCTGACCTGAATCCTATAGAACACCTTTGGGATGTTTTGGAACGCCGACTTCGTTCCAGGCCTCACTGACTGACATCGATACCTCTCCTCAGTGCAGCACTCCGTGAAGAATGGGCTGCCATTCCCCAAGAAACCTTCCAGCACCTGATTGAACGTATGCCTCCGAGAGTGGGAGCTGTCTTCAAGGCTAAGGGTGGGCCAACACCATGTTGAATTCCAGCATTTCCGATGGAGGGCGCCACGAACTTGTAAGTCATTTTCAGCCAGGTGCCCGGATAGTTTTGAACACATAGTGTATTTCATCGTGGCGAAGATGAACAAGTGCTAATAGTTCTTAACATACGCACTTTAGACCCCATATTACTTTCGATATTTTGAGAGATGATAGCATGGACCCAAACACGGAAAAAATATTCTGTAAACATGGGTTCTAAAAAGTGCATATCTTAAGAGATATGAGCACCTGTCCTTCTTCACTACTGTGATACACATCTCTTCTGCTAAGCAAATGCTCATAACTCTTAACTTATGCATTTTAGAGTCCATATTTACTAGAATTTTGCTTCGGGTGATGGTTCCTTTCATATCCCTGAATATTGACCATTCCTCCTGCGAAACGTGTATAACAGGTTACTACGTGCAAGAGACAGATGACCACTCAAAATGAAGGAATAATTTTTGTACACAACAAAACCGTAATCAGTTAATGAGTGCACCAGACTGTTGTTATCCAATATAATAAAGATAAAGCATATGAACTGAAATGGGCTCTTTGAAAACGAAAAAGCATTTTTAATACAAAAATGTTCGTGTTCAAGCACGAATACTAGTGGTGTAAGTAAATTTATGGTGATATATTTGTATTTAAATACAACAAGTGAGAGAGAATGAGTATACACTGTCACAGTATCTAAGTTTTACAAGCTAAAATAATAATGTCGTGTGACGACGGCCTCCCGTCGGGTAGACCGTTCGCCTGGTGCAAGTCTTTCGAACTGACGCCACTTCGGCGACTTGCGCGTCGATGGGGATGAAATGATTATGATTAGGACAACACAGCACCCAGTCCCTGAGCAGAGAAAATCTCCGACCCAGCCGGGAATCGAACCCGGGCCCTTAGGATAGACATTCCGTTGCTCTGAGCACGCAGCTAGCGGGGGCGGACATTTACAAGCTGATCAGATGTGAAAGCGAACAGATAAGTCGACAGGTTAAGTATGCCTCATGGAACCAAATTTTGTAATACATAAATTTCTAGACACTTGCTACAGATTCGTACTCCGCGCCTCAGTTCTACTCATTTATCTGTGGAGTATCTCACAAGCTGGGTACCCAAAGAAAATGAACACGGTAAAAAGGTATAGTAATGACGTCTGAAGGGTTTAATTCTATTACTCGTATGTGAGGCTAATACATTAACCATTTATTCCCCGAAATTTTGCGTACAATAAAGCTAAAAGTAAGAGATACATAACGCTGTGAGGACTTGGAGAATGCAATTAGTCGTTCGAACACTAAACAATTAAGCTCATGACGGTAGCTGAAGAATTTTTGCTGAAACCAAGCAGTTTTTCAAATTTCACATTAAATTTTATTTCTTTACTTTAGCTTATCTTCTTTAGAAGTAAATGAATCTATAACGGCACGTCTATCTATGTGTTGTACATGAAGGCCCTACAAACGTGAAATTCAGCTTCGAAGTTTACCTACTATATACAGCTTACATGTTAGTTCATACTCGCAAAAGCACGTCTTTAACATTTCACTTTTAGTGGTGCTGTGGCAAAGTTCGGTATATTTTCTATTGCGACTTCGAGAATTATATTTCTAGTAGCGATCGGTAACCTATATACATGTAATACGAAACACCGATAACCCTTCAAATATCAACTGAAATCTAATGGAAAGTTAACTATCTCAGTTTATGAAACAGTTCAGACGACATTCCTGCCAGTTCACAATACCTGGGGTTTTAATTATACTTATAAAATAAACTGATCGATACCGCCTACTTAACGACTTAACTGTACCCGCGTCTAGTGAATTAGGTGGTAAAAATAACTGACAGTTATAAACAACTGTTAAAAATGACTGGTAAGAGAGAAGAACCATAATCGCAGTAACTGATACTCCAAATCAACCGTTTGGCCCTCCTCTGTATTGCTGTAATATTTCTAAGACTATTACCTTCATCAGTACAGATCGGCATACAGTTACCAGTTCCATATTCTACACTCCATGGAAAAAGACTGAAGCACCCAGAAGACATGGTCTGGTGTCAACACAGGCACGCCATTGACGGCTATGTAAATGGTTAAAGTTGCAATGTTAAAAGACAAGTAGAACGACCACGAGAGTGTCTTAGCGTTGTTACCACGCCTGGTAGGGGGTCAAAGGGGCGTTGAGAGTCTCAGACGTTGGGTGTTTACCGAGAAGAGCACGGAGATGGCGCTGACTTGTCTACACCTGACAGAGTTTGAAGGGGCCCTCATAGTGAGTGTCCAGTTAGGCCGCTGGCCAAATTGTGCAATCTCCACATGTATGGGACATTGTAATGTGATACTAGCCTCATGTTGGACTGCATGGGAACTTGAAGACAACATAATCTTTGTCAAGGTTCTGACTGACCATGTCAGACCACCAGGGAGGGTGGGGGAGGGGGTCGTGGTATCAAGCACATTTTAAGCACTTTCCATAGGCACCTGTCATCCTAGAACTAGTAATGGACTCCCTGAAACATTCTGCGTCATCTCATACCATTGACTGGCGACAAACAGCAGCCGGACAAAGGAATTGCTGTCATGCGTAGGCTGCTGTTAAGACCACAACACAAACGGCTGTGTTTGGAGTGGTGACATGACCTGTAAGCATGAATTGCTAATGAATGGCATCGCACTGTGTTCGGCGATGACTCACGGTTCTGCAATATGTTCCGGAACACCATCGATGGCGAATAAGACAGCGACCTGGAGGCAGGTAGGTTTTTTCTAGTGTTTTGAAGAGGCAGAGTGATGTTCCTCTTGAGGTCATCGTGTGGGGAGCAATCGAGTCTGACATCAGGTCACGGCTGGTGCTGATCGGGGGAACCTTGGAGGCACAACAGTACGTCACACACATCCTGCGTCCTCGCGTATTACCTCTCATGCGACAGTATTGTCGCACCATTTTTAACAGGACAATGCTTGTCCACACATATCATCTGTCTGTACGAACAGTTTGAATGATGTTGAGCTACTCCTGTGGCCACTATCTTCCCCAGATTTGTCCCTACATGGAACATGTGTGGGACCAGTTCGTACGATAACTCTGTCCCTGCACCAGTATACAGGGCATAACGGACTAGTTATGTTTGTGGGTCGGCTTGCCTCAGGAGAGGATACAACAGCTTATGACAGACACCCTTTCCAGTCCTCAGCTCGTGGTCGTGCGGTAGCGTTCTCGCTTCCCGCGCCCGAGTTCCCGGGTTCGATTCTCGGCGGGGTCAGGGATTTTCTCTGCCTCATGATGACTGGGTGTTGTGTGATGTCCTTAGGTTAGTTAGGTTTAAGCAGTTCTAAGTTCTAGGGGACTGATGACCATAGCTGTTAAGTCCCATAGTGCTCAGAGCCATTTGAAGCACACCCTTCCCAACCGAATCAGTGCATGTATTCAAGTACGATGTGGTACAACGTCATTCTAATAATCTATTCACTGAAATAAGATCACATGTCATTTCGTCCGCCTGCCTAGCTGTCTGGTAACGTGCTCGGCTCCCCTGCAAGCGGGCCCGGGTTCGATTCCTGGCCGGGTTGGAGATTTTATCACCTCGGGAATGGGTGTTGTGTTGTCCTCGTCACCATTTCATCCTCGTCACCGGCGTGCATGTCGCCCAATGTGGCGTCGAATGGAAGAAGACTTGCGCTTGGCAGCCGAACTTCCCTGAATAGGGGCCTCCCGACCAGCGATGCCACACACTCGTTTCCGTTTTTACATATCATCTTAACCCATGGAGTTTCATTTAGTTTTCTCATCCCCTCCTGGGTGCGTCACCATTTTTGTCAGGCCGTGTACGTGTGCTAGAATCTGCAGAAAACAGCATTTCAGAAAAATACAGAATACGAACACAGTGGTATTGCTATTACTTTTCTCATGCATTGTGTCCTTGAAATGTTGTCTCTACAGGGTGGAAAAACGCAACCTGTTAATAATAAGTCTTGAGCAGCTTATGAGACGTGGAATCAGTTAAAATTTTTCAGATAGCGATGGGATGAAATGTATCGTCGTGGAGCTACAGGCCTAAAATGACAACCAGTCAGCGACGTTTTCGGGGAAGTATGTTATGTCCGACAAACGAACGTCATGTTTCATCCGCTCCTGCTGTGTTACGTTGTCATTGTTATGCTCCGTGCTTGTCAGAATAAAACCTCATTCGCGCTATTTATTGGCTAAAATCCAAACTATGGCATTTACATTTCATTATTAATAAAATTGCACTGTACAGTATCACTTGTAGACCGACTTGTTGCAATACTGTTTCTACTGTATAACTTACTACCTTAACAAATTAATGTCATTCGGTACTCCTAACGTTGCTTATTAAATAATTAATCTTTATTTAGGAAACATTACAGAAAAATCGCGTCTAAAGTAACCAGCCATGGACAGGAATTTAAAGTTGTCGTAATTTTGACAGTTCATATGAAACTATTACCTTCGGCTCTTTTACTTAGTAACTGCGCTGTTTAACACAAAATATCTGACGTGGTGCAATTGAGTTTAGACGTATACCCACGCGCGTGCTCCTCTCTGACCGGGCGTCACCGCATGGCCGTTTCTCCACAACGATGGATTTGCGATGTATAATTATCTAGAAAATTTTACAGGATTCAACGTCCGCTACTGAGCTCTGTATTCACTAACAGGATGTTTTTCTCTGCCCTGAACATTACCTGTACAATATTATAAACGTCAGGCAACTGTCTGCAACATCATCTTCTACCGGGTCTTCTAATTAAAGAAAAACACCATATTTCCAAATTCGATGAGAATCGTACAACTCCACACAGCGCTGAGCATGACTGTTCCCGAAAAATAGACGCACAGGGGATAGCGGCAGCAACTGGAGATATTTTTGTCGGGGACTGAGGACGACGTACAGGGCAACATTACATTCATCTAAGGACTAATAATTATATCTATTAAGAACAGTATGTTTTTAGAATAGTTAGTACATCCAAGTACACGTGGCAAGAGCAAGCCATTAATGCCTATTTTTCACTGTGCAGTAGGTCAGTTGTTGAACTGTGGACATGTGGACGCAAAACTTTTAGTCTATACTGATAGGCGTTGCCCACCAAGTGGTGCAGTTACGAGTGCAGAAAATATCAGGAAGTAAATTATGTGACGTGTTTGTGGGAAGATTCTTCAACGCAGAGAAAAAAACAACCAAAGTACAGATGTGTGTACGCGTTGAGCTGCCACATACAAAACAATCTGCACTTATACCCGTTAGTAAACCAAACTACACTCCGCCTCAACATCCCTCGGAATGCCTAACGGTACCGACCGACCCTCGTGTCATCCTCAGCCGATAGTTATCACTGGATGCGGATATGGAGGTGCATGCGGTGAGCACACCGCTCTCCCGGCCGTTGTCAGGTTTCGTGAGCGGCGCTGCGACTTCTCTATAACGTAACACTAAATTAGCCTCGCAAGGGCTGAGCGCACCCCGCTTGCCAACAGCGCCGGTAGATTCGAACACTCACCAATCCAAGTGTTAGCCAAGCCCAACAGCGCGTAACTTCGGTGATATGATGGAAATTGGTATCATCACTGAGCTAGACCTTTGACTATACTCGTAACAGTTATACACGGTGTTACAAAAAGGTACGGCCAAACTTTCAGGAAACATTCCTCACACACAAGGAAAGAAAATATGTTATGTGGACATGTGTCCGGAAACGCTTACTTTCCACGTTAGAGCTCATTTCATTACTTCTCTTCAAATCACATTAATCATGGAATGAAAACACACAGCAACAGAACGTACCAGAGTGACTTCAAACACTTTGTTACAGGAAATGTTCAAAATGTCCTCCGTTAGCGAGGATACATGCATCCACCCTCCGTCGCATGGAATCCCTGATACTCTGATGCAGCCCTGGAGAATGGCGTATTGTATCACAGCCGTCCACAATACGAGCACGAAGAGTCTCTACATTTGCTACCGGGGTTGCGTAGACAACAGCTTTCAAATGCCCCCATAAATGAAAGTCAAGAGGGTTGAGGTCAGGAGAGCGTGGAGGCCATGGAATTGGTCCGCCTCTACCAATCCATCGGCCACCGAATCTGTTGTTGAGAAGCATACGAACACCTCGACTGAAATGTGCAGAAGCTCCATCGTGCATGAACCACATGTTGTGTCGTACTTGTAAAGGCACATGTTCCGGCAGCACAAGTAGAGAATCCCTTATGAAATCATGTTAACGTGCTCCATTGGGCGTAGGAGGAAGAACATGGGGCCCAATAAAGACATCACCAACAACGCCTGCCCAAACGTTCACAGAAAATCTGCGTTGATGACATGACTGCACAATTGCGTGCGGATTCTCGTCAGCCCACACATGGTGATTGGGAAAATTTACAATTTGATCTCGTTGGAATGAAGCCTCATCCTTAAAGAGAACATTTGCACTGAAATGAGGATTGACACATTGTTGGATGAACCATTCGCAGAAGTGTACCCGTGGAGGCCAATCAGCTGCTGATAGTGCCTGCACACGCTGTACAACTGGTTCTCCCGTAGCACTCTCCATACAGTGACGTGGTCAACGTTACCTTGTACAGCAGCAACTTCTCTGACGCTGACATTAGGGTTATCGTCAACTGCACGAAGAATTGCCTCGTCCGTTCTGGAAATCTGTCTCGTTGCAAACGTACCGCGCCACGGCTATTGCCCCGTGCTAATCCATACATCAAATGGGCATCTGCCAACTCCGCATTTGTAAACATTGCACTGACTGCAAAACCACGTTCGTGATGAACACTAACCTGTTGATGCTACGTACTGATGTGCTTGATGCTAGTACTGTAGAGCAATGAGTCGCATGGCAACACAAGCACCGAAGTCAACATTACCTTCCTTCAATTGGGCCAACTGGCGGTGAATAGAGGAAGTACAGTACATACAGACGAAACTAAAATGAGCTCTAACATGGAAATTAAGCGTTTGCGGACACATATCCAAACAACATCTTTTCTTTATTTGTGTGTGAATAATGTTTCCTGAAAGTTTGGCCGTACCTTTTTGTAACACCCTGTATAACTACACTCTAAATCGTAGTTAGGGGAAAATTTTTCGTACCTTGGAGCACTTTGCACACTTTCGTCTCTTATTTTCATATTCCGTTTTTAAACGGCTGCAGTCACTTCATATACAAAAATTAGTTCGGAACACTAAGGTTTTCCCAAGCATGAAAGTACTTTCCAAGGTACAACATGGTCATGTGTCTGGGAACATATACTGGTGGTAGAGGGTGGCCACACCTTCACGCCTTCCCGAATTTGTGGACTCCAAATGCCTGCGTTTACTGTTAAACCATGTAAATGAGTGAGAAAGTTTCTGAAATATTTGTTAATCGCGTAGCTGAGGCAGGACCAGGTTACCAGCCAAGTACTCACCTAGTCAGATGCGAGAAACCGCTGGCAGGCACTTTTATTTATTTCAGTTTTATTGGTTCCCTTATAAATTTCTCTGTTTTTATCATTTATTGAATTTGCTACATGTTTTGATGGATTACAATGTTATGTCACAGAATAATAATAGTAATAATAATTATTACTTAACGATAAAAAAAAGAAATATATGGCGGCGGAAAAATCCCAGTAGCAAGAAATAATCAATGCACATTAATAACATTTCGTGCATATGTTTCTCTAGATAATATCTACATCTACACATCTACATCTACATGACTACTCTGCAATTCACATTTAAGTGCTTGGCAGAGGGTTCATCAAACCACAATCATACTATCTCTCTACTATTCCACTCCCGAACAGCGAGCGGGAAAAACGAACACCTAAACGTTTCTGTTCGAGCTCTGATTTCTCTTATTTTATTTTGATGATCATTCCTACCTATGTAGGTTGGGCTCAACAAAATATTTTCGCATTTGGAAGAGAAAGTTGGTGACTGAAATTTCGTAAAAAGGTCTCGCCGCGACGAAAAACGTCTATGCTGTAATGACTTCCATCCCAACTCGTGTATCATATCTGCCACACTCTCTCCCCTATAACGCGATAATACAAAACGAGCTGCCCTTTTTTGCACCCTTTCGATGTCCTCCGTCAATCCCACCTGGTAAGGATCCCACACCGCGCAGCAATATTCTAACAGAGGACGAACGAGTGTAGTGTAAGCTGTCTCTTTAGTGGACTTGTTGCATCTGCTAAGTGTCCTGCCAATGAAACGCAACCTTTGGCTCGCCTTCCCGACAATATTATCTATGTGGTCCTTCCAACTGAAGTTGTTCGTAATTTTAACACACAGGTACTTAGTTGAATTGACAGCCTTGAGAATTGTACTATTTATCGAGTAATCGAATTCCAACGGAGTTCTTTTGGACCTCATGTGGATCATCTAACACTTTTCGTTATTTAGCGTCAACTGCCACCTGACACACCATACAGCAATCTTTTCTAAATCGCTTTGCAGCTGATACTGGTCTTCGGATGACCTTACTAGACGGTAAATTACAGCATCAGCTGCGAACAACCTAAGAGAACTGCTCAGATTGTCACCCAGGTCATTTATATAGATCAGGAACAGTAGAGGTCCCAGGACGCTTCCCTGGGGAACACCTGATATCACTTCAGTTTTACTCGATGATTTGCCGTCTATTACTACGAACTGCGACCTTCCTGATAGGAAATCACGAATCCAGTCGCACAACTGAGACGATACCCCATAGCTCCGCAACTTGATTAGAAGTCGCTTGTGAGGAACGGTGTCAAAAGCTTTCCGGAAATCTAGAAATACGGAATCAACTTGGGATCCCCTGTCGATAGCGGCCATTACTTCGTGCGAATAAAGAGCTAGCTGCGTTGCACAAGAGCGATGTTTTCTGAAGCCATGCTGATTACGTGTCAATAGATCGTTCCCTTAGAGGTGGTTCATAATGTTTGAATACAGTATATGCTCCAAAACCCTACTGCAAACCGACGTCAATGATATAGGTCTGTAGTTAAATGGATTACTCCTACTACCCTTCTTGAACACTGGTGCGACCTGCGCAATTTTCCAATCTGTAGGTACAGATCTATCGGTGAGCGAGCGGTTGTATATGAGTGCTAAGTAGGGAGCTATAGTATCAGCGTAATCTGAAAGGAACCTAATCTGGACCTGAAGACTTGCCCGTGTCAAGCGATTTGAGTTGCTTCGCAACCCCTAAGGTATCTACTTCTAAGAAACTCATGCTAGCAGATGTTCGTGTTTCAAATTCTGGAATATTCCATTCGTCTTCCCTGGTGAAGGAATTTCGGAAAACTGCGTTCAATAACTCCGCTTTAGCGGCACAGTAGTCGATAACAGTAGCATCGGCACTGTGCAGCGAAGGTATTGGCTGCGTCTTGCCGCTTGTGTACTTTACATACGACCAGAATTTCTTCGGATTTTCTACCAAATTTCGAGACAATGTTTCGTTGTGGAACCTATTAAAGGCATCTCGCATCGAAGTCCGTGCCAAATTTCGCGCGTCTGTAAATTTTAGCCCATCTTCGGGATTTCGCGTTCTTCTGAACTTCGCATGCTTTTTCCGTTGCCTCTGCAACAGCGTTCGGACCTTTATTGTGTACCACGGGGGATCCGTTCCATCTCTTACCAATTTATGAGGTATGAATCTCTCAATTGCTGTTGCTACTATATCTTTGAATTTGAGCCACATCTCGTCTACATTCGCATAGTCAGTTCGGAAGGAATGGAAATTGTCTTTTAGGAAGGCTTCTAGTGGCACTTTATCCGCTTTTTTAAATAAAATTATTTTGCGTTTGTTTCTGATGGGTTTGGAAGAAATGGTATTGAGCCTAGCTACAATGACCTTGTGATCACTAATCCCTGTATCAGTCATGATGCTCTCTATCAGCTCTGGATTGTTTGTGGCCAAGAGGTCACGTGTGTTTTCGCAACCATTTACAATTCGCGTGGGTTCGTGGACTAACTGCTCGAAATAATTTTCGGAGAATGCATTTAGGACAATCTCGGAAGACGTTTTCTGCCTACCACCGGTTTTGAACAAGTATTTTTGCCAACATACCGAGGGTAGGTTGAAGTCCCCACCAACTATAACCGTATGAGTGGGGTATTTATTTGTTACGAGACTCAAACTTTCTCTGAACTGTTCCGCAACTGTATCATCGGAGTCTGGGGGTCGGTAGAAGGAGCCAATTATTAACTTAATTCGGCTGTTAAGTATAACCTCCACCCACACCAATTCGCACGGAGTATCTACTTCGACTTCACTACAAGATAAACCACTACTGACAGACACAAACACTCCACCACCAATTCTGCCTAATCTATCTTTCCTGAACACCGTCTGAGACTTCGTAAAAATTTCTGCAGAACTTATTTCAGGCTTTAGCCAGCTTTCTGTACCTATAACGATATCAGCTTCTGTGCTTTCTATTAGCGCTTGAAGCTCAGGGACTTTTCCAGCGCAACTACAACAATTTACAACTATAATTCCGACTGTTCCTTGATCCAAGCACGTCCTGTAATTGCCAAGCACCCTTTGACATTGCAGCCCATCCCGCACTTTCCCGAGGCCTTCTAACCTAAAAAACCGCCCAGTCCACGCCACACAGCCTCCGCTACCCGTGTAGCCGCCAGCTGAGTGTAGTGAACTCCTGACCTATTCAGCGGAACCCGAAATCCCACCACCCTATGGCGCAAGTCAAGGAATCTGCAGCCAATACGGTCGCAAAACCGTCTGAGCCTCTGATTCAGACCCTCCACCCGGCTCTGCACCAAAGGTCCGCAGTCGGTTCTGTCAACGATGCTGCAGATGGTGAGCTCTGCCTTCATCTCGTAAGCAAGACCGGCAGCCTTCACCAAATCAGATAGCCGCTGGAATCCAGAGAGAATTTCCTCAGATCCAAAGCGACACACGTCATTAGTGCCGACATGTGCCACCACCTGCAGCTGGCTGCACCCTGTGCTCTTCATGGCATCCGGAAGGACCCTTTCCACATCAGGAATGACTCCTCCCGGAATGCACACGGAGTGCACACTGGATTTCTTCCCCTCCTTAGCCGCCGTATCCCCAAGGGGCCCCATTACGCGCCTAAGATTGGAGCTCCCAACTACCAGTAAGCCCACCCTCTGCGATTGCCCGGACCTTGAAGGCTGAGAATGATCCTCTGAAACAGGGCAGGCAGCTGCATCTGGCTCAGCCAGAGACAGTGCCTGAAACCTGTTTGTCAGACGCACCGGGGAGGCTTTCTGATCAGCCTCCGGGGACGCCTTTCGCTGCCTGCCACGCCTTGGAACGACCTCCCAATCAACCACAGGCGAGGGCTCAGCCCCACTGCGGGCAGCAACCGGGGCAACCACAGCGGCAGACCGATCTGGGGACAGACGGGACGAGGTTGACATCCCCGTGATACACGAGTCCGGCTCCCCACAGTGGTGTCCATTGGCAACAGCCTCAAGCTGCGCGACCGAAGTCAGCGCCGATTGCAGCTGTGAGCGAAGGGATACCAAGTCAGCCCTCATCCGAACACAGCAATCGCAGTCCCTGTCCATTCTAATCGACGTTTAACAACAGTTACCGAAACACGAGTCCGTGCCTAGATAACGCAAGCGGAACACGCAAAGAATGTATCAACTAACCTGTACAAATGCCTAACGACTGCGCTACAATCTGCTGAATTTACGATTACAGTAACTAAAACTCGAAATTGCACCTCCTATACGAAACTCACACGCAATTTAAATAAGAATCTACGAAGTAAACACTAAAGCGCGATGCTACAACTGTCAAATATTATAATACGCCCGAAATATATGAATTAAACAATGCAAGTACCCAAAAACACGCAAAGAAATTAATTAAACTATCTAACAAATAAGTAAGCTAGGGTTATACGACTTGCTGCAGCTGCTTATCCAATGGCGGCAGGGAGCACAATAATATATTTCAGTGAGTACCGTTGCAAGAAGAGGTTAATGTAATGCAAGAAAAGCCATTGAAAATGTGAAATGCTGGTACATTAACTGCCAGATGAATGCAAGCCTGCAAACGTGCATGCATTGTGTTGTAGCTACATAAGCGGGATATCACTTTGTGGGATGGAGTTCCGTGCCTATTGCACTTAGTCGCTCAATACAGGGACGGTTAATGCTGGTTGTGGATGTCGTCCGATGATGTACCACATGTGCTCCATTGGAGTCAGATCTGGTGATCCAACCAAGGCAATATGTGGAAAATCTGAAGAGCATGTTGGGTTACAACAGCAGTACGTGGACAAGCGTTATCCTGTTGGAAAACATTCCCTGGGATGCTGCTCATGAATGGCAGCACAACAGGTCGAATCACCAGAGAAACGTAGAAGTCTGCAGTCATGGAGCGCGGAATAGCCACGAGAGTGCTCCGGCTGTCATACGAAATCGCTTCCAGACCATAACTACAGGTGTTGGTCTAGTGTGTCTAACGCTCACACAGTTTTGTTGCTGGCGCTTATCTGGCCTCCTTCTAACCAACACACAGTCATCACCGGCACCTAGGAAGGATCAACTTTCATCAGAAAACGCAACAGACCTTCTTCACTCCGCACTCCAATGAGCTCTCAGAAACCGCAAACGGTGATGGTTTGGGTCAGTGGAATGCACACTGCAGGGCGTCTGCTCGGAGTTGTCCTTGAAGCAACCGATTTGCAACAGTTCGTTGTGGTGCCAACTGCTGCTCGAATTGCTGCTACAGATGCAGTACTATGCGACAGAGCCATTCGCCGACCACGACAGTCTTCCCTCTCGGTAGTGCCATGTGGCACTCCAAAGGCCGGTCGTCATACGGCCATATCTATCCGTGACAACCGCTGCCAGCAGTCACGTGCCGCGTCTATATTCCAGCTAAGTCTTTGTGCAGTATCACGGAAGGAACATCCAGCTTCTCGTAGCGCTATTGCACGATATTGTTCAAACTCAGAGATGTGTTGATAATGGTGTCATTGCCACCTTAAAGCCATTACAGCGCCTGTTTAAAGCGAACCTGATTTGCATCCTCATAATGGCGCTAGTAACGCCACAGTTGATCGACTGGCGTCACAGTTAAACAGATAAAACGACTGGATTTTGTTTCTCTCCATCAGTATTTTGTACGCTCTACCCCACGCATCGGTCTTTAGCTGGCTTCTTAGGTAACTTTTCCATCACGCCTGCCTGTGCTTATCTAGCAGTTCTCGACACAGACTTAAGACTTCTGTATTTTGCCAATCGGGCTACTTTGACGACCGCGGCGGGTGAACTCTGATAATCGCTTCTACCTCACCTTGTAAGCCGTCTAATATCCGTCTGCACAAAGGAGCGCATATTCTTTAATGGCCTGACGGCAAAGTTAGCGATACATTCGAGTTGCCCGTTTTGTGGTATTTTCACAAATGCTTGAGTCTTTACATCTAGACTGAGTGATAATCGGTTGACACTGGATGCTATTTCGCTTAATTTGATCCAACTTGTTTTCTTAACGTTTCCGCCGTAGTTCTGCCGAAGTTAGGTTTTGATGGGTGTTATTTCTTTGGTTAATCATAAATGAAGTTACACTCCTGGAAATTGAAATAAGAACACCGTGAATTCATTGTCCCAGGAAGGGGAAACTTTATTGACACATTCCTGGGGTCAGATACATCACATGATCAGACCGCGTGAGACGACGCTTCATCCAGTCCCAAACATGCTCAATGGGGGACAGATCCGGAGATCTTGCTGGCCAGGGTAGTTGACTTACACCTTCTAGAGCACGTTGGGTGGCACGGGATACATGCGGACGTGCATTGTCCTGTTGGAACAGCAAGTTGCCTTGCCGGTCTAGGAATGGTAGAACGATGGGTTCGATGACGGTTTGGATGTACCGTGCACTATTCAGTGTCCCCTCGACGATCACCAGAGGTGTACGGCCAGTGTAGGAGATCGCTCCCCACACCATGATGCCGGGTGTTGGCCCTGTGTGCCTCGGTTGCGAATGGTCCTCGCCGATACTCCAGGAGCAACAGTGTCCCTAATTTGCTGGGAAGTGGCGGTGCGGTCCCCTACGGCACTGCGTAGGATCCTACGGTCTTGGCGTGCATCCGTGCGTCGCTGCGGTCCGGTCCCAGGTCGACGGGCACGTGCACCTTCCACCGACCAATGGCGACAAAATCGATGTACTGTGGAGACCTCACGCCTCACGTGTTGAGCAATTCCCCACACCATGATGCCGGGTGTTGGCCCTGTGTGCCTCGGTTGCGAATGGTCCTCGCCGATACTCCAGGAGCAACAGTGTCCCTAATTTGCTGGGAAGTGGCGGTGCGGTCCCCTACGGCACTGCATAGGATCCTACGGTCTTGGCGTGCATCCGTGCGTCGCTGCGGTCCGGTCCCAGGTCGACGGGCACGTGCACCTTCCACCGACCAATGGCGACAAAATCGATGTACTGTGGAGACCTCACGCCTCACGTGTTGAGCAATTCGGCGGTACGTCCACCCGGCCTCCCGCATGCCCACTATACGCCCTCGCTCAAAGTCCGTCAACTGCACATACGGTTCACGTCCACACTGTCGCGGCGTGCTACCAGTGTTAAAGACTGCGATGGAGCTCCGTATGCCACGGCAAACTGGCTGACACTGACGGCGGCGGTGCACAAATGCTGCTCAGCTAGCGCCATTCGACGGCCAACACCGCGGTTCCTGGTGTGTCCGCTGTGCCGTGCGTGTGATCATTGCTTGTACAGCCCTCTCGCAGTGTCCGGAGCAAGTATGGTGGGTCTGACACACCGGTGTCAATGTGTTCTTTTTTCCATTTCCAGGAGTGTATATTGTGATTACTACTGGTCAATCCAAAGTGGATAGTTCACTCCAATTTTTTTTATATATTCTTTAAAATCCTTGGACTTTTCAGTATTAATATATCAGCTGCCTCGCTTGTGGGGAAGGTGACCGATTTCTTCTTCACATGCCCCATTCTTGTCAGCTATCGGAGGGCGATATATGAAATTCTTTCGTCTTCTAGTGTGCTGTATTTCGCATTTAAGTCTATGTGTTTATAAATCTGAGTCATATCTAATGTTTCTAAATGCTGCCAAGTGTCATTATTTGTTAATGTGGTTACGTATTTCGTGTATTTGAAGAATTCGCTTCGTCCTTATTCATTTAGTTTTGGTGCGCATTTACGGTCGTCGGTAGGTTCTCTGTTTGTTGGGTCTGCTGCTAATACATATCGATTGTCAACTGTATCCCTAAGTTATCCCTCCTGATTCAAACTTCACAGGCTTAATATACACTCCTGGAAATGGAAAAAAGAACACATTGACACCGGTGTGTCAGACCCACCATACTTGCTCCGGACACTGCGAGAGGGCTGTACAAGCAATGATCACACGCACGGCACAGCGGACACACCAGGAACCGCGGTGTTGGCCGTCGAATGGCGCTAGCTGAGCAGCATTTGTGCACCGCCGCCGTCAGTGTCAGCCAGTTTGCCGTGGCATACGGAGCTCCATCGCAGTCTTTAACACTGGTAGCATGCCGCGACAGCGTGGACGTGAACCGTATGTGCAGTTGACGGACTTTGAGCGAGGGCGTATAGTGGGCACGCGGGAGGCCGGGTGGACGTACCGCCGAATTGCTCAACACGTGGGGCGTGAGGTCTCCACAGTACATCGATGTTGTCGCCAGTGGTCGGCGGAAGGTGCACGTGCCCGTCGACCTGGGACCGGACCGCAGCGACGCACGGATGCACGCCAAGACCGTAGGATCCTACGCAGTGCCGTAGGGGACCGCACCGCCACTTCCCAGCAAATTAGGGACACTGTTGCTCCTGGGGTATCGGCGAGGACTATTCGCAACCGTCTCCATGAAGCTGGGCTACGGTCCCGCACACCGTTAGGCCGTCTTCCGCTCACGCCCCAACATCGTGCAGCCCGCCTCCAGTGGTGTCGCGACAGGCCTGAATGGAGGGACGAATGGAGACGTGTCCTCTTCAGCGATGACAGTCGCTTCTGCCTTGGTGCCAATGATGGTCGTATGCGTGTTTGGCGCCGTGCAGGTGAGCGCCACAATCAGGACTGCATACGACCGAGGCACACAGGGCCAACACCCGGCATCATGGTGTGGGAAGCGATCTCCTACACTGGCCGTACACCTCTGGTGATCGTCGAGGGGACACTGAATAGTGCACGGTAGATCCAAACCGTCATCGAACCCATCGTTCTACCATTCCTAGACCGGCAAGGGAACTTGCTGTTCCAACAGGACAATGCACGTCCGCATGTGTCCCGTGCCACCCAACGTGCTCTAGAATGTGTAAGTCAACTACCCTGGCCAGCCTGATCTCTGGATCTGTCCCCCATTGAGCATGTTTGGGACTGGATGAAGCGTCGTCTCACGCGGTCTGCACGTTCAGCACGAACGCTGGTCCAACTGAGGCACCAGGTGCAAATGGCATGGCAAGCCGTTCCACAGGACTACATCCAGCATCTCTACGATCGTCTCCATGGGAGAATAGCAGCCTGCATTGCTGCGAACGGTGGATATACACTGTACTAGTGCCGACATTGTGCATGCTCTGTTGCCTGTGTCTATGTGCCTGTGGTTCTGTCAGTGTGATCATGTGATGTATCTGACCCCAGGAATGTGTCAATAAAGTTTCCCCTTCCTGGGACAATGAATTCACGGTGTTCTTATTTCAATTTCCAGGAGTGTATGTCTCACTTTTGTTACTATCATATATCTTCATTGCACTGAACATAGTACCTATTTAATTTTTTGCATTCATTGCCTGATCCGTCGGTTCTTGGTAAAATATTTTATATATTATGAATGAAACATACACAACAATGGTGTGTTCCACTATCTTCATTACTTGTTGCACGAATCAGTTTTCGCCTCTTACACCATTATCAGGTACAAATATAATAGCGTGTTGTCGTAAAATTTTGTTGGACTTAGGTGATATATACCAGAAATGTGGCTGAACAAAATAATCATGTCTTTAATAGATCATAAATTAATAACAGATAAGGTATAATAATTATATGAAGCAGGTGAGTGAAGCAGCCTGTGACTATAAAAACAAATTTTTTTATTCATCACATCGAGAGGAATTACAGTAACTGAAATAAATAAAATGGGGCATGTTAGCAAGAGAATCTGTAGTTAGAAGTGGCGAGTAAGGGAACTGTGTGTGGTCAGTCAGTACTAAGCTTGAGTTGACGAACATGCGTTTATGAATTTCCGTTTTTTCAAGAAAGTTCATCTTTCTTCCTTTATGTATGTCATGTAATACTTCATGATTCGCCTTGCAAGTATGGCGTTCTTTAAGCAGCTGATCTGTAAAAGTACGGTCTTCTTTTCTATGTTTCCAACTTGTGTGGTGTTCCTTCAGGCAGGTACGTATTGCCCTGCCAGTCTGATGTCTATAGAATTTGCCTCATTTACAAGTAATTTTATATATTCTACTCTTTTCCAAATTTGGAGTGATGTCTTTACCATGAGCCAAAAAGTGTGCAGCAGTGTTGTGCACACAAAATTATGTTCTTACGTTCCTGGATTTAAGCTTTCTGGCTACATCCAATGAGACTCTTTCAAAGTACGTAACTGTGAACCATTTATAACATTCATGAGGTGGTGGGTCAGGTACAGAGTAAAGAAGCGAGTACACCTACTGTTTTTGCTTTTTGTGCATTATGGAGACCACTGAGGTAGGAGGATAGCCATTGTTTGATGCTATTCGTTTTATTGCATTTAATTCCGTTTGGAAATTGTCTTCACTCATGAGGATGGATATAAGACGATGTATCATAGAATGTAAGGCAGCACGTTTATGATTCACTGGGTGGTAAGAACTGGCCAGTATTACTATATTTGTGGTGGTTGGTTTCCTATAAATCTTGAAAGTATGAATTTGGTCACTGATGTCTATGACTAGATCTAAATAATTTATTCAGAAGTAAACGAACTCGAGCATGTTAGTAAGAGGAGAAATTTACAACATAGTCTGGATGGGATTATGAGTAGAATCTATAGTTAGAAGTGTCGAGTAAGGAAGCTGTGTCAGGTCATCCTGTACTAAGTTTTGGTTTGTGGACATATGTTTACTAATTTCTATTATTTCAAGTTAGTTCATCTTCCTTCCTTTTTGGATGTGATATAATACTTCGTGTTTTACCATGTAACTATCTTCGGAATATGCCACCGAAGTTCATTGTTAACTCATGTTCTTTTATGTATAACTGTTGTAATTTGTCCATAGTTCATTTGATAATGTGTCACATATTTTACCTTAGTTAAATAATTTTATATGGCATTTACGCTGAAATAATCCCGCTTGTTTCATCCCTAATTCTATCATTACAATTTTTCATGTCTGGAAATAGAGATACTCTGTACGTGCATTAGTTTAAATTTCACTGCACAACATACTCAATTTGTACCTGATAATGGCGTAACAGCCGAAAACCGGTTATTGAAACTAATAGTAAATATCGTGAATATTACACCAATGTCGTGTTTGTTTCATTCATACGTCATTTTTCGTCTTTTTTATTGCAGGGTTTGCACGAGGCAATCTTTCGGAGCTGTGTTCACATCAGTTTCCTCTGTGATATTTTGTGTGGCATGATTGGTATTAGATTCTGTTTGATGACCACTCTTCGGCATTTTATTTCTAACTTTCTTACTTGTACCCTCATTTCTGTAGTAGTTCCATTGGCGTATGGCCCTGCATACATTGTCAATGTATTCTGACAGAGTTTGGAAATTGTCCTTGATTTAAGAAAAAGAATGTTCGGAAAAGACGGATATTTTATAGTACCCACTTCATTTGTTGGTAATATTTCTAGGGACTGCGGCCATGCTGTAGTACGTCGTCGATTCCTAAGTACTGTAGTGAAGGTTTTCTTTTCGTTTTTTTTTTTTTTTTGTGTGCGATGTGATATTCGATTTGGTTTTCGTTTTTGAGATTGTATTACTAGTCGTACTTCGCGGTTGTGTACTCTTGTAAGCAAAGATAGCTTTGTTCAATTCGCGTCTTTGTTAGTATATGTGACAATCAGTATCTATTTCTCACTGAGTCGGCTGAGCATATCGGTCGCTTTGCACATTCTCCATACATTAAATAATACTACGAACGTTGTCATGACTATGGGTTTATTTTTCTGTAGTTTGTAAATGTACGGTTCTGTACAACCACGAGGTTGGTCAGTGGACAGTTGTGCGTGCTAATCGCGAGGTATGGCTACTTTCTGAATGATAACTGAATTTAAATTCGTCTCCCCTGAATTCTCTTCCTCGCGAAATCATTTTGCAGTCCTTCGATACACTTAGTTGTACATGTTCACATGTAGTCATTTCTGTTTTGTTCATGCCTGCAAGATGTTCAAATGTAATTTATTTCGAATATATTTTAAGTCAGCTGCATTGAGCAGAGGGACGTTGATTTCAGAAGCCACATTGTTTTGCCAATTTGTATGGAATTCTCACAGAGTAAGGTAAGTGTAAGTCGCAGTTACATTTGCATTTCACTTATTTTTCCTATAAGGAACGAAAGGCTTACACTGATAGGCCTTGTTAGAAGAGTTAGAGGATCTCGGTTGAAATTTATCATGATTTAGCTTATAGTGCAGGCCGCTTTGTTGTTCTTTGTGTTGTGAAAGTTGGTCCACTACCTCGTATTTCACTTAGGGTTGTCACATCGCGTTGTTGTTCATTTACGGGCCAAATTTCATTCATAAGGGAATATTTTCCTAGTATTAAAACCGGAGACATAATATGCTATACTCAATACTGTATATTCACAAGTTAGAAGGTAGTGGCAACCTTTTTGATAAATGAGTGATTGTTTTTCACGGTATGTAGCGTGGACAGAAACAGTCTGAAAAGTTTGTAAGGGCGTTGCAGGGTAGATAGTGCTGAGAAATAATTGTCAGGAAAAAAAAATTGGATACTTTGCGCCGTTTGAGTTAAGTAGCCTCGAAGTTAGCCAATCAGATCTTGCACGTGCAGGTTCAAGGGGCACGGAGCGTAAATGATAGCGCGATAGACAGCTCAGGCTTTGGGTCGGGTTCGAACCTTACTACCTTCTCGTATGCAATTTTTGTGTCGCTCACTTGTTCAGTTTTAGGAAACCAAACGAAGAATTTGTTTAGTGACATTGTCCCTTGCGGCACCTTTCAATCTTCGCGCACAGCTACCTGATTGGCTAACTTCATTGCTAATTAATTGGAAACTGGCCTAACGTATCAAATGTTTTTTCTCGGCACAACCTACCCTAGAACGCCCTTAAAGCTTTTGAGAGTGTTTCTGACCACCATGTGTTTGAAATATCTTAGTTGTAAACAATCAAAAATCAATATTGGTATTAATGGCTTACGACTGGAAACTTTTCTCAGTGCAATATGCAAACTATTAATCATATAAAACACGTTGTGATAAATAAAATTGTAATGAAAAACTTCATAGTTAAATTGGCAACGATAACTTGGCCTCAGCAGTCAGCGAGGTTAATGTATAGTTGTTGTTACCATAATGAAGTTTCACCTGATGTAGTAACAACTGTGCTGGAGTACTCTTTTCCCGCAGTTGATATTGGTACCTCAATTAAGAATTCTTTTTGAACTCCATAATAGATAACACAACGGTATTAACTCTTCACAATTGGCTGAGAGTCGAGATGCCAGTGGGTAAGCGAGAGTATGCTTAATTTATATAATGATCTGCATCCTGGAGCCGCCACTTGCTTATTAACACACATTGTTTAAAGACTGGCGCTTCAGGCATCAACCAATAAAACTTGTGCGTTACAACTGTAATTAGGAACTTTTATGTAAATATAAAATTTTGCACTGTCACCAGTGCACATATATCGTGACAAGGATTATTAAAGCTGTAGATCGATTGACGTCATTGCAAGCATTAATCATAATTTTTTATAATTTTTGAATGTAGTTATTTATGAATCAAATTGAATATTTAACAAATTTTACAGTTTTTCGTGCAGCATGCTAGAAGTCTGCATTAATATTACCATTGCTATTGTTATTATTATTACTGTTATTATTCTCATTAAATTTATGCTCTTTTGTCACAGTGTTTGGCTGTGTATGTGAGTTTTACGTATATCTTTCAACGTTTTTTGTTTATTTTATTCTTTTAATGATGGGCTATTGACTGTTGTTGATAAGTACATTTATCAATACTATTTCATTAGTGATTAAATTTACATTTTTTCCATTTTTCTTCTCGGCAGAAAATGTAAAATTTCCTCTATGTGAAATACTGTAGTTGCTTGTAACGTTTCAATGAGTACTCTGATAGAGTTTACGGTCATAAACGTTGTTACAGAATTAACCAAGTTTTAACGCTACATTTATGTTGTACATATCCATCCGCACTCATTTTCATTTGTTCATATGTAAGTGTCCATTTCGATCTCCGGAGCCTTTTTGACACGAAGAGTTAATTTTCGTAATTTGAAAATGACGATAATGATGGTGATTTTTTACTTTGCGAGCACTATAGCTGTGCCATTAGCGGCCATATTAGTGACGATCATACTAAAATTAGTAGAAATAGTGGAAACTCTGCAAATCAGCAACGTCAGCTATGAAGGGTTTTAATCCGTCTTTCTATATCTTAAAATAAGTGGTTGCCAAACAGAAAGATTAAAACAGCAAGATAGGTATTAATAGTTTGGTGATCGTGGAGAGAAAAAAGTATTAAATAGTCTCCGATATGGAATGATGAAAACAAGAGAGTGTTAGTCACTAACTCGCTATTTGTGCGCATTAGTCATTCCGACTGCATGGTGCTTCAGATCCTTGAACTATGAAAGAATTGTGCCGTTATTCACCTTTCAACATCGAAAGAAAACGATATGGTTTCTTACATTCACAAGGTGTTTGGAAAAGACATACTTTTTCACGAGGCGACACACGTGTGTGTGTGTGTGTGTGTGTGTGTGTGTGTGTGTGTGTGTGTGTGTGTGTGTTTAAGATACTGGCGTTCTTTGAATGTTTGTTTCACTTTCTATAAATTGCTATTATCTTTAAATAGGGAGGTCGCTTTTTCGGGACAGGTAACTGATGTTTGCTTTCACATTACGTGGGTGGTAAAACCACGACAGATAGCCACATAGAGCATATATCTCTATGGAGTGAAAGAGTCTGCTGCGCATGCTCCCGAAATCAAACCGGGCTAGTCACGTGATTTCGAGATGAGGTTACTTGTCTGCAATCTGTCGCGGTAATAGCGAAATCTGAGTATTACTCTTATTCGCCTTGTTTTATATTAATTTCCGCACATTTGAGTTCTAATAACAGCTGTGTTGCAGTATTATTGTTACTACTGGTGTGAAGAGAAGTATTTGAAAGGATGACCAATTATTTTTGAACTAACTGTACAATAAATGTATAATTGTAAACGTCATAATAGTATGAGGCACGTTGAAAAATATCGAGACACGGTATAATAAAAAAATGTAAATGTCATATCAATATGAGGCACTTTATACGTTGAAAAATATCGAGACACTGTGTAATAACGTCTTGGACTATAGAAATAATTTCCTCGACTTTACTAGACAAGAGTTATATAAATTTGCAAGTGTGTCTAAATAAACTGCCAGTCAATGTATATATACTGGTACTATGTTCATAAGCAGATAAAAGTTATACAGGGCAGTCTGGTTCTACTTTATGCACATTCTCAGACCCTTCTATGTATCTAAGTATTTCTGCGTGAGACAGTTTCCTATAAATTGTCGTTGTAACGTACTTAATGAGAACAGATTCGAATACCTGAGCCAGTGCAACGGGAAACCTAAAAGTGTTGTTAGCTTTCTTTTATTACTCCAAAATTCCAGCATTGATGATGTACTTTTTACTTTTGTGCTTAGTGAATGGCCTTTCTTTTCTGATGAGATGGCGAAAAAATGCTATAAAAAGCACATGAGTAAATAAAGAAAAACTGAAAATAATAATGGATAAGCAGGTTGTGCAAATCGCTTACCGTATTTACTGTAACAATTTCATCGTTCCAGATGTACTCCTTTTGTGACATATCGGCTCCGTCTACAGTCAGTGTCATCGTAACATAATTAATTAGAACAGAAATTCGACAATATGAGTAAGTGTAATGGAAAACATAAAGAAATTTTGTTGGTTATCATTTCTTATCCTGTTACCGAAGGTAAAAAAAGCACACATCTTAAACAAACTTCAGTTAATGCTATCAAATGCTTTTACAAAGTATAGTGGTACTCCTGAAGTTAATCTATTTGTAGCAGCGAAGTAACAACACTCAAAATATGTTTAGCACCATACGGGCTAAAATACGCCGTCCTATGGTCACGTAACTTGAACGGGAGGAGACGTTGCGTTCAGAATTCTCGTTCTGCGGATCCGAATGCGTACTCCACAGGTATTTATACTCTATGGACATCCACAAAGATGTACTGGAGTTCGGTAGACTGTTCTAGGTCATAGAGTAAATATCTCTGGAGTGAGCATTCAGATACGCAGAACAAATTTTGTGTTGTCAACATACATTGCTGGCCTGGTCACGTCTTCTCGGGACGTCATGTGTTTGTCCGTATATGGTCCTGTATATTTAGAATGTCACTACATCCCTACTACAGACAGATTCTTTTCGTACGTGTCGTGGATTATTTATATATGTTGCGGAGACATTTTAACAGCATCCATTTGATACAGGGAATAAACCAGCTACGTAACTTTTAAGGTCAAGTGATATTACATCCTGCTTCTTTGAGATAGGTGTCACTGTTCAGATGCACTCGATTTTTGGTAGTTTTCGGTATGATACGGCACTTTATAGTATTACAGAGCCTGACGAACAGTTTTGCAGTGATAGTCTTGCAAAACGACAGTACGCTAGTACTTTTGCGAGTGTCCCAAAAAACACCGAATTTGCCACACATTAGCGATTATATCCCTGCTAATTCGTCCTTTTTTCTGCTATTTCTGCGTATTTATTTTCTCGTTTTTGCGACCTATAGCACAATTTTTCTTACTTGTGACCCTTTGAAGTATTTATTTAACAAATTTTACGTACTTGCTCCCAGTTTATTAAATAAATAGTAGACTGAGTAATCTTTATACATAATCGACAAGTCACTGATAAATGCATGGAGGATAGCATTTGATGAAACAACTAACCATTCCTTTTCCTGTTCCACCAGCAAATTTACGAGAGGAAGCGACTGTTTGTAAGCTTTTGTACGAGCCGTAATATCTATTATATAGTCATAAAATCGTAGAAAAATAGATCTACAGAATCAAGCCTTAAGTATAATGCGTCTCGAAATTTTTAAACATGTACAATGTCTCTTACTAATATGATAACTATAATTAGAGCTACATGGTATGTACCCATGAAAAGTTACTATCCCTCCTTTCACATATTTTTCTTTGCATCCGTAGCAACAATAGTAATTCACCATCGCTATTACACTATCACCAAACGATGAAACACAACAAAAACTTTTGATGTTGTAAACATCAAACGCTGCACCGAGCGAGGTGGCGCAGTGGTTAGCACACTGGACTCGCATTCGGTAGGACGACGGTTCAATCCCGTCTCCGGCCATCGTGATTTAGGTTTTCCGTGATTTCCCTAAATCGCTTCAGGCAAATGCCGGGATGGTTCCTTTGAAAGGGCACGGCCGATTTCCTTCCCTCATCCTTCCCTCACGCGAGCTTGCGCTCCGTCTCTAATGACCTCGTTGTCGACGGGACGTTAAACACTAGTCTCCTCCTCCTCCTCCTCCTCCGCTGCAGAAAGCACACACGCACAGCGAAGTCCCGTAAACAAGTGACAATCCTGGTTTAATGTTGACAACATGCGCAGAACGCAATGCTCACTCCAGAGATATTTACTTTATGTCCTAGGGGAGAGGTATTGCTGTTGCGTTTACCTGTGGGCGGAAGCAAGTAGCGCGATTTTGTGATAATGGTTGCTCCTCCACTACTGTTCTCCTCATTAACTGTTATTAGTTCATAATCTTGATCTAAGATATCAGCGACTGATTAAAGCAAGTCTGATACATAATGTGTTTGTAGGAATTGCGTTATTGCAATAAATATACCAACAGTATGGTTATATTTGATGTTACAATGATCATTACTCACTTACTATAAGTGTTACTCACTAGACTAGATATTACGTTGGAAGTATTTTGTGCTACTGCTGTTTATTGATCTAAGTTCATTAGCCGACAGAAGCAAGTTGTATGATGATCAGTGAAACTTACAGCAGCTAACTACGCAGTTGAAGCGGTGATGCAGCAAAACTAACTGGAAATGTCCTGACTAAACTAGGCGTTGAAGGGTGCTTCTCAGAGTGAACGCATGGGGCAGACTGACAGCTGATTTCTGACACAATCTTTTTTATGTAAATCTTGACCCCCACCACATGAAACTGAGACTTATCAGGAAGTTAAGAGCAGTGATAATTCACGTAATCTTATGGATGAACTTTCGGTTCTTTGTACAGGCGATGCGAAAATTAGGACATTTAGAAAAGCGACAAGTAACATGTTAAATTTCAGGAATCGTTGTAACGTCTCAGAAAGGTTTTCGTCGTTTACTGTCATAATTAGTGGACCTATTTGAAACACAAAAAAGATGAGCGTGTTAGCTTTCCCATGTCCCATCTTTTTTTAGACATTTGTGGTAAGATCTGATGGGACCAAACTGCTGAGGTCATCAGTCCCTCATGTCTCATCCTCCTAATATGCAAGTTACTCTTGCCTATAAGTCTGCACTTATGGGTGAATTTCGTAGAGGACCATGTGCTAGATAAGGTCTATTTTTACTCTGTGAACCTACTAATAATCGAAAAGCATTTAAGGGACTTTCGAATAGTACGTAATATCACAAATATTCTTGTCGTATAGATCAGATTCATAACTGCACTTGTATAATTCTTTATAAACGAAGAAAACAGTACAAACAGTCGCTGTTTTGTTTCTTCTGCTGGTTCTGCTGGCTACAATGCATACGGTAAAAGAATCTCCATCTTTAGATTATAAACAAGTTACAGTTCACGCTTAAGACCTTCAGATGCCTTAGTATGACACATCCTCCAAAGAAAGGTTCATAATTACTCTCCCAAAAATCGAGGCCTATACATATGAAAGTTACAAATACACTATAGACACATTAGAAAGTAACTTGAAAAATACCCATCGAACGTTTTGCGAAATTATTTGTCTAAAAGTAAGAAATAAAATGTAATGCTCGAAATCATGAACAACAACAAAATCGCAACAGGCAAACATCCTCTGGTCTACGGAAACTTCGTGGCGGTTTAAAACTGTGTGCCGTACCGATACTCAAACTGGCGAACTTCGCCTTTCGCAGGCAAGTGCTCTACCAACATTTCTTCTTTTTACCGTATTACAAACAACTGAGTCATAATGGAGAGGACAACCAACTGAGCTACGCAAGCACGGCTCATGAGTCGCCCCCCACAGCTTTACATCCGCCAGTACTTTATCCCCTACCTTCCAAACTCATATTACTCTTTAAAATTTTAAGTGAAACATCGTATTTTAAATTTTCAATCGACACCTCATTTGCTGTAAATGATTTAAATGATTTCCAACATCACTCAAAGGCGCGTCAACGTTTTCTCTAATATATCTTATTTCTTAATTTTAGATACATCATTTCCGAAATATTTGACTGGATTTTTTTTTTTGTTTACAAGCTTTGATCTTGATTTCCTTGATTACTTCCAAGTAATTTTTTTAAAACTAAAACTCACTCTCGTCAATTTGATACCTCAATTGTCCATTTCACTGTTCCTTTGGCTATGAAAATTCTGCCAAAAATGTTCCCTCAAGTCACTAAGTATGTCTTAGTTATCCTCGTTACTTTCAAGCAATTAAGTCTCTCTTTTCGCCGGCCGCGGTGGTCTCGCGGTTCTAGGCACTCAGTCCGGAACCGCGCGACTGCTACGGTCGCAGGTTCGAATCCTGCCTCGGGCATGGATGTGTGTGATGTCCTTAGGTTAGTTAGGTTTAATTAGTTCTAAGTTCTAGGCGACTGATGACCACAGATGTTAAGTCGCATAGTGCTCAGAGCCATTTGAACCATTTTTTCTCTCTTTTCAAAAGTACACGTCATGCTGGTCAGTTTGATATCTCATTTGTTCATTTCCTTCTCTTCGTTTGGCTATGGACAGCCGGACAAAGAACTGTGTGTAATTTATGGGAAGTCATGTTCCCGCTCCGCTCAAACATATGTTGACTTTTAAATATCACACGAATGTAAATTTTTACGTGTAAAATTGCAAGGGCGTTGAAAATATGAACTTTTTGACACTTCATCTTCATAGGTAGGAGCAGCTGTTCGTGAAATATTTCAGTTTTCCGTCGTATCACTAATTAAGATTTTCTTAAATATCCTGATTACTTTCAGGCAACTGAATACGTTTTTTTATAACTAGAACTCACTCTGGACACTTTGATATCCCATTTGTGCATTCCCCATTCTTCGTTTGGATGTAAAATTCGGACAAAAATCCATTGCGTAATTCCTTGGAAGTCTTGCTTTCACTCCGCTCAGATATTTGCCCAAAGGGATTCCCAAAGGCAAGACGCAGACTAAACACATTTGAATGACTCACTGAAAGAATGCAGTAAAGGCAATGATCGAAGGTGCCGTACTGCGGATGGAGTTGGGACCAGCATAAGAATGTCTAGAAGACAAAATCTTATTTATCAAGCGCAAATGGTTATTTGTTGTTTTCTGCAGTTGACAACAAGAAGTAATCGGCACTTCTAAACAGACATTTCCGCACACAAGCCACACATGTGCCTCCTCACGCACCCCCATTTTTCCACACAAGCGACATATCATCAGGCGGGCTGACTTCCTATCTGCCACATACATTTATGATGTTTAAAAAAACAAATATGTATCTAGCGAATGTGCAAATAGGTTTCTTTCACTACTAACTGTGATACACCCAGTGTAGACATATTGGATTTGGGACGTCTCTGGCACCCGTGTCACCTTGGCGCCCTTTGACCGGTTGTGTCGGTTAGGCCTTAATGCAGCCCTAGATGTAAAAGTGATTTCGGGAGTATCCCAAGGGAATATTATAGCGCGGTTCCTGTTAACTATGTATGTAAATTATTTAGTAGATAAAGTTGAAACCTTCATGAGCATGTTTACAGGTGGTGCAGGTACTGAGAACTGATCCTGAAAGTAATTAAATGTAACGTACTGCACACGAATAAATGAAAAAATCCGTCACTGTCCGATTACGCCGTTGGCGATATATGACTGGAAACAGAAGCTACTGTACATTACCTAAATGTAGCCGGTCGCTGTGGCCCAGCGGTCCTAGGAGCTTCAGTCCGGAACCGCACTGCTGTTACTATCGCAGGTTCGAATCCTGCCTAGGGAGTGAATGTGTGTGATATCCTTAGGTTAGTTAGGTTTAAGTATTTCTAAGTCTAGGGGACTGATGGCTTCAGATGTAAAGTCCCATAGTGCTTAGAGCTATTTGAACCTAAGTATAGCCGTTCATAGCGACAACCTAAAGTGGAATGACCACAAACAACTGTAAGAAAAGTAGAGGCCAAGCTGACATTAATTAGAAGAATCTTAGGGTACATTTAAGCTGCAGCGTCGCTGCTAGGAGTTCAGTCTCAGCAGCTGTAGTCAGCGCAGCGATGCTGTTGCGTGCTCTGCTGCCGAAGCTGAAAGAGAGCTGAGAAAGCGTGCTTCTGCTGTGGCGATTGGAAAATTGTCGCTGTATCGTACTTAATTATGCCTACAGCGAAGTTTGTAGTGGTTTGCGCCTCAGCATGGGCAGACGGGACGGTCGCAAGGTAGCTGACTCGCAAGGTGAAGGCCTCAGACACGGCCAACCGATTCGGCTCAGATTTGGCAGGTCGCTTGTGTACAACCTAAAACGAAGAAATCTAAGATATTGTAAAATTGTAAAAAGAGCATTTTCCATCACCAGGTATGGGGTCCGAAAACGCATACTTTTCCAGAAATCGAGGTAAGAAACTTTTACAACTGCCGTGGCTCTACCCCCTACCCACATGGTTAACGCTTTTCGCCGACAGCACCGATAGCATAACGGCCAAGGTAACTGGCTGCGAATCTCGAAGAAACGTAGTGGATGTTATTCTTTTGGTTTGTATTTTTCCATATCTCAAAAAATGGTTCAAATGGCTCTGAGCACTATGGGACTTAACATCTGTGGTCATCAGTCCCCTAGAACTTAGAACTACTTAAACCTAACTAGCCTAAGGACATCACACACATACATGCGCAAGGCAGGATTCGAACCTGCGACCGTAGCAGTCGCGCGGTTCCGGACTGACCGCCTAGAACCGCGAGACCACCGCGGCCGGCTTTCCATATCTCAATTGATAGGGATAGGAGGTTTAATAAGGTAAGTAAATCAACAAGGAATGATAATAAGGTAAGCAAGTAAATTTCTCATACCTCTTGGGATAGTAACTAAAATGTTACTCCAGGTCACTTTACAATGGCTCTTCCAGTCGCTGTTACGTGTCCTCACTTTTCTTCGAACAACTAGATGGAGAGTACTTGTCATATAAACATTCGAAACAAATATACTCACGGCACCAAGAGCATCTAATGAATGCAATCTTTCGACAGTTACACTGTTCCTTCCCTATGATACGACGAAGAGGCAACCGGGACAACATAACTCTCCCCGCGTGCATTCTATCCCGTGCCTCGCTGTAAATTAGCGTCGCACAGTTGGCTATCTGTGATCCCTCGTGAGGAAGTCGCAGACCTTTTACTCGGAGTTGTTTTCATGTAACAAGGCCTAAAAGTTTAACACTTTACTAACTCACGGCGTTTGGGAAATTAGTTTGCCTACATTATCATTATCATTCCTTATTGATTTACTTACCTTATTAACCCTCCTATCCCTATGACCTGAGATATGGAAAAATACATACGAGAAGAATAACATTCGCTAGGTTTCTTAGAGATTCGAACCCGGGTTCTCAGATTCCCAGCCAGTTACGATGGCCGTTGCGCTATCGGCGCTGTTTTTTTTTTATTTTTGTAATCTCATTTTTTGTTCGTTGGAGTTCGGTGCAGTTGTTCGTGGCGGACGTCCCATGACACCCGCTGAAGTTCGTTATTGATCCATTCACTCAGTGTTTTTATTACAGGGGGCAGCTAACCCTCTGACCGAACACGCTGAGCTACCGTGCCGGCGTTGACAATTATCTATCGATCCCGCCAATTTTGAGTCGATCGCTCGTCATAACATTTAGGGGTGATTTTCTCAAAAACGTGGGGGTGTTGACCCAAAATATCTTAGATTCCTTCGTTTTAGATTGTACACAAGCGACCTGCCAAATCTGAGCCGAATCGGTTGGCCGTCTCTGAGGCCTTCCCCTTGTCAGTCAAGGGGCTGTCGGTAGTGCTCCGACGTAAGCTACACAATCGGCCCAAGAAGACGGAAGATGGCCATACGGCTGTGCCTCCCCTGCGTATCCAGTGCAGAAGTGTAGGGTGTGGAGCAGTAAGACTGCTGTGAGCTCGAATTTGGCGTCGATTCTACTGATTCGGGTGCCACAATCGAGATGCAGGCGGCGGGTACGGCCGACTTCCGATCGCTTAAGGTCGTTGTGGCTTTCCTTATCGTAGTCGTGCCGATGAAGATGAAAACTTAGCCAAAGCGGCGAGAGAAGCCAACCATGACGCTCCTCCCGCAGTTGCCTTCAATTTGCAACGAAAAGGCAGTCAATGAAAGACTGCTGCGGGTGATATTGGAGATGTAGAAATCAAGCTGCATAACTGGATCAACAAGAAGAGGCCGCCGCTGTTTATCTTCGCCATGTTAAAACGGCAAGCAATTGTAGTTGCTAGAGCGATGAGCTGCTGAAGCTCCTAGGCTTCCCTATCAGGGTGGAAGCTTCCCCCCCCCCTCCCCCCCCCCCCCCCTAGGGGCTAGGGAGAAGGGTTTGTGACAAAGAAGTGCCACTACGCCATGAGTTGCAAGTGCTCAGGTAAGCATGACATCTGCACCTACGACACAAGGAAAGCAGAAACTCCGACGTGCGCCAGCTGTCCTGGGCCAAATGTTGCCAGCTGGCGGGGTTGCCAGTTTTCTCAGGCAGCAACGAGCCCAACGGCAAGATGGCGGACCGAGTCGCAAAGGTACATAAGCGAAGAAGGAGACGACTTCAAACGGCTGACTCGAAGCCGTCATAGCAGACAGAAGAAACTGCTACAGCTTCTGCAATCCGCGAACAGCTGGAATACCCCACCAACAGAGCGAGGACCAGATGCAACCAGAAGGACAGAAACGCTGCTTGGGCCTAAGAAGACGCAGCAGAGGGACGAACTTGCGCACTGCACTGCTCACTGCCATTGGCGAAGCAAATGTGGCCTTCAAAGCAAACATAGTGACAGAGGCACTAGTATTTCTGGCTTTATAGGCTGGCTCTGAGCACTATGGGACTTAACATCTATGGTCATCAGTCCCCTAGAACTTAGAACTACTTAAACCTAAGTAACCTAAGGACATCACACAACACCTAGCCATCACGAGGCAGAGAAAATCCCTGACCCCGCCGGGATTCGAACCCGGGAACCCGCGCGTGGGAAGCGAGAACGCTACCGCACGACCACGAGATGCGGGCTTGGCTTTATAGCCATCATATTCAGGTACAAAAGTCCTTCTTAGAGCATTTGGGAAGGCAGAAGTGGCAGGACGACGTAATGTGGTTTGAGTTACAGATGACAGGTGGTTTGTTCGGTATGGGTATCGTGAGAAAGACGGCCTAAATTGTTGTCCTCCACTGAGATTGGCTGCTGCGTTCTGTAGTTGCGTGCCAAAATGACAATGTTCTGTTTGTGGTGTCACCGCCAGACACCACACTTGCTAGGTGGTAGCCTTTAAATCGGCCGCGGTCCGTTAGTATACGTCGGACCCGCGTGTCGCCACTATCAGTGATTGCAGACCGAGCGCCGCCACACGGCAAGTCTAGAGAGACTTCCTAGCACTCGCCCCAGTTGTACAACCGACTTTGCTAACGATGGTTCACTGACAAAATACACTCTCATTTGCCGAGACGATAGTTAGCATAGCCTTCAGCTACGTCATTTGCTACGAACTAGCAAGGCGCCATTATCAGTTATTATTGATATTGAATCATGTAATGTCAAGACCGACGTTCGTCATTAATGGATTAAAGTTAAGTATTCCACCAGCTACGTCCGTTGTTTCTAAATTCTAATTTCCTTGTCCTGTTCCAGACCTCACGACAGCCTGGGTGAGCCAAAGCGCGTGCCTTTCGGCCTCCTCTAGTAACACGGTGTTGGCTCTCCAGCCAACTACAACAGTGTTATTAATATTTGATAAACTAAACAGTGCATTCGCTTGCATTTCAGATTAAAGCATCTCTCAAAGGTGTGCTATCATTCCATTGTTTCACAAGTATTAATAACAGGAGAATAATAAACAACTGCTAACGAAAGGGCAGGCGAAGTACTTCGCAGATCTTCGGATCGCGCCTAAATTGGATCGCTCGGCTGTAACATCAGAGCTGGTTCGGCAGTGTTGGAGGACAGACATGCTGTCTGCCGCGGTAAGTGCCAGTTAAGATTTCAATTAGCGATGTCTGGTTTGTAAATCAGAGCAGGTTGTGAAGTGTCGGAGGACACACATGTTGTCTGACGCGGTGTCAGTTTCAGTGTCTAGTTTGTAAATGTGAGAGCAGTAATTACGAAAATACGCAGTTCATTAATTTTTTGAAGAACAGAAATTATTTGTGACTCTAAAGCGGAATGTACGTGTGCAGTTTCTCGTGTTCTGCTAAGAACAAAGCGAGTGGCATCCCCTAGAAACAAACAAATAGGAAATTTAATTTTTTTAAATAACAGTTCCTCGCTAAGAGTTTCTTACAGCCTCAAGATAACGGTTCATGAGCTACGTGCTATTTTCAGCACAGGGGACAACAACTATAGAAGACTGCAGGTTGGTGAACATTTACTGGAACTTGTGCATACCACTCAGGGCGGTGGAAGGAATATGCACATCACGTGTACTCCAGTCTTAGTACAAATGAGATCAGTGACACGCCATCAGTTGTAACACAGAGGAAGTATGAAAGAGAGAAAAATTTTCGATGGAACGGTTTATCATAGGCACATATATCTCACCCCCTCTCTCTCATCTTCAGCTAGAGGTAAGAGGACTGCGTTTCCAGCCGCCTTGGCTGTCGAGAGTGAGGAGACATGCCAGCAGCTGCAGAAACTCCGTGCGGCGCTTGCACATGGCCTCTGAGCGGGAGCAGGAGTATCTATCCCCATCAGTGCTCCATCTACGAAACGGAAGGTGGGGGAAAGCATCACCATGCAGGAGATGCCTGCCTCCACGTTGCTGCCCAATCAACTAGGATAGCACAGAAATCACCAGCTGCAACAGACACAAGGCGTCACGAAATCAGAGGAAAACCTGCGCTTGTAGATGGTTGAAGTTAGGTGCAAACTAATCTCTTAAAAGAACGCTTACATCGCAAGCACTAGTATTGAGAATCTACGGATATACCACAGCTCCCTACACGTCGATATTTTAGTCATCACAAAGGTAAGTTTAACCCAGTTACATGTTGCACAGTGCTACTGAAGAAGTAATTTCTCTTGGGCTCCATATCTTAAAATATGGTACAATGAGAAATACCCTCTGCCATGCACTTCAGATTACTTTACAGAATGTGGGTTTAGATGGAGACGTAGATTATGCTGTGTGGGAAACCACGCAACAAAGAGCAGTCAAACACAGCAGTGCTAGACTGCTCTTGACGTTGTCAAGCACGGCTCCAGTTTCGTGACTGGCGGCGAAAGTGGTGGGAGAAGCGAGGCGTTAAATGCGCCGTGTCACTTTTATACTTTGGTCTCGCTGCTGGAACCTTACTGCTCATTAATGGTACACTGCACCTCGCTGCTCACCGAAAGCCTTGTCACACCTACTCTGCAACCTTGCTGCTCCCTGATAGTAATTAATTTGCAGCTGTTCACATTGTTAGCAGCGTCAAGCACGGCACTGCTGGAGTAACCTTGAAGCAGACAATCATGGCTCAACTTTCAGGACGTATTTGGTGGTTTTGGCGCAAACCACAAACCAGCTTGATATCGTCTCGTTGTCGAGCAGTAAACAGTGAGGTGGCAACATAAACGTATCCTTAAGAAAATGCAATTCACGCACGAAAGATGCAATTTACAAAATACTTGTTCGAACAATTTTTGAATATTGCGCATTAGTCACGGTTCCTCAGCAGCTTGGATTGAAAAAAGAAATAGAGGAGCAAGTTTTGTCACGGATTTTGAAGAGTATTGATGCATATGTGAAAGGGTAGCAAACATGTATAGCTTCATGTGCGACAATTCATGTAATTCATTGATTTTTAGCTGCGTAGTCTTGTGGCACTTTGTAACTATGTCATTTCCTAATTACGCCCTTGAGCATGTCCTGTGGCTGTTGTGTATGTCACGGAGAGTTCCTGGGATCTGCCCTATCCTGTCTGGACAGTCTAAAGGGCTTGTGGCTTTCCATGACGGTGTTTTAGAAAAGTGTTTCAACTGGCTCTGAGCACTATGGGACTTAACTTCTGAGGTCATCAGTCCCCTATAACTTAGAACTACTTAAACCTAACTAACCTAAGCACATCATACACATCCATGCCCGAGGCAGGATTCGAACCTGCGGTCGCGCGGTTCCAGACTATAGCGCCTAGAACCGCTCGACCACTCGGGCCGGCCAGTAAGTGAAATCAAATTAAAAATGTAGTATCAAAACCCAGTTGCAAATAAATGGATTTCCAATAGAAGCTGTTGGAAACTAACAAATATTTCCATACTGAAGACAGGAAAAATTGTTAACGCATTAAAGAAACTCCATTTGCAATTATCTCTTGCTGCATAGTATAAGATGTTCCGTTGTTTCAAGTCCAAGATGGTGTACGACTGATGAAGTATGTGTAGGTTAACTGTCTACACGTTATGTTACTTGTTTTGCTAACATACAGAATTTTGCTCATCATAAAACTCTGCATCTTCAAAGTAGCCTTAATATATTGTACACCACTAACGTACCTAAAACTCGTAATATTTACAAAACTTACGCAAAATACAACCTCGCGTCTGACAGCAATAAAACCATTAGAAAATGCCAGAACTGCTCATGGTGGTCACTAGGACGTGTTTCTTCAAGTGATTCTAATGTCGGTCACTAAACTGGTACAGTAACCCTGAGGTACAACACGCTCACCTACCTCAATGGAGCTGAATCTTTGTCTTTGTTATTGCAAGAGTGGATTTAGTCTTGAGGAGCGCATCCGATGTCTCAAGCACTGTTCTTATATACCCACCATCCTGTTTCCCCGTTCTAGATTTGTTGGTATTATTGATTATTTTGTGAAATCTGGCCCTGACAGCTGTACGTTCCACCTCATCTCAAAGTATATTCCAAGAAGATAGATTTTTTTTTTTTTTTTTTTTTTTTGTTAAGGGCCTCCAGATGTTCTGGCCATAGATCTTTCCTTTTTGGAAAACTGGTCTTCTTACTTGATTTTTGCAGGTCCACATTATTGTTCCGCCAAGGTACGTTCCCGTTTGTGCACTTTTTCCTTATGGGACAGTTTTGTAAGTGCTACGTCATCATGCTAGACGCCACTTCATCTGTCATGTTCCCTAAATCTACTCCTATATATACTGCATTTACTGTCTAAGGTTTGACTTCATAAAAGTTTTATTTTAGGTCTTTTCTACTCGAATCCCAGTCTGTTCTCATAGGAGATCTGTAGGCCATGGTCCGTTTAACATCCATTTCAACCTCAAATTTAACACACATATGGTCAGTTGAGGATAGCTCCATGGCTACATGCCACTGTCTACCGTAAATATCCATTAGCATGAACGCAAAAGTTACGTCAGTTCCTTCTCTTCTTCTTCTGTTCCTGAAGGTAGGTTCCCTATTCAACGTCTGTAAATTGCTCTCCAATTAGTATTTCAATACATACTCACTTCACCTATTGGTGTTACTGCTTTCCCTCACTAGGCTTTGGCCACTGAGATCACAACCAAACAATAGTTGCTCATTCAGGTGCAAGCAGCTGTCTACCAATCAACTTTTTTCCTGGGAAAGAGGAACACTGCTCTCGAAAGGCAGGTAACCTGAGCCCAACAGTAATTCCCTCATGTTTCCTTCCTCACCCTATTCCAACCTGATGGTCACTAACACAGCTTTCACGTAACTTCTGTAGTGTCGCGGAATAGTAAAGAGTTGGAAACGTGGAATATTGTCAAAGTTTCGTTGCCTATGCCAAGAGCCAGAGGCAGTAGGTTAGCCAAGAGCTAAGAGGATTGCGCAAGTATCGGAATGTGTCGTCACGCAGGGGCAATGGCCTGGTTACACACAACACGTGGGAGAGAATTGCTTAGCATGCGAGTTTGTGTTAGACAGAGACTTTCGTAGAGTGCAAGACAGAGGTATAGCGTCAGCTGTACTGCATTTCACAACTTCGCGTAAGTCTGCCGCAACAACACGTAACTCTGTCGCGAGAACACCTAAGGGGCGAGTACTAAAGATAAATCAGCACTATAAGTGGAACGAATGCGGTCATTACAAACGAGCATGACATCAGGACGTCGATCGTGCTTCCTTTAGATACGCCAGCTTTGATAGCAACAAGGCACTCGCAGTTAGACTTGCAGTTAGATGTGTACTGGGACGCTGCGTAGCGCTCAGCTCGGTGATCGACATGTTAACCATTATTAAGGAGATGTTGCAGTAAGGGCGACCCATCCAACAGCAGACGTGAGGGGACGGTACCAGCTCTGGTCCTCTCTGCTGCCGCTGTCAACCATCAACTCGGGATTAGCAGACATCGCAGCAGATTCGCTCGCCGCCAATGCTGACCACATCAGTGAGCCGTCGTCGACATCGTGCGGGGCCTAGGCCCTGTGCATCCGCCGTCACAACCGAGTGAGCCGACGACGCTGGGGGACTGCAGCCCGTTCCGCCCGTCCACCGCGGACGAGCCACCAGGAGGAGCAGGGAAGAAGACGGGGTGGGATAGAGTGCACTCCGCATTACGCGAACGCCTCTCGTGCCGACAGCACCCGGACTCCAACCCAGAGTCTCCACGTGCAGCAGCTTGCTGTCCGCCGTCGAGACAGCTGGCCAGCCGGACGCCGCCAGCCACACGCGACCGAAGTAAGGGCATTCCTCCGCAACGTCACAGCACGCGGCGCTGCGCTAGCAAGACTGCGCGGCCCGGATCTTGTGTCATCGCTACGAGTCAGCGAGGACTCGGGGAAGGTCGTTGACATCACCAAGCCACATGGTACTACGCAAGAATAAAGGTGTTATGAATTAACAATGTTTCTTTGGCGCTTCTGACGCTTCGACAGCCATTTCCTAGTATTCTGACAACTGGAGAGGGCACCGCTCGGCCATCCAGTCCACCGTAGGCGACCGGACCCCTGGGGCGCCTACACTTCTTCGTCACAGTTTTTTCAGAAAGTGATGGTCTCACGGTTTTAGAAAGATAAGAACTTAGGTAGAGATACTACCAAAGGAATGTGTATGATCACGTTCTCCCTAATAAGTGACGTCACTCATCTCTTACTGACTTCCCAAGCCACTGGAACTGTTGAGAATCCTTGTCGATCCACTACTCACTAAGAGTCAACTGCAATTCACGGACGATACCATAACGGACAGGCTTTCTAACCAAAGAACCTCGTTCATCAAATGAAAAGTTTCTTGATTTCGCCTCAGAAAACGTCATCATGGGCTTCATAATCTGTGAGTAACTCATGGTGGAGAAATAATGCAAAAGTCAAGATCGCTTAAAAGCTGTTTACTAGATGACCGGTTTCAACACACTAAAGGTGCCATCATCGGACCTCTGAAGATATAACATGACAAGTTTGATGGAAGGCTTACATGAGTTACACTCTATACATTACTATTAGTTCAGTACCACATATCTGAATATAGCTTAACATGTATAAATCATTTGGATATAACGATACATGAGGCAAACCAGCATATAAAATCATTGTCGCAGAAATAAAAATTAAAAAACAACTGCTCTCATAGTCATTCTACTTCACCAGATGTATACAACCGAAGTCACAAGATAAAACTATTCGACACATAACCGCAGCTCGACAAACAACGGTCACCATCACACTCCCCTCTTCCGCGCCGTCTTGCCTGGTGCGAGTCCAGTGGTTCACAAACGGCCACTAGATAGCGCTGTCCCAGCAGTGTACACACAGTCCCACGGTATAACCACTCATTACTATTCCAATACAACTTTACTATTATTGCTAATCAAATATCCATACAAAGAACACGGTCGCATACACTTACTGTACCTATTATACATCCTATGCACACTATATATACTATATATACTATATATACTATAAAGCATGGTAGGACGCGCCCAGCAAAAAGAGAAAAAAATGACCAATAAACTACATTAGCCAGACAGTTTCGTAAGTCCGGAGTGGTCCTGGCATCTAGCACGAAAAGTAGTTTGCGCTCGAAACTTAGGCATATGGTTGAAGATAGCAAAAATAAATTTAGAAACACAGGGATATACAGATCACAATGTGGCCGGTGTGAAGGATTTCATGTGGGGCAAACGGGGAGATCGTTTTTTACGAGCTTTCGTGAGTACACAAGTGCCCACAACAAGTCCGCTTTCGGTGACCATCTGTGGGACTCGAACCATAAAATTACTGATATGCAATAAAGAATGAAAATCTGACATAAAGCACCTAAAGGAAGCAAACTCAACGTTTTGGAAAACATCAAAAATTGTTCAAATGGCTCTGAGCACTATGGGACTTAACATCTCTGGTCTTCAGTCCCTAGAACTTAGAACTACTTAAACCTAACTAACCTAAGGACATCACACACATCCATCCCCGAGGCAGGATTCGAACCTGCGACCGTAGCGGTCACGCGGTCCAGACTGAAGCGCCTTTTTTTATTTTTATTTTTTTCAACCACTTTTTTCTTTTTTTTCTACCCCTACACTCTTTTTGTAATTGTTTTTTCCTATCAAAAGAAATAAAACAAAATCATAGCCATCCCTACGGGGCACCGCCACTTGTGTCCCTACCAAACAAAAATGAACTCTTACCTTCCTAACTATATGTAACCACCCCCCCCCCCATCGAAAATGTGAAGAAACTACACTATACTGGACTAACGTGTTTGCATCAGGCCACAAAACACGATGAAAGGAATGCGGAAAGGGTATTTCTAGTAGGGTGCGGAAGTTATTTTTTTTAATTTTTTTATTTATATAGATATCAATGTGCGAACAGTCATAGTTAATCAAGCCTGGAAAACTAAAACAGAATGACGACACTATCGAAGATAGTAAACATAAATAACATGAAAATAAAGTCAGCACTTCGTAGTTAGGCTTTCCAGCGACTGCGCACTATGGGATTGTTCAATATATGATCGTTTGCAGTTCGTTCTGACCTCATCTACCACAGCCTGGAACATTCCAGCTACGCGGCGGACGTGAAAGGCACTGCAGAGGTAGTTTGCGAAGCATTGTCGATAACTGGTATGCCCGAAAATAGCATGATGTCTTTCTTGCAAATAGAGCCAGACGTCAAGTAAGTATTGTGTCCGTCAGGTCAGAGGTAATGGACCGCATGTCCACGTATCCAGGTGACAGAGTTGGTTCGAGTCGTAGGGTAAAATGTCTCATCCGGAAACAATGATGTGCGTGCAGATATATGCTCCGGCCTAACTTGCAAGAGATACGCCAGCATCTGCCGCACAAGGTGCCAAACCAGTTCCGCCTCTCCACAGCTGAGGCGGTGCTCGTCAGAATCTACCGTATTGCAACCTACATAATTGGGAGATTCTACCATGTGGATAATGTAGAGACGTTCTTACGTCACCAGGTTCCCATTAACGACTACGTACCATTGGGAAACAACATCGGAATCAAGCATGGCATCGTGTACAGTCTTCCACACCACGCGCCACCGTACGTCAGGATATTTTCGTTCTACCACATTTTGCGGGCGGCGTTGCAGTTGTGGCCATTCGCGGTGTCGTGAGCGCTGCACTGCAATAGCTTTGTTCTAAATAGGTACGTCCTATATAAAAGAGGGGCGTTGGGATGTCCTGTAATGGCACGGGCGCTCTTAGTGAAGCAGGTCGCAGCGCCGTTAGAAGCAGATTCGTGAGGCTCGTAGAACAACGGTGTAGCAGACATAAATGTGAGCTAACATAGAGGGCAATGGCCCTATCATGGAGATTAAGTAGGCCGAGGCCACCTTTTTCCTTGGGGAGGGTAAGAGATACTTATCTAATCTTCAGTAACCTACCAGCGGTGACGAAGTATCCCAGCGGTGCCATAGTGCTACGAGCCAAGGGTTTCGGAATGGGTAGCGTTTGGGCGACATGCGGTATGCGGGACGCAAGGTATACATTGGCATAAGACGCCCGCTGTACGATTTTGAGGGATCGCAAGCGCTGATTTGAAATTCCATCCCTAATTTGGTGAAGAAGGCGTCGATAACTGAGCGTCGTCGCGCGTCGCATGTCGTTCATGAACTCTAAGCCCAAGAAGCGGACAGTATCACTGAAGCGTAAGGGAGCAATGTGTTCCTGCGGTAGCCCAATCCCGATGCTCAAGGCGACGGACTTGTCAACGTTGATTTGGCTACCAGAAGCTGTACCTTAGGTTGCAATCCAGTCCAAAGCCGCGGCCATGTCGTCAGCTCCACGTATGACGATCATCAAATCATCCGCATTTGCGGTCCAACGATAGATGGAGCCGCCGAAATGTATCCCAGTGAGCCTGTCTCGGAGACCACACAACAAAGGTTCTAAGGCGAATGCAAATAACAATGTTGATAATGGACATCCCTGTCGTACTGATCGGCGGATCGGCATGGGTGCCGTTAGTCTTCCGTTAACGAGAACTCGAGAAGTAGCACCACGTAGAAGGCGTGTCAACACTGTGATAAAGGGGTCGGGGTATTCCATGCGACGTAGAACAGCCGTGAGGAAAGTGTGGCCCACACGGTCAAAAGCCTGGCTAAAGTCGATAGACGCCAGGGCTGCCGGCAAACGTCTCAGCCGTGCAAGGGAGATGAGATCTCTGTAACGACATAACGCAGTTCTGATGTTGTTGGGTCCTCCCAAGGACGTCTCATCGCCGGACAGAACGTGCAATAGTGTGCCGCGAATACGTTCTGATAGCAGCCTCGAAAAGATCTTGAAGTCGCTGTTCAATAACGTTAAGGGGCGATAATCGCGGACATGATTCCGTCCCTTCGGCTTATGGATGGTAACAATCAAACCTTCCATGAACGGTGCAGGCAATGTTATACGCGGGGACATCAATTCCTGACAAATTTCAATCAAACACGGTACCAACAGTTGTTTAAAGGCTCAATAGAACTCTAATGGTAATCCATCGATTCCTGGTGATTTATGTGGAGTACCTTTACCAATGGCGTCGAGCACTTCCTCTTCTGTCACTTCTCCCAGTAAAATCGGTACCATGTCTGGTGGAACTGTACCGTGGACATGTGCTGAAACGGAGTCTACCGTCGCCATATCAGGGAGCACTGCTGAATAAAGTTGAGTGTAATGCCCATAGAAGGCTTCTGCTATATCTCCTTGTTCTACCACGTGTCGACCGTCGTCCGTTATCATGTCGGTTACCAGAGCCCTACGGCGCCTCCTGCGTTCTAGGAGCTCGTGGTGCATAAATGGCCTTTCTGATTGTATCATGTCTGGAGCACGCGACCGTATAACATCGCCCTGTAAATGACGGCGTGCTAAGGAGACGAGCTGCGCTTTCGCGCGATTGACTATGATCTGCCTGTCTGGTGAGGGCTCCATAGCAAGACATTCCCGTAGGATGGTGTAATAAAAGTTTTCCGTGCTCCTCCTCCATGCCGCTGCTTCCCGTCCGTAAGCCATGGAGGTGCGCCTAAGAGCAGGCTTCGCACATTCAATCCACCAACTGAGGGTCGATCGGTAACGACCACGAAGCTGTAGGGACGCGTTCCACGACTCTTCGATAGCACCTTTACATGCCGGCTCGTCCAGATGGGCGACGTTCAGTTTCCAGGGGGGCCTACTGCTCCACACACGTGCTGGTTGGAGGGCAATGGTGCAAATATAGGCTGTGTGGTCGGTGAATGCTGTGGGCCAGAGCTCTGCTCCTCTCGTCGCCGTCGAAAGGGTGCTTGTGACATAAATCCTGTCTAACCGACTTGATGAATGACTTGTATAATGGGTGTAACCAGGAGCTAGGCGGTGGATGTGGCGCCACGTGTCGATCAGGTGGAGGTCACGCACTAGCATTTCCAATTCCGCACACGGGACGTGATGTGGCTGCTGATCAGACGGAGATGATGTACAGTTAAAATCTCCTCCGATCACCATATCGTCTATGCGGCCGATAAATAGAGGCGCAATATCTTCCGGAAAAAAGCAGGCCCGATCTCTCCGTCTCCCTGATCCTGAAGAGGCATATACATTGATGAGTCGTACACCGTTGACAGTTACTGCCATGGCTCTTGCACTTGGTAAGTACAGTACGTCCGTGGCCGCCAAGCCGTCCCGTAGCAGGACAGCCACACCACAATCGGTAGAAGAGGCGTGGGAGATGTGAGCGGTATATCCGTAGAAGTCAGGGAAATTACCGACACATACTTCCTGCAAGAGGGCCACGTCGATGTCTGCCGCATCGAGCATGCGTTGTAGCATTGTCAGTTTGGCTGGTGCCCTTATTGCGTTGATATTGATTGTGGCAAGGCGAAAGGTGTGCTGCCTAACCTCTTCTCCTAGGGTAGACGCCATGGCAATCGAAGATAACCGCAAGAGATGCCGGACGTACCGAACCCGTTACAAATTATGAGTCTTTCACGGTAGGAGTGGCATTCCCAATGCCACCCCCTCTCCTGTCACCCGTGCCCTCTCCAGGAAGTTGCTCAACATCGTACGACCACAGTGGGTACAACACGATGCTGTGTAGCTGATCGGCACCTAACTCTCTCTCGCGCACGTCGTCTTTGGTAGAGGTAGACGGAGCGCCATCCATCGACGCGACCTGCTGCATCTGTGGTGCAAGAAGTAACTGGGCACTCGCAGTATGGGCAAGTAAACCTCTACACCACTTAGATCCTCAGCAGGCGCAGCATCGGCAATCGTCAGAAGGGGTCTGCCGACGTCGCTTCCGTCGTCGAGGCGAACGTTGCTTTCGAACGTGGATATCCGTACCCGCTAGGAAAGCCGCGGTCGGGACAATGTTCGCGTCCACGTCCATCTCGTTCCAATTGTTATGTTGTGTCTGGATTCCGTGGAACTGTTGCTGCTGTTGTTGTTGCGAAAGAGGCGACATATGGGATGGCATCTGGGGTCCTTCCTCTTCCTCCCTTGGTCCTTCTGACGTCGATGGATGTGTTCAATCGCCCGTGTCGTCCTCAACTATGGTGCGCATCGTCTTCTGAGCGTACGTGAGGGGCAGGATTGTCGTCCCCGTCGGGGAAACGGAGTCTCCCACTGGTGTCTGCGTAATTCTACGTTGTAAGCAGCTCGATCGAACATAGCCTTCCTGCCCACATCCGGAACAGGTACGCGGTTGACCGTTGTACATTATGATTGCACGACAGCCACCGATGTTCAAATAGGACGGCACTTGTTTCTTGAGCTCAAGTTTAATTTGGCGCACACCGTTGTAGACCTTATACGTCGAGAAAGTTTGCCACTTTTCTGCAACGGGACAGATGACATTGCCGTACGGTCGGAAGGCGGCCTTGACAACTTCCTCTGGGACCTCGAAGGGGAGCTCAAAATCCCTTACAGTCCTTAGGCCCATGCCTGCATGATCCACCGTCACTGCACCGATATGCCCGTCAGAATGTTTGAATCTGAGTGAGTTCGAGTCGTTAGACACCACAGTCGCGCAGACCTCTGCACTGGTCAGACGCTCGCCGTTACAGAAAAATGTATTCCGACGACAGTCGCCGGATCTAAACGTAGATCATCGCGTATGAATTGTTCTATTTCATAGGCTCGAGGACGCGCGTGATCTGGTTGGAAAGTAATTTTGATCGTATCGTGGCGCCATGTGTGTGCCATAGTCGCACTGAACTTGGAACTAATACAACTCGCGCCGCGAGATGGTAAACACAAGCAAGCGCTCACGGTCGCGCAGGGCGGGGCGCAGCGGACGACCTCGCCCCACCGCAGCCGAAAGCAGACTGTGCGCCTAGAACCGCACGGCCAAACCGGCCGGCTGGAAAACATCGAAATTTACAAATACAGAAAGAGGTTTCCAAGCAAATTGCTGAACGACCAATTAGAAGCGGCGGACCATAATTTCTTTGACATATTTGATGCGGTGCTCTAGAGATCCTGTGCGGCCTATTCACAAACTATGACAGGTGTTGTGTATCTGTTATGCTCGGAAAACCACCAATAGAGTATTGCTAATTTCATTTATTGGTCATTTTCTCTCTCTTTTTTCTCCTTTTCTTCTTTTTTTCTCTTTTTTGCTCATCATGTAGGGCGCGGCCTGCCATGTTATGGTACATGATTGTTATGAGGTCTAACTTGTAGTTGGTCAGCCTCGCCAGTAAATCTTTGCTTGATAATTACCATTGCCCGCCAAATGTGTCTTCGGCACGTTTCTATATTTTTTAAAAAAATGGTATCGTAGTAATGTTTTCCATGACTTCCCATTCTGTGAGTTGAATTGACGGGACGAGTTCCATGCCGATGGGAGCGCACGTGGAGTGGCTGTGCATCTGGGCGCGCTTGTCTGGTTTTTTTTTTTCCTCCCCTTTTCCCGTGCCCCCTCGGTTTGTTTCTGACCTGCCCTTCCTTAATTTCAATTGCCTATGCAGGTTTTCATAATCAGTCCGTACTACGTTCATAATGAGTGTATAGATGGTGAGAGCCTTTATAGCACGTTAGTACTTTTTTAGCGTTTACAATACCCATGACCGTAGTGCCCAGACAGGTGAAGCACAGCATATAGGTTGCATCACTCGTCGCATTGTATCTAAGTCGTGTTATGAACAGCTTACTATGTGTAAATTCCTGACTTCCAGATATGAATAACAGTAAATTAATATGTAGGATATTGGTCGTTCTTTCTCTTTTTATCTCTTTTTGTGGGGCGTGTCCTGCCATACTTTATAGTATATATAGTATGCATAGCATGTATAACAGGTACAGTAAGTGTTTCCGGAAGTGTTCTTTGCATGGGTATTTGATTAGCAATAATAGTAAAGTTGTATCGGAGTAGTAATGAGTGGTTATACCGTGGGACTGTGTGTACACTGCTGGGACAGCGCTATCTAGTGGCCGTTTGTGAACCACTGGACTCGCACCAGGCAAGCCGGCGCGGAAGAGGGCAGTGTGATGCCGGCCGTTGTTTGTCGAGCTGCGGTCATGTGTCGAATAGTTTAATCTTGTGACTTTGGTTTTATACATCTGATGGAATGAATGACCATGAGAGCAGCTGTTTTTTTAATTTTTATTTCTCCGACAATGATTTTAGATCACCTGGTCAGCCTCATGTATCGTCATATCCGAATGATTTATACATGTTAAGCTACATTCAGGTATGTGGTACTGTACTAATAGTAATGTATAGAGTGTAACTCATGTAAGCCCTCCCTCAAACCTGTAATGTTCTCTCTTCACAGATCCGATGATAGTACCTTTAGTGTGTTGAAAACGGTCATCTTGTAAACAGTATTTAAGCGATCTTGGCTTTTGAATTATTTCTATAACAGAGTGATCGTCCGACAACACACTATGTGTTCACTGCATAACTGATGATGATTGATGTGTTTCTCATTGGTCTGACTTTTGTCTCCTTATGTCGGCAAATTTATGCGTCGAAGAGTTTGTTCCAATGGGATCTGCACATTTGTTGATGGTTCTCAAAACAACCTAAATTACCTGCAATAGTATCTTTAGACTCCCTGCCAATTGGCCAATGCCAGTAGAGGCTCAGAGGCTCTACAGATCGCAGTGGACAATCGCCACCAGGGGCATGAGCAACATGTCACGTCGGCCGAGTTGTTCACAGGAACGGGACCTGGCAGGCAGCTGTCATTCAGTCTGGAACAATCCGTTGCAATGAGCTACTATCAATCAAGTCGTTCTGCTTACTGTATTATGATCCTGCATTGGACCTAGACTTCCTTGTATTTGTATTTGGTTTTCATGCTGGACTTTCCGGAACCTGTATTTGACTTTCATGCAGCGTTCGTCTCTCGAAGTATTTACTTTTCTTCATGGATTACGCTTTTATGTCACGACCGGACATAAAAATAACATTTTAGTAACTTTACCAGGTGTATAGTCGATGAACTGCGTAAATTATACTGGTATATCACGATAAAAACCGATCGTAGTACTTTACATCCCACACTGTCGGTTGAAGACGCTTCTGAGTGCGACAGTATTGGTCGTAACTACATGAATAGAAAATCACTCTCTGAGGTAGTGGGAAAAGTCTCAGTGTCAAATGATCGCGGGCAGCCTGTACAGGTGATTGAGAAAACCCCTTATGACTGTATGGTGTATGTGGGTTGACATAGAGGGGTATTTTAACGCTTAGTATGGCGGTGTTCCATGTTCTGCCACAGTAAAACAAACTGCTCAAATAAAGTGTGGTCTTAGATTCAATGGAAGCAGGAACTAAAAGAATATGGAACTAAAAATTAATCTTGCTACGACGTAAAAAAAAATAATAATAACAGATTTAGATTTTTCGTGGTTGACCTAAATCGATTAAAGCAGATTGCGGGATGGTCTTCTTTCTAAAAACGACGCAACAGAATGTTCCAAGCCATCTTGTGTTCCGTCTTCCATGACCATTTTATTGGAGGGACTTTAAACCCAATCTTACTACCGATCGTCAAATTACACTACTGGCCATTAAAACTGCTACACCAAGAAGAAACGCGGATACGGCGTTCCGTATTACCCTCCTGAACCCACCGATTCCATATCCTGCTAACAGTCATTGGATCTCGACCAACGCGAACAGCAATGTCGCGATACGATAAACCGCAATCGCGATAGGCTACAATCCGACCTTTATCAAAGTCGGAAACGGGATGGTACGCATTTCTCCTCCTTACACGAGGCATCACAACAACGTTTCACCAGGCAACGCCGGTCTACTGCTGTTTGTGTATGAGAAATCGGTTAAAAACTTTCCTCGTGTCAGCACGTTGTAGGTATCGCCACGGTGCCAACCTTGTGTGAATGCTCTGAAAAGCTAATCATTTGCACATCACAGCATCTTCTTCCTCTCGGTTAAATTTCCCGTCTGTAGCACGTCATCTTCGTTATGTAGCAATTTTAATGGCCAGTAGTGTATTATAGGCTCCGAGTGCAGAACACAATATTGTAGTCTGAGAATTAGGGATAATGTACAGTTTTATAATGGTAGTTATTTGTGTACTGTCATATAGCTTATATATTGCATAAAGTTCATTCCAGTCAGAAGTAAGTTATTTCCACAAACGTTACTACATTTTATAAATGCTGCATTTATTCTTCTTTTGATACTTCATATTTATCAACATGCTGTGTGCGTGTGAGCGTGTGTGCGTGTGTGCGTGCGTGTGTGTGTGTGTGTGTGTGTGTGTGTGTGTGTGTGTGTGTGTGTGTGTGTGTGTGGACAAAAATATGGAAGCTTCTAAAACAAAACACATTACCATGCCTGATACGATGCGGGAAACCGTTGGCATTCAAATGAGCTTCCAGTCGTCTCGGAATGGATAAAGGCAGATCATGTACAGCTTTCGATGAAATCTTATACCATTCGTCCTTCAAACTGGTGTCAACTTAAGCTAACGGTGATGGAGACGGATTGCGATTACGCACGCCTCTCGACAAGTAGACCATAAAGGCCCAATAACATTGAGATATGGTGTCTGTGGTGGCCAGAAACGATTCGACAATTCATCCTCGTGCTCACGAAACCAGCTCTGGACGATGCGAGTTACGTGAGCAGGGTCCCTGCAGCTGGAGAAGAGATCTCCTAAGTATGGATTGATTTTTAGGTTTGTAGTCTTTAAGACCAATTACCTGTCTTTAGCACATCCAGTATTTTTCATAACATTGAGAAGTTGCTTCAGAAATACTCAGCTAATAAATTTGCTTAGATTGTATTGACAAAAACAGTATCAAGTTTGCTTCGGAAAGATGCAGAGAGAAGTGTAGCTGTATGACTTAAAAGCATAAAGCAAGATAAAAATATATTAATGGCTTTGGAACTCCAAGGCATACATTGAATTCTAAATGGAAAAATTGAATGAAGAGACCTAATCTTGATTCATTAATATAAATTAACAACATAACTGCATCAGTCTCTCACAGGCAGTCTGCCAGAACTAAACTGAAAGAGGAAAAAAGGTACATGAATAATAATTTATGTAAATGCAGTGCAAATACATGCATTGTGTGACTATTCAGTTATCACTGATATAAATATTTTATCCGTCTGTTTCATAATGTTTCAGGATTTTGATACTGTATTTAAAATGTATATATTTGGCTAGCAAGTGTTGCTCATCACATTTTATGAAATTGTGTGTTGGCAGGTGGGGAAAATAAAGAGTTCCTCTTATCAGTCTGATTTCTTACATATGATAGAACGAAATAACAAGGCCATTTACCACCCCTCCCTTCCCCTGTTTTTTTTTTTTTGTGTTTGATTAAAGTTTGTCTGTGTTTGTACAAGTACACTGTAGTTCGGCACACTACTAAACTTTGTCCAATTTCAGAACATATTTCAGTAACAATTTTATGTCACCAACCACATTTGGTTGGTTTTATTAACTGAAAAGTTTAGATATTAGCTTGAATAACCAGTATATTTTTCAAATATTTAATTTTGTGGAGACATTGTACCATGGGATGGGCCTGATCAGCACAAATATTCACATATTCTTGACAGTAATGTGACACACAGAGTAACTATAGAGTCTATGGAATATCACGTATGGCTGCCCAAATCGTCAAAGAAGCCCAGCCATGGTGCACTCTTAGGACGTAAGCTCGGCCATAAGATGGAAACAGTGTGATACAAGACCTGTCCGTCCAAATGACTTTCTTCCATTCCTTCATAATCCAGGTTTTATGGGTTCGGCACCACGTTTTCCAATTACGGGCATTTGCATCACTGATATATGATTTTGGAATTCGGCTCGTTCTGCACTTCCCTGCTTATTGAACGCCCTTCGTGTTGTGTTGGTGACACTGTTAACGAGCGTGGCTTTCAGTTCTTCAGGGTCTTTTCCAGCTGTCCTTCTCTTATTTTTCGTCACAATCCTCTTCAATGACCGTCCGTCACGATCACTCAACGGGCACTTTGGTTAGCTTTGTGACTTAGCGGGCAATGTTTTTCCTTTGTCTCTGGATACGATATAAATCTTCGAGGATATTTGCTGGATTATGTAGTGCAGTCGAATTTGCTGTATATGTTTTCGAACATCATTCAAAAATGTGTCAAACGTATTGTTGTGAAGCTCCGACCTCTGTAGTTTGCTCACCCCTCATCGACAAGAGTACTGTAGACATACACCAGTGTCCATTAAAATTGCTACACCACGAAGATGTCATGCTACAGACGCGAAATTTAACCGACAGGAAGAAGATGCTGTGATATGCAAATCATTAGATTTTCTGAGCGTTCACACAAGGTTGGCGCCGGTGGCGACACATACAACGTGCTGACACGAGGAAAGTTTCCAACCGATTTCTCATACACAAACAGCAGTTGACCGGCGTTGCCTGGTGAAACGTTATGGGATGCCTCGTGTAACGACGAGAAATGCCTACCATCACGTTTCCGACTTTGAGAAAGGTCGGATTGTAGCCTATCACGATTCCGGTTTATCGTATCGCGACATTGCTGCTAGCGTTGGTCGAGATCCAATATCATAGCAGAATATGGAGTCGGTGGGTTCAGAAGGGTAATACGGGACGCCATGCTGGATCCCAACTTCCTCGAATAACTAGCAGTCGAGATGACAGGCATCTTATTAGGATGGCTGTAACGGATCGTGCAGCCACGTCTCGATCCCTGAGTCAACAGATGGGGACGTTTGCAAGGCAACAAACATCTGCACGAACAGTTCAACGACGTTTGCAGCAGCATGGAGTATTAGCTCGGAGACCATGGCTTCGGTTACCCTTGACGCTGCATTACAGACAGGAGCGCCTGCAATGGATTACTCAACGACGAACATGGGTGCACGAATGGCAAAACGTCTTTTTTCGGATGAATTCAAGTTCTGTTTACAGCATCATGATGGTCGCATCCGTGTATGGTGACATCGCGGTGAACGCACATTGGGAGCATGTATTCGTCATCGCCATACTGGCGTATCATCTGGTGTGATGCTATGGGGTGCCATTGGTTACACGTTTCTGTCACCTCTTGTTCACACTGACGGCACTTTGAACAGTGGACGTTACATTTCAGATGTATTACGACCAGTGGCTCTACCCTTCATTCTATCCCTGCGAAATCCTACCTTTCAACAGGATAATGCACTACCCATGTTGCAGGTCCTGTATGGGCCTTTCCGGATACAGAAAATGTTGGACTGTTGCCCTGGCCAGCACATTATCCAGATCTTTCACCAATTGAAAACATCTGGTCAATGGTGGCCGAGCAACTGGCTTGTCACAATACGCCAGTCACTACTCCTGATGAACTGTGGTACCGTGTTGAAGCTGCATGGGCAGCTGTACCTGTACATGCCATCCATGCTCTGTTTGACGCAATGTCCAGGTGTATCAAGGCCGTTATTACGGCCAGAGGTGGTTGTTCTGGGTACTGAGAAGATTAAACGAGCCTGTGGGCGGATACGTCTTGATTTTAATGTTTTCACTGTCAGTAAGTAAAGCAGTGAACTTCCTAACCGTACATATATAGTAACATATTAAAAGAACTAGTGTTAACCCTTCATAGTTTTTTCTTTGCCCCACAACATATTTATAACCACAAATGTGTTTACAAGTATATACATAAGGGTTTTGACTTAGAATACAGGGTAGATTTTCGGTTTATTAGCTTGTGGCATATCACCCATAGCATAAGGAATAGACGCTGCAAACTAAAGGTTCTTTCATGATACTGGTATATTTCGCTGAACACATAAAATTTTTACTAAAGTGATGTATGGGACAGCACTTACGGTATTTTGCGTATGTGTACCATCTCATCCGGATTTACCCTGTTGCAGAGTGATAAACTGCGGTCTCCATAGGTCCGAAGCTACCTCGCTTTAAACTAAACGACGACTCCCTATATCTAATAGTTTCCAAGTTACAATGTTTAAATTATAGTGAGACTTTATAGACAGCTGTTATCACCTGGGTAGAGTCAAAAACATAAGCGGAAGGCCCTTTCAGGTTTAAATTGTGCATAATATCGCAATACGGTCACAGGTGGTTCAACTGATGAAGTGTCGTCTGTGGAAGGTAAGTACTGCGGCTCGAGCCTGACTCACAGTTTCTTTCTGCGAAAGGAACAAGGTATATTAACATTAATGTCTTTGAAGATACAGCGTTCAGACGTGTGAAGCTTTAGCATTGCTTATAGACCCTATAAGACGATACGTGGTAGTTGTTTCTATGCGAGGATGTTTCCTGGAACTGAAAGACCACATGTTTGACTGAAATGCATTGGACTCCTGCTTCTGTTCATGTTCAAACTATTTTAACGATCTCGAAAGACATCACTACTCATGTAAGTGGCAGATGGTGAAAGACTGAAACCTTGATCTTGCTACAGAGTAATTCTATGCACTACGTGCACTTAACACTGGTTGAGCATGTTACCCGCTATGCTACTCAACGTCAGTGTTGCTAGTGATGTCTCCTCGTGTCATGAATTAACCAGAATGAAAAACTACTGTTGACCTGCACTTTCTCGTTTATCTCAACAACAATAATCAATATCAGTTGGACTATTGCCAGGAATTGTCAAAAATTGTGATAAAGACCAGAGTGAAGTATAACGGAGATAACTTAAGTAGCTGTTGTCTTAACTGGTCCAGCTGATAAGATAAAACTGAGTGGCAGTGTAATGCTCTCACGGTTCCGAGAATGACGTTGTGAAAAAAGAACTGTCTTCAAAATCAAGAGGAAAGGTGAGTAGCCAATAATGTGATAAGTATTGCAGGTAACTTTCCGAAACTTCTGAAGCCAGTTCCCTGCTGAATTCAAAGGGTGATGTTGGTTTACTGACTCTTTCCTATGTCGTTCAGTCCTCATCCCTCACCATACCTATCCAGAAAGTAATACCACCTCAGGTGTTGTCTTAGCATTTTCTAACATGCCTGCCTTGATTGTTGCAAAAGTCCTCAATCTGCTTGAAAGTAATCAACTGTTATGCCCTATGGAATATTCATTAACACACCCAACCTTAGCTTGTCCAAAATTCGTCTTAGATTACTTCTGTACGAGTTGGAATGCGTACTTGAAGTCCACAGTGACTGAAACAAGTGCTGTATTTGGTCACTTTCAAATCAAGCCGACTTTTGCTATAGTAGCTCCACATTCTCACTGACTCTCCTCTTTTTCTGAGAGCCCCATCGTTTGCCCCATACCTGTTTGCAGATTCATCTCGTAAATTCAAATACATAGAAACATAATAAATGTACTAAGTCAAAAGAAGCGCCGTAATTGACACCAATCTCAACACCACACTGCCCACAATCTCTTTTTAGTACTCGAAAGCTTTCCACTATCTCATTGGCAACCTGCCTGCTTGGAATCACTCATCTGTGCACAACAGTTTCTCTTTACATGATAACATTAATTATCCACTTGATATCTTATCTGTCTGACTCCTTTATAATTCTCAATGATTTCCAAAAGGGCTATTCCAGTATCCCGGCCACATTCCAAAGACATTTCAGTAAATTACGTTAATAGAAAAACATAATGTGATTCAACATAAAGGTTATTATTCTGAAAGTCTGCCAAATTCTACTTTTCCTTAAATCCAGCCATCCCCACATCCCACTCTTTCCCAGTTACAAATCCAATCAGCAGATTTATCGATGATCAGTAAGATCTATGAAATCATCACGAGTTCATCTGCAAATATCTAACCGATCATTCACCCCATTCCATTAGGCAATATGGTTTCCAACGTAGAATTATCAGACAATATCACTGTTTGTCGATGTGTACGCTCTCCCATAGAGTTAGAAACATTGTTTTATTCCTCATATAGTACTGTTGTTGAGACATTTAGGCCTACATTATACTGTTCCCTTTCATCATTTGGTAACAAGTGCTTTGCGACTTAATACTAGTACAACATTAAAACTGGTTTCAACAAGATAACTCTCCCCACCACCGACCAGTTTTGCCGTCATAAGTAGAAACAGCAACTAAGGGATATTGAAGGACTGTGTGTTTATATAACCCTATCAGTTCACCTAACCGCCAAAGCGATTTTGCTGTTTGCACGTACATTAATTTTAATTTGGCTGTTTCTCGATAGCCACATCTCAATATTGATATTTTGTCAGATATTGAGTCTGAGATGGCAACTGGGACGGAGAATGTATTGCACTGTAGGAAGGTTCAGGTTTGTTAGTGATGTCGTGTCACCTATAACTTTCTCTTGCTGTCACATCATTGTTCGTGTGTAGGAGAAATGACAGTTTGTTTTTAAGGGTATTGCTATTTATATTGCTTTGTCGGCTGTTAATTAAATGCATGTGGGCCAACGGCCTTACCACAGTGGTAACTCCGGTTCCCATCAGATCACCGAAGTTAAGGACTGTCGGACTCGGCTAACACTTGGATGGGTCACCGTCCGCGTGTAACAGGTGCTAGCAGGCGGGGTGCACACGGACCTTGTGAGGCCAATTGAGGAGCTACTTGATTGAGAAGTAGCGACACCGGTCAAGAAAACTGATAATGTCCATGAGAGTATGCCCTTCCGTATCCGCATCCGGTGACGCGGAAGGACTGAGGATGACACGGTGGCTGGTTGGTACCATTGGGCCCTCAGGGCCTATTCGGCGGTGTTAGGTAAGTACACTGGTGTCCAAAATTAAAGCAACTAACCTCTATTTCCCCGTCTTGTGTCTAATTCATCGTAAAATCGTACAGACTGTCAACAGATGCACGAAAAATGGCATTCTGATCAACGGACAACCACATTAACGATGACGTCAGAACACTTACCAAATGGGGTAGTGTTTGCCGGGTAGTCCCACATCCACAATAGTTGTGTATACATTCACCGACGGTGCAGTTTGACACAAAGGAGACGCCCACCAGACTCTCTGCGGTGGAGGGACATAAGAAGAATGGAAGCAGGACAGTCGCAAACTGCTGTTGCCCGATGGCTTAATGTGATTCATTCTGTTGTTTCTCGAATGTGACAACAATTTATAGTGACCGAAACCAAAGACCAGGGCAGAGCTGACCACGTGTGATATCAGAAAGACAGGGCCGTTATTTGGGTGTAAGGGCACGACATTGCTATCCTGAGTGAAAGTGAAGAAGAATTAAATGATCTGCTGAACGGAATGAACAGTCTAATGAGTACAAAGTATGGTTTAAGAGTAAATCGGAGAAAGACGAAGGTAATGACAAGTAGTAGAAATGAGAACAGCGAGAAACTTAACATCAGGATTGATGCTCACGAAGTCAGTGAAGTTAAGGAATTCTGCTACCTAGGCAGTAAAATAACCAATGACGGACGGAGCAAGGAAGATATCAAAAGCAGACTCGCTATGGCAAAAAAGGCATTTCTGGCCAAGAGAAGTCTACTAATATCAAATACCGGCCTTATTTTGAGGAAGAAATTTCTGAGGATGTACGTCTGGAGTACAGCATTGTATGGTAGTGAAACATGAACTGTGGGAAAACCGGAACAGAAGAGAATCGAAGCATTTGAGATGTGGTGCTATAGACGAATGTTGAAAATTAGTTGGACTGATAAGGTAGGGAATGAGGAGGTTCTACGCAGAATCGGAGAGGAAAGGAATATGTGGAAAACACTTGTAAGGAGAAGGGACAGGATGATAGGACATCTGCTAAGACATGAGGGAATGACTTCCATGGTAGTAGAGGGAGCTGTAGAGGGCAAAAACTGTAGAGGAAGACAGAGATTGCAATACGTCAAGCAAATAATTAAGGACGTAGGTTGCAAGTGCTACTCTGAGATGAAGAGGTTACCACAGGAAAGGAATTCGTGGCGGGCCGCATCAAGCCAGTCAGTAGACTGATGACCAAAAAAAAAAGTGCACGACGGTACCGCCTTAGTAGTGCACGGCTCCTGGAATCTGACCTCGCAGCATCCACTGGACGTGTTGTATAGAGACAAACGGTGTACATATCGCTTCGGCCTTTACTGTTGGAGACCTGCTGTATGTGTATCTCTGTTGTGTCTTCACAGAAGGAAATGTCTAGAGTGGAGACGTCAACGTGCCATCTAGGCGGTCGAACAGTGGGCCAATACTCTTTTCACAGATTAGTCCAGATTTGTTCTGGAGAGATTTTCAATGCATTTGTGTCTGGAGGGAACGTGGAACAGCCGGCCGCGGTAGCCGAGCGGTTCTAGGCGCTTCAGTCCGGAACCGCGCGACTGCTAGGTCGTAGGTTCGAATCCTGCCTCGGGCATGGATATGTGTCATGTCCTTAGGTTAGTTAGCTTTAAGTAGTTCTAGTGGACTGATGACCTCAGATGTTAAGTCCCATAGCGCTCAGAGCCATTTGAGCCATTTTGGAACGTGGAACACTATTTCGGAACCCAAACAATATGGAAAGAGACCAATGCCGAGGAGGATCCCTAATGGTGTGGCCAGCGATTATGCTGACACACTCATAAAACTGCGTAGGTTAATCGGGAAGGTTTAACTGCTGTCAGGTATGACGACGAGATTTTGGGACCTTATGCGCGGTTGTTGCGAGGTGGTGCGTGCCCAGACTTCGTATTTATGGACGATAATGATCGACCTCATAGAGCAAGAGCAGTTGATGTTTTCTTGGAAACTGATGATACTGCACACATGGCGTGGCCTGCTCGCTTGCCCGGTTTGAATCCCATAGAGTATGTCTGGGGTGCACTAGGAAGACAGGTTACACCATGTCAGCATCCACCAACCACTCTCCAACACTTGCGAGCAGCTCTTTGGGAGGAATGGGTGTTATTGTCTCAACATGAGATTGACGATATCGTTTACAGCATGCCCTGTCGTTGTCAGGCGTTTATTGTTGCCAGACGTGGCCACACCCCACACTGAGCACATTAACCATTTACACGAATGCGTGTGCAAATCCGTTAAGTTGCGAAAAACGAAGAACACATTCGTCTGCCGTTATGCGTATTGAAGTTGTTTGCTTTCTTACATTGTTTCTACTTTACTATCACCTTTTTATACTGATTTGTGGCAAAATAAACACAACCTTCAAAATTTCCGTTTGTTTCTTTAATTTTGGACACCGCTGTAAATGCCTGTACTATCTTTATTTTCTCCACATTCTCGGATATACTGTGTTTTGAGTTATTTGCAAGTTCTGCATGTGTGTCAGCAATAGATTGTGGTACCACATTTTCCATTAGTCAAGGCATCAATAACTTGGTTACCGAATCGTAAATAGCGTCGGAATTTGGCGTAGTCGGCTTCGGCACTAAAAATAATTAAAATTGTAGGTACACATTTTCCCTATACTCCTGTATGTATCTCAGTAGAATTTATGCCACCCTAGATTTCTGTGTTAAAATACACTACTGCCCATTAAAATTGCTACACCAAGAAGAAATGCAGATGATAAACGGGTATTCATTGGACAAATATATTGTACTAGAACTGACATGTGATTACATTTTCACCAATTTGGGTGCATAGATCGTGAAAAATCAGTACCCAGAACAACCACTTCTGACCGTAATAACGGCCTTGATAAGCCTGTGCATTGACTCAAACAGAGCTTGGATGGCGTGTACAGGTACCACTGCCCATGCAGCTTCAACACGATACCACAGTTCATCAAAAGTATTGGCTGGCGTATTGTGACGAGCCAGTTGGTCGGCCACCATTGACCAGACGTTTTCAGTTGGTGAGAGATGTGCTAGCCAGGGCAGCAGTCGAACATTTTCTGTATCCAGAAAGGTCCGTACAGAAAGTGCAACATGCGGTCTTGCATTATCGTGCTCAAATGTTGGGTTTACAGGGATCGAATGAAGGGTTGAGCCACGGGTCGTAACAAAAATGAAATGCAACGTCCACTGTTCGGAGTGCCGTCAATGTGAACAAGAGGTGACCGAGACGTGTAACCATGGCCCCCCATACCATCACGCCGGGTGATACGCCACTATGGCGATGACGAATACACGCTTCCAATGTGCGCTCACCACGATGTCGCCAAACACTGATGCGACCATCATGATGCTGTAAACAGAACTTGCATTGAACCAAAAAAATGACGTTTTGCCATTCGTGCACCCAGGTTCGTCGTTGAGTACACAATCGCAGGCGCTCCTGTCTGTGATGCAGCGTCAAGGGTAACCGCAGCCATGGTCTCCTAGCTGATAGTCCTTGCTGCTGCAAAACGTCGTCAAACTGTTCGTGCAGATGGTTGTTGTCTTGCAAATGTCCCCATCTGTTGACTCAGTGATCGAGACGTGGCTGCACGATCCGTTACAGCCATCCTAATAAGATGCCTGTCATCTCGACTGCTAGTGATACGAGGCCGTTGGGATCCAGCACGGCGTTCCGTATTATCCTCCTGAACCTACGCATTCCATATTCTGCTAACACTCATTAGATCTCGACCAACGTGAGCAGCAATGTCGCGATTCAATAAACCGCGATCGCGATAGGCTACAATACGACCTTTATCAAAGTCGGAAAGGTGACGGTACGCATTTCTCCTCCTTACACGAGGTATCACAACAATGTTTCACCAGGCAACGCCGGTCAACTGGTGTTTGTGTATGTAAAATCGGTTGGAAACTTTCCTCATGTCATTACGTTGTAGGTGTCGCCACTGGCGCCAACATCGTGTGAATGCTCTGAAAAGCTAATCATTTGCATATCACAGCATCTTCTTCGTGTCGGTTAAATTTCGCGTCTGTAGCACGTCATCTTCGTGGTGTAGCAATTTTAATGGCCTGTAGTTTAATTAAAACTATAGGCAGATCTTTTCCCTACATTTCTGCGCTTATAGTAGAGTTTCTGCCACTGTAGCAAACGAAAGACTGTTTCCGTGTTTTCAGCACAAAAGAAGCTTACAGCAGGATGATGTTTTGTAAATACTGTTTGATAGTGTGAAAAATTGCCTAGTGTCACCATGGAGCTATAAATAGCTCTACCTATCTTGTCCTTCAGTCAGAAAGACATATATATAAAAACATTTTCTGCAAACATCCCAACATACGACTATCTTCCATTGCCAGTAAGCCCAAAATTTGTCTGACGTGAGTGCATCCTGAGCATTATTGGATGTTTGCTCTGCACCCACAATTTATGGGAAATTGTGTAAAAATTTGATTTCAGATAGAATCCTTCATGTAGCGTGCAGTGTAAGTCATAATAGTGGACCCCCAATATCATGACCATTCACAGCCTTGGCCATCAAAAGACTTCCAGCATCCGATGGCTGGCATTTCATTTTTTTGTTGTTGTATACACAAACCTGGGTGAGATGTGATGTTCGCTTGTGAGTTCTCACATTAAAAAGACACCAAGGCTGATACTTTATATTATACGCCGCTAAATTTCATTCCTAAGTAGATGTTTTGGGCTGTAGAGTAACGCTATGCATACAAAAAACGTATGTATGTAGCATGTCTTACCGATTTTATTAAATGGCCTCGTATATCTCTTTCTGACGAAAGAATATGGTGTTAAATCTGACATTTCTAACTCCGTGGTGGTGGTAGGCATTTTTTTTCCCTAATATGAAGCTCAGTTTATTAAGGCTAAGTCTCTGTTTGGTCGCCCACTTTTTGTATGCATCAGGGGAAGATGTGTTGTCATTAGCAGACGATTAAAAGACAGTTGCAAGGTTGTGTTTCTGGGCGGGACAACAGTTATTGCATACGACCGAGTCGCGTTTGACAAGTGACACAAAGGCGTTTGTCAGGTACAACAAGAGGTTAAGGAATGCGCATAGATTGGAGCAAATAATGGCGAGAGTCTGGTGCTATACTATAAGAAGACAAATAGCCCAAGATTCTTTGGGACCATTTGAGAGCCATAAAGTCAATAGACAGTTTTGTTGACAGAATAATGAAACGGTAAAGCAGATACAAATGAGTGATGGAGAGCGGCGAAGCAGGGAATGTTATTCTCCAGGAGATGTGATAAATGGAGTTACAGTCTTTTCTTAGGGAACTGCCACCTGGTATATCGAGGGGGCTTATGGAAGTAAATGTAATAACCAGGATGTAGGGAAAAGTGCATGATAGGCCAGCATTGCTCGTCAGATCGCGTTAATGGAAGAGGTTTGTAGCATCCGACACAGGATATACATTTAGTCAGTACAGGATGGTTAACGAAACTCGAGCTGTATTATACGATACAAGAGGAGTCTTGCGTATGACATTTAGGTTTACCAGTGGGTAAAAAATTCTGGAGATTACGTTCCCAGCAAAACGGGCAGCACGATTCGCTACATTTTAGTGCGCACTAAAACGTCACCGGAATGCTCAGCGAACTCCAGTGACAGTCGCTGGAAGAGAAACGTTCCCTTTCTGAATAACGGTATGTTCTATCGCTCATGAAGTGGCAGAAGTGTAGGCGATCACTGTCAGACGAAACCATATCAGTAGGCAGTGGCAGTACTCCGAGTTGGATTGTGGCGTGGCACGGCCGATTCTGCTCTATATTTAGAGCATCTATAAAAAAGCCACATGTGATTCCTCATCCCAATTCAAGACAAAAGTGTATGTAGTAGAATCTAGTCCTGCCAATAGGTTTAACAGAATTGAAATTTAGAAAACGAGGGTCCGACAAGGCTGTAACTGCGTGCAGCTTGACCTAGAGCAGATAGCATTACCTCTGCGCTGTGACAGAGCTGCTCCATTAGCTCAGTAAAACGAGGGAATGCCAGGGGAACAGATACGCAGACTCTCCGGTGCTCGAATCTTGTTCGTGCCACACTGTTATTTTCAGTTAAAGCATTGAACTGTATCCAATCCACAGATTCACAATGCGGTATCTTGTGAACTTCTTTCTGTTACTCTTACCCATAGACATTCAGATTTAACATGAACTTCTTACAGACGTAAACGGCCATTTTGTTTCACCCACTATACAAAAAAAAGCCAATAGAAGGTAATAGTGGGTACATTACCAGTATCCAAAGAGGCAGAAAAAACACAATAGGTAGGCTACACTACATTGCACGTTATGCTACACACAATAATTCCATTGTGTACATCTGATATCCAGTCTGTCCCGAAGAGTGGTCAGCGTAAAGGATTGCCGTCCTACGGGCCCGGGTTCGATTCCCGACTGGTTTGGGGATTTTCTCCGCTCAGGGACTGGCTGTTGTATTGTCTTCATCATCATTCCATCCCCATCCGGAATGCAGGTCGCCCAATATGTTGACGAATGTAATAAGAAGCGCACCAAGGCGGCCGGACCTGCCCTGTAAGAGGCCTCCCGGCCAATAACGTCAAACGCTCTTTTCCATTTCCATCTGATATCCAGGTATATCTTAGCAAAGATGGCAGGTACACAAACAAGCAATGTTCACTTTAGAGAAAATGTGCGTTTGCAAACACTTCGCCACTCGCTAGATCATACTTTGCTAGACCCTATGCAACACACCTGCATCGTCCATTGCCGAAGCACTATGAATGCAAGCTATTATGTTGTGTAGATCCACGGGTAGAGTAATATAAACTTGTTCCTTTAAGTGTACCCACAAACAAAACTCTAGTGCATTCAGGCCCAAGGAATGTGGAGAGCAGAACACAGAACCTCCACGACCAATCCATTTCCTGGAAAACGCTTCATTTACATAGTTACACAGATTCATTCCAAATTATGGCAATGTACCATCGTGCTGAAACCATTACTATCGCCAAACACCAAGTGGAACGCTTACTAAGGCATCAGGCAAAGTGTTGCAAAGCAACATACAATACAGGGTTGCATTCAACTTGTCCAGCAATAGGTAAGGGAGAAGCATTCCACCCACGATTCCAGCCCACAGGTTTATGCCAAATCATGCCCAAAAGCCACATCCACAGGTAATGTATGGTTTCTGTTCCAACCAGTAACGGCTCTTCTGCGGGTTGAAAATACCTCCACGAGAGTAGGTAGATTCGCCAGTCCATATAACGTTATTTGTAAGGCGTTCATTATATTCCACATGGTGAAAAAGCATTCACAAAACTGTACTCGTCGAATGCAGTCTTGTGGCCGCTGATGTTGAGTTAATGTGTATTGTTATGGATATAGGTCAACGTCCAACACTTTCACAACCACTCTTTGAGATAACTGGTACTACCTTGCAGTATCGCAGGTACTTAACTGAGGTGACTAATTAATAGTTTCAAGAATCGTGTCCTTTGTTTATGGAATATGCTTGGCCCTTGGGCGACCTCTGTCCATTACTTGTGGACAAAGATTACCAGCTTCTCGAAGGCATTGATCCAGTCACTGAAAAACCTTCACATCACAATGGTGACTTTGATGGCACCATGCAGCATGCACATGAGCAGCAGCAGCAACTTGGGTATCGGATGGACCCAGCACCAAATGCATATTGACGTATTCATCGTTTGTCCACTCTATTTGGAAGCCGCCTTGCATGAACTTGACATGACCACTTACGTACTGCAGGGATAGTAGACACCTGCATGCAGTTTAATGGAGTCCCCTGTTATGTGATACAGTATTATCATGTGATAAAATGATGTCCTGCTTATAAGCGACGTGGCATTTTTTGTTCACCCTGCTCACTAGGTGAACCCGCAGAACTATTTTCTATTCCACCATGTACGCTTTTCGATTATTCTCCTGTTTAATTAATCCGATGTTTTGCATATCACAGCATCTTCTTCGTGTCGGTTAAATTTCACGTCTGTAGCATGTCATCTTCGTGTAGCAATTTTAATGGCCAGTAGCGTAAATATTGAGAGCAGTGACTGATTTCTTAATTTTTTATGCTGAATGTCGATAACGGAGCCACTGTCTGCATGTTGATGAAGTAACGTAGGTTTAGTAACGTTTGTGTATTTTGCACTGCATGGGCTCTTTATTTGTCTTGACAGGTAATTGTTTTTGCTGTGTACATTAGTCACACACAATATTTCTGCATACATCTTTAATTCTTTTCATAAATATCTGTCACAGTTCCAAGTTTGTCTGCAGCTCATGGTGTAGTGGCTAGCGTTGTTACCTCTGGATCACAGGGTCCCGGGTTCGACTCCCAGCCACGTTGGGGATTTTCTCTGCCCAGAGACTGGGTGTTTGTGTTGTCCTCATCAATTGAACAAAAAATGGTTCAAATGGCTCTGAGGACTATGGGACTTAACATCTGAGATAATCAGTCCCCTAGAACTTAGAACTACTTAAACCTAACAAACCAAAGGACATCACACACATCCATGCCCGGTCGCGCGGTTCCAGACTGTAGCGCCTAGAACCGCTCGGCCACTCCGGCCGGCTCAGTTCAACATCATTTGCGCCAGTGGCTGCACTGGATTGTGTAAAAATTGGACTGTGTAAAAATTGGGACTTTGTATGGGCGCTGATGACCACGCAATTGAGCGGCCCACAAACCAAACGTCACAGTTCCATGTTTTCAAGGAAGTTACTGTACATTCAGTAAATCAGATGTTCTCTGTCCCAATCCCATAGTATATACCTGGTTAAACTTTTAGGTTGCGACCCGTCATACACGTTTCTTCCTTGTTATTGCATGCCTTCCATCGGTCTCAGTATTACTGTTGTGATTAACGAGACCGTCAATAGTATATTCCTCTTCTTCTTCGCCTCCATTATTTGTCTTACTGGTTGTTTAATATTTTCAGTAACAGGCTTTAACGTTTCTCTTAGATTCTGGTCTCTTGGCAACTGTCCCAATTTAGTAGCCACAATTCCTGTCGAATGTCCTTACATACCTAAATAACTTCACATTTTGTTGATATTTAATTGCGTGATACACACAAATAGAACTTGTATATTCTCAAACTAGTTTTAATGGAGGTTTTTTTTAACTTCTCTAATGTGGTTACAAACAGCGCATCTCTTGCAGCTATCATAACGACTAACCTCCAGAATTCCACGAATGTTACGTCGACCATTCTAATATGGCTTCCTGCGGCGGCATTTATGTTCTTGAGACTTCTATTCATCATTTATGTTGTCGTGGTACAGCTTTGGAGAAATTCGTTGCTTGTTTCAGTTTTTGGAGTATAGCTTTTGAGAATTTAATTGACCACAACAATGCATGGACAGGTGTTCTGTCTTTGCATCCTGCCAGACTGAATGCAAGTCATGTGTGCAAATTTGTCCATGGTGTAATGCAGGGACAGCCAAGAACATTGCACACGTGAAGAGATCTCGCACCCATATGGATCTCTGTCACCTTACTACATACTTCCTTCACCACCACACCACGCTGTCTGAGCAGTAAGGGGAAGAAACTGTCAGTGCATTACATTACATGGCAATACAGTCGTGCAGGGAACATTGAACAGCTTGCATGTCATTTGGTTTCAGATTTCTCAGTAATATAAATCACCAACACGAGCAATTTTTAATTTATTCATTTATTTTTATTTCGCTGAACCCATAATAAAATTCACGTCTGACAAAAACTATCAGCATGTGGACAGACGCAGACAGTTTCGCAGATTTTTGTCATTCAGGTTGCCACATAGTCGTGACGTGCTTAGTTTCATAATCAAAAACGTCTTTCATTCACAAATAGTGACTGAAACATTGATATCACGTTTTCAGCCTCATTATCCCGAGGAGAACTTCATGGAATTCTTGGAGAGCTTTAAGATACAAGAATATGTATTTTACATAAAAGTAAATTATACTACAGATCGATCAGTTTCATTATCACATGCACAAGGCTACTTTCAACGGAAGTAGCAAATGGTTTGCGAAATAGCTCGAAAACAAATGTGAGACTCGCAGCACTCAGCAAAATTTCAGAAAACTGTTCCAATAATACTTCTAGCGCCACAATGAATTCTTCAAAATTCTCATTTTCTTTAACACCAGAGAGCTTAGGGAAACGAATGGTGTTCTTTGTCAGAAGTTATTTCTTCCAAATACGATTTTCTTCTTAAATGCATATTCTTTTCTCATCAGATCATAAATAAGGTGTTTCTCGTCTTGCAACCTCTGCAATCCGTTCTGGATCTTTCTATTTTTGGTTCCTGCTTCCGTTTTTTTTTTGTCGGGAATTTGACAATACCACGTCTCAAATCGCAAAATCATACCAAGCATGACATAATCATTGCACTTCACAGTAATATATAACGTCTACATCCTCTTCTTTCAGTTTTATCGAAAATTGTTGGATGGAGTAATAATGCTTGCAACATCAGAATATTTACTATTTGTACCATCAACTTCATCTGGTGCTCCATTCATACAAATTTCGCTCAAAGTGGTTCTTGATGTGCGAACCAATGAATCCCATTCAGATTGTCTGTTGGCCTTCATAAGTTTTTGCTCTCTCTTGGTGAGCTAAATCATTACATTGTCTTGCATCGTTTTCTAATTCAGTTCCATAGCACATTGCCCATATGCGCAATTTTTCTCACTGTTGCTGACACTCATGTAGTGTATAGTGATGTAATTACTTCCTTCTTTACTGTAGTTATAATAGTAAAGTGTTATTCCTCAAATGCATATTTAATAGTTTCTTACATATGCTTGTGATGATGTGTCATGTACTTGCCTATGGAGCACTATGTACTTAAATTATCATTAACGTCTGTATCATCCATCATTCAGTTATCATGTTTTATCATTAACGAGAAACCCATACTTTTGTGATTCAAGCAATCTCTGCATATAATTTTAAATTCATTGAATGTCATGTCAATTCCCACATGTACTCGATGAATGTGTTTTAAATTTGTATTACCTTTTTTAAAATGATAACATGTTTTGTGTTATCACTTGCCAACACTTTTTAAATCTCTGAAAACGTTTGGCTCTAATGAAAAATATCTATCTCCATGTGACTACCAAAACATAAAAAATTGTGTATTGTTCCTAGTTTTCTGTGGCAGCATCATCAAATATGAACACAGTATTCGGATTTACTCATTCTGCAGATGAGATATCGTCGATTTCGCAGACTGTCCTATAGCTAGACCATCAATGGCTGACAAGTATCTTTTAATTGTTTTCGAAAATAATGTATATGTCCAAAATTAACTCTATCTGCACGTGTGAGCAATGACATGATGACGTAGAGCTTGCCAAAATCAAGAGGACCCCCAACGAGTGAGAGTATTTTGTCATTCCATTTTTCTGTAGTGTTGCAGAACCTGTCACTTACTATGAAGTCCCTGTGATGAGGGCTTTTGTGTATCCCGTCATGATATAAACTGCATGTTTGTATTACCATACAGGGGACCTTACAGGGAAATGAAACTCAATATTTACGATTTTTTATTTATTTAATAACTCTTTCATATAGCTGTATGTATGAACATCCTTAAATATGAATGCAGTTCTGTGTCTACATCTGGTGTAGTGGATTCATATATACTGTAGGGTATTAATGCACTGCATGTATTAAAATGTAGTCTAATTGTTTCTGATATAGGTTGTATATTATGACATGCAAGCTCTATCTCATTCCTTCATAATTTCCCATAATAGTTATTTATATATGGTTGCCAGCTGGTGCTTGCTGATAGTTTGCGGAACTGCGTATGTATGTTATGTCTCATTATATATTTTGAACGTTTTTAGGTAGCTGCTGCTGCAAATTGTGTGATCACCCAATATCAATGAGGGGCTTCAAATATTTGTGCCACACAAAGCGACAGTTAACATCGAGCTATTACATAGTATTCATTTCAGGATAATTTCAGTGTTGTATTGCAATATTGAGAATTTTCGGAAATCACAAGTGCACTGAATAGGTGATCCAAAGTCATTCCCACACTAACCCACTTACTGTCACTACCATTCAAACAGTATGTGGTATAAAAAAGCGGTATTTTTGGCATTGATGATTCAGTTTGTGACTTTTTCAGCAGGTACTCAACTATGGCACCTGCAGTAAAAACAAAATTATGAATTAAACATATACATACATGTATACACATACATCGATGGTCTATTGTCATCACCAATACTTACATGACTCTTTTTATTTCTCCAGTGATGGAAATGTTAATTGTGATGAATTCTTTTTTTAAAAAAAAAGTGTAATAAATTGTTTTCCACAAACTGTTGAAGGGTTGGTGTCACACATGACATCTCAGTGATATATCCGCCACAGCCTCTGCTGTCTTAACAGGAGGTCGCTGGAGCCACTACTCAGTGGTTTGATACAGCCCTGGAAGAGCTACTTATGACCAGCTGCTCAGCAGGTGGCTGTACATCTGGGTGCCACTGGTAGAGCGACGAAAAATACTGTCTACCTTACGCCTCTCAGCAAGAAGTGTGTTGAACACCTTGGGAGATAGATGTTATGTTTCTGTGCCCATCTGTAGCATATCTGGGTGGTCAGGGAATAAGGGTTATTGCCTGTCTCTCAGCTGGAGCTTTCAGGAGTGGGGTGGAAGACAGCCATGGGAGGACGACAGGTAATGCAGAATACCAACTATACCAACTGTCTCCCAGCAGGATGCATATGGACTGCTTACTGTGTCTAAATGACTATCTGTGATGCATCCAGACGGATTTGGGAGGGGAGCAAGTAATGCTTATTATCATCTGCCTCTCAGAAGAATATGCCTGGTGGCAGGGTCAGTAATGGGTGTCTGCGATGTTTGCCACCAGCACACAAGTGGAGAAAGTTGTTACCAGCTTGAGGACAGTCTCTGTGGGTAGGTGGGATCTCACTGTTCTATGGGATGTTTGTCGGGTGGGGTAAATTTAGGCTATGGCAGAGCTCTCAAAGTTACAACACGGGTGGAAGCCGATACTTCACAGTGCTAGTGAGGTGGGGAGGGAGGTGGGCTGACTGCAGCATGAAACCAGCCAGCCATGTGTGCCTCTGATGTATGGCAGCTCTCACTGTCTGGACATCACCTGGTGATTCAGATTACTTAAATGAATAACATCAGACTATTTAAACAAATAAAATCACCCCTGCTTCAGCCTAATTGTTTAAATAAAATGTCATAATAAAATGTAGGGCACATGAGTTAAATTTCCGATGTTGTTCTGGAGAGAGAGTTGGGTGGGGAATGAGGTGGAAGTGGAAGAGGAAGGAGATTGGAGAGGGAAGAGGTGGCAGAGGGGAGGGGGAGGGAGATGTAGACTAAATCACTTTGTCTGTCCCTGTACTCCACTTCGCCCAATACTCTTGTCACTGGAGCAGTTATCTGCTATAAATGATACCTCAAGATCAAGCAGCACCACTGCTTGTACTGCAGTATGTACCACCTCCGTTTTTATCCCGACCTGATCTTATCGAATAGCACCCCAATATTTATTATTAACATGACCATGAACCTAATGGGGCTGGTATTCAGAATTGACTGCTACGGAAGTTGTTACTTTCCAGTTCGTCCTGTTCAATACTATAATACTGAATGTATGGCAATAAGGAACACCAACACAATTTTACTAATTACGAACTTATACTCTTCTCAAAACACAAAAAGGAGACAGCTACTGCCTTCGTCGTACATATCTAATTACGGCTAATCTCAGCACAGGCTTTCTTTATTTGCCATTATCGTCACACGCTAATCCATCACTGCATCCAACACTGCAATCCAAGGTTAGGCCGGCGCGGTAGACGCGAAACTAAATATCGGCCATAGTAAGGTCACTGATCACTTTTATAAAAATACTTTATCACTTTCCCGGTATTTATTTATTATTTAGGGGTCTAACCAAGGCGATGGTGACACCCTTCTCGGTTAAAAACCCAATAATGGCCTCCACACACACTCTGGCGTATCTCGAAACTCCTTCTCGAAACACGTCACAATCGATTGTTTGCCCTATCGACCTGTGCCGAGTGCAAAGTTATAGTAAGGGCCTACGGACCCCTTACAAGTACCATCCGAGTATGACTACATTGAGCCAGTTTCTTACTCTAGCCAGATGCTGTTGTGTCTAGGAATCCTGCATACTCGGTTCGCTAGACAAACAATCAAACAACTCGTATTAAACAGTTTTATTACAAAAGGCCTTTACAGTTACTTAACTTTGATATGTGTCGCAAGCAAATGGCGACATACAAATAATCCAGTCTTCTTCAGAATAGACAAACACAAGTCTGTGCTTCATAGAGATAGATAACGAAGTGGCTAACGCTGAAGCTGCTATCGAAGTGGGCTGCCGCCAATCGGTCGAGGCGCTTAAGTCGTCTTCACATAGGGGCCGCTGCTGTCACCTGGAGGGAGGTCAGTCAGCGTGCGATTGGCTGACCTTTTCTCACAGCCTTCTCTTCTCCATCATTCCTGACAGACGTGCAGGCGCTGACTTCATGCCGTAAAGATGTTACACAGATGTCACGCAGAAGTTAATTTCATTAAGGTGGTTGCAGAAAGGCTTAAAATTCAATCTCCAAAACTGTCCATTTTTTTCAGACTTAAGTGGAAGATTTAGCTCTTGTCAAATAAATAAGGTATCTTGTCCTCAAAATTTGATGTAGAAACCACACAAATAATGCCATCCCTACGAATGTGTAAGAATGTAAGTTATTCATGGGAAAATCGACAGTTATTTCCATTTAATTACGAATATTGCCCTGCCTTCAGCTCCATAAACGCACTTTAGTGCAGAGGTGTCCAGCTTCAGCAGACAGCAGCTTGTGAACATGGTGTGCAAAAGCTGCTGTAAAAGTTAATCCTGTACCCTGCCTTGTTTCATACATGCCTAGCGAGACCTTTGCATTATCAACTGATGCTCCAGATTATACAGGGTGTTTCAAAAATGACCGGTATATTTGAAACGGCAATAAAAACTAAACTAGCAGCGATAGAAATACACCGATGGTTGCAAAATGCTTGGGACAACAGTACATTTTCAGGCGGACAAACTTTCGAAATAACAGTAGTTACAATTTTCAACAACAGATGGCGCTGCAAGTGATGTGAAAGATATAGAAGACAACGCAGTCTGTGGGTGCGCCATTCCGTACGTCGTCTTTCTGCTGTAAGCGTGTGCTGTTCACAACGTGCAAGTGTGCTGTGAACAACATGGTTTATTCCTTAGAAAAGAGGATTTTTCTGGTGTTGGAATTCCACCGCTTAGAACACAGTGTTGTTGCAACAAGACGAAGTTTTCAACGGAGGTTTAATGTAACCAAAGGACCGAAAAGCGATACAATAAAGGATCTGTTTGAAAAATTTCAACGGACTGGAAATGTGACAGATGAACGCGCTGGAAAGGTAGGGCGACCGCGTACGGCAACCACAGAGGGCAATGCACAGCTAGTGCAGCAAGTGATCCAACAGTGGCCTCGGGTTTCCGTTCGCCATGTTGCAGCTGCGGTCCAAATGACGCCAACGTCCAGGTATCGTCTCATGCGCCAGAGTTTACACCTCTATCCATACAAAATTCAAACGCGGCAACCCCTCAGCGCCGCTACCATTGCTGCACGAGAGACATTCGCTAACGATATAGTGCACAGGATTGATGACGGCGATATGCATGTGGGCAGCATTTGGTTTACTGACGAAGCTTATTTTTACCTGGACGGCTTCGTCAATAAACAGAACTGGCGCATATGGGGTACCGAAAAGCCCCATGTTGCAGTTCCATCGTCCCTGCATCCTCAAAAAGTACTGGTCTGGGCCGCCATTTCTTCCAAAGGAATCATTGGCCCATTTTTCAGATCCGAAACGATTGCTGCATCACGCTATCTGGACATTCTTCGTGAATTTGTGGCGGTACAAACTGCCTTAGACGACACTGCGAACACCTCGTGGTTTATGCAAGATGGTGCCCGGCCACATCGCACGGCCGACGTCTTTAATTTCCTGAATGAATATTTCGATGATCGTGTGATTGCTTTGGGCTATCCGAAACATACAGGAGGCGGCGTGGATTGGCCTCCCTATTCGCCAGACATGAACCCCTGTGACTTCTTTCTGTGGGGACACTTGAAAGACCAGGTGTACCGCCAGAATCCAGAAACAATTGAACATTGAAGCAGTACATCTCATCTGCATGTAAGCCATTCCGCCAGACACGTTGTCAAAGGTTTCGGGTAATTTCATTCAGAGACTACGCCATATTATTGTCCCAAACAACCAGCCAACCAACCAACTCCCCCCCCCCCCCCCCTCTCTCTCTCTCTCTCTCTCTCTCTCTCTCTCTCTCTCTCTCTCTCTCTCTCTCTCCCTCTCCCTCTCTCTCTCCAAACACATATATAAATACTCATATTATAAAAAAGTCATTTTATAGGGTCCGATATTCATGTTGGGAACAAGCCGAGATGGTATTTGTAAACGGCCAAGGAGATGGAAACGATCGGGAGGCAGCACAGCTGTGCCAGAAAAAAGTACTCTCACAGAGACCAACCACATCACACAACATTTCAAGCCCTCTTTGGGGGTTTGTGTAACCATGGGTCCTTGCAGACAGATGAACGTCGAGGGAGGCGGCGGTCTGTGCGTACACCAGATATGGAGGACCGGATCCTCAGGATACTGAGACAAACCCTAGTACAAGCTCCAGCCAAATGGCCCGCCAACATGGTGTAAGCCAGAGTAAACCAGAGTGTCCTGCATGACAACCGCTACTAACCCTGTCATCTGCAATGTCATGGAGACTATTTTGAACAAATGTTGCGACATTGACGCGGTCCAGCTCCGTACTGTGTTCCGGGACGATTTGCTGTCGTTCGCCGGCCGGTGTGGCCGAGCGGTTCTAGGCGCTTTAGTCTCGAACCGCGCGACCGCTACGGTCGTAGGCGTAGGATCGAATCCAGCCTCGGGCATGGATGTGTGTGATGTCCTTAGGTTAGTTAGGTTTAAGTAGTTCTAAGTTCTAGGGGACTGATGACCTCATTCTTTTTTTTTTTTTTTTTTTTTTTTGTCGTTGCACGCACAACATCCATTTCCGGATACGTGTTCATAGGCCCTTTCTTCCTCAAATTCCAGTCAAGAATCCGTGCATGCAGTTTGTCGGTTTTATCAGTGTTCATCGTGTAAAAGGCACATGCTCAAATATGCAGTGCCTCACTCATTCTTTTTGTGTCATTCTCTGTCACATTTCATAGACGAAATTTCATGGTGTAGAGCTAGAACTCGTCCACTGCCTCCGTGTTGGTTGGTTTTAATGAAACTCGTTGCAGCACTATGATAAGCAAAAACTCTGCCGGGCAAGAGCACGCTAAAGTAATTCTTGAATAATGTTATCAGTTGCATTTCTCTCGTGTCGAGTGCTGACTGACTTGCAGATCTACGAGACATTGAACAGACAACAGAGTTTTTAACTCAATATTTCATCGCATATCAGAACTGAACAACGTACATCAAACACAAGCTGAACAACATACATCACACGCAAGGTGGTCAGAAACAGTCTGAAAAGCATGAAGAGTGTTGCGAGGTGGGTTGTGCTGAAAAGTAATTCGATGTGTAACTGATTCGTTGCCCGTTTCCGAGTTAGTTAGTATTGAAGTTAGCCACTGAGGCCGTCATGCTAGCAAATTCAAGGGACCTACCGGATACAAGAATTGAGTCAGTTCTTCCTATAGCGTAGAGTGTAGATGATAGCGCACGAGAGGGCTCCGTCTTTGGGTCGGGTTCGATCCCTACTACTTTCCCATGCCTAATTTTTATATCGTGTTGTTTGGTTTTAGGAAACCAACCGAAGGTGAAGTTTGACGACGCCGTCTCTGATGGGCCGGTTTAACTAGCTCGCGCAACGGCCACACTGGCTAACTTCAATGCTAATCAATTTGGAAACGGAGCAACGTATCGGATCATTTACTTAACAGTTATTTCTCAGCACAGCCTGTCCTGCAACACCCTTACAAGCTTTCTAGACTGTTTCTGACGTCCCTGTATATGCACAGACCTCCATTAGGTACAAATATCAGATTCATAAATTTTTTGAAAGTGTATTAAATAATTTTAAACATGTTTTAAAAGAACATTAAGACGGTAATAGATATAGAAAATCAATGTGTTGTTATTGATTAAATGAAAACTTTTTATAAAATAAAATAGCAGAAAGGGTACTAAAAAATTCATAAGCATATGTATGTTATTTCCAGACCAGTACGTGGAAGGAGCACTATATGCTTTCTACAGCCAATTTGCTAGACTACATCTAAGAATGGAAGAGCAAGAGAACCGGATTCAAAAGGGGGCCCAGAAGCATTGACAGAAATGTAAGGGTCACTGGTCCCATCCTCTGTGACGTGAGATAGTTGTATAGGTCTGTTAAATTGGATGAAGAGTCGGCTGGGCATAGGAAACGGTTCGATAGTAAACCAAAGTAAGATGAAAATGTTAAGGAGCAGAGTAAATATCGTTAGGTAAAAACTTCCCAATGACCTCGTGATCGAAAGAACCTTAACCCCTAATCTGTAATCTTTCTCCTGAGAAAGTCTACCTCAAAACTGGAGCCACGTAGCAGAGGAACTGAAAGAGTTCTCGTACCTTGGAAGCAAATAAACCTGTGGCAGACGTAGCACGGAGGATACAAGAAGAAGTGTAGCTCCAGAACAGGAAATATTCGTCGTGAGAAGAAAGCTGCTAGTATCACACACAGGTCTTAACCTGAAACGATTACTAGCGTTTACTTAAGGAAACAGTGGAAGGGAATCGCTGGGAAAACCGGAGGGTAACAGAATTGAAGCGTTTGAGGTGATGAAGATATAGGGGATGATAAATACTCCACTGTCGCCCACCTTCTGCTCAACTTTAAAGATAAGATTACACGTTTAGATCAGAAAGGAATTTATGGGATTCTGCAATCTGTATGGCAAATTATATACCAGGTAGGGCTGTAACTACTACACTGACTGACTGAGCGCGAAAGGAGTTGGAGACTGAAAAAGAAAGATTTAACATTTGCTACACATGCTCTGAATTAATATCATTCATGTAATACGAAATGTGATGTTCTCCATAGAGGAACTAAAGGTAGAAAACCAAAATTACTCGAAATTCCGGTGGTAAATAATGGAAATGCCGTGTGGCTAGGGCCTCCCATCGGTGAGACCGTTCTCCTGGTGCAAGTCTTTCGAGTTGACGGCACTTTGGCGACTTGCGTGTCGATGGGGATGAAAAGACGATGATAAGGACAACACAGCACCCAGTCCCTGAGCAGAGAAAATCTCCGACCCAGCCGGGAATCGAACCCGGGCCGTTAGGTGTGACATTCAGTCACGCTGATCACTCAGCTACCAGGGGCGGACATTCTGATGCTTAATAAATACCAGTTAACGAATCCTGACCTGGTCTGTAATGACCAAATGCAGTTCCATTACGCACCCTCACTAAAATAGCAGCAGCCACTTATTATTTCTCTCACAGTTAGATAATAAGCTTATTCATAGCTGTTTCACACCAATTTTCCATACATTTCTTCCCGTCCCCCTCCCCCCGCTTTTTTTCGACCTGTTAATGACATTCATCAGTTTGTCCATATGACGTTGTACTGGTGTTACTGACTGGTACAACATATTATTTGGCTTATACATTTATATAGTTTTAATATTTGAACATACTGTAAAATAAGATTTATTTGTCCAGAGTATCCTTGGGTATTACATTATACTTGTGTTTGGTATCGATATAGTCATAAAATGTTATATATCTTTGTACAACAATCTTTATACAGATGTTCAATGCTAAGTTATCTGACGATGGCCTACAATCCTGAAAGCCGGTTCATAACGAACTATTAAATAAATATTTTTGTGGAACTTTAATACTGAGGATTCAATTTTTTAATACGTCAGTAGTCCGGCAAGAAGTGACGGAATATTCCATAAATATTAATGATGAGGCACTGAAGAGAATAATCGGCAAGAAAAGATATATATGGAAAACACTAACTGGGAGAAGGATAGAACGAAAGGACTTGAATACCGTTCTTGCCACAAGTGGAACGTTGTTCGAGAAGAAAGAAAACTGGGGCATAGCATTCCATAGACGACGAAGCACAAGGTCGGAATGAAAAAGGACGGGGAAGGAAATTAGGTCTCTTCTTTCAAAGAAAACTTCCCGACATTCCTCTTAAGCGATTTTAGGCAGTGACGTAAAACCTAGGCCTGAATGGTGAAACGGGGATTTGAGCCGCCATCCTCCCGAGTCCGATTCCCGTGCCTAACCTCTGCGCCACCACGCTGTGGTAGCAACAGTGGGCAAGAACTGCAGGGGAAGACAGGGATTGGAGTATACGTAACAAATAATTGAGGGCTTTGCGCGTAGATGCTACTCAACGATGAAGAGGATGGTACAGAAAGGAAGTCGAGGTGGATTGCATCAAACCAATCACAAGACACAAAAAGCCTCACCTTTATATCGATGTGGAGGTTAACAAACAACTTTTGTATAGTTATTGATTCTTAATGCAAAGAATATCTAGCAGTTTAAATATTAAATTACAGTCGCACTCGGACAAACTGAAGTGCTTTTTCTGAGCCTTACACTGAGAGCCAAAAAATGGCTACTTTGACTCTTCGTGTTATTCGCCCTCGAAGTGCCGCGTGATCTCGACGAAGGTGCGGCCCTTTGTCTCTGGCAGAAAGAAGAAGGTGAAGACGAGGCCGACGAAGGCGCTGGCAGTGAAAAGGAAGAAGACGGAGTAGATCCCCGCGGCGTCGCTCATCACCTGGAAGAGCTTCCCCATCAGTGTGAAGGTGACCGCCTGTACCACCGACACGACCGCCGTGGCCACGCCCTTCACGTCCGAGGGGAACACCTCACCGACGATGGCCCACGGCAGCGGGCCCACCCCCAGGATGTTGAACACCTGTGCAAGCAAAGCCACCCGTCAGTCACAACCATGCGGTACCGCGGAAATTTGTGCAAGATGGAACAAGTTTCTAAAGTTGTCGTTTTTTATCAAACTGATTTGGTGTGTTCGAGAACATGTCGTACCACAGGTAGTACAGAAAATGTACTGAATGACGAAAAATAGCTAAAACTCAGTATTTTCTGTTACATAAAAGACAGATACGAGTGGGGGACCCAAAAATAACCGGAATTTCTTTCTAGAAAGCATATACTTTATTATTTTCAAATACAACCTTAATCTCCTTCGAAGTACTCTCCGTTAGCATTAATACACTGGTCCAAACATTCATTCCAGTGTTCGAAGCACCTTTTAAATTCGTCCTCTTTGATACCTGCTTTCATGACATTTCGTTTTACGTCTTACGCATCCGCAAAACGCTTCCCTGTCAAGTCTCTTTTCATCCTCAGGAATAGGAAGAAGTCCGAGGGTGCTAAATCCGGCGAATAGGGCGCTTGGGCCAAGGTAGTCGTCTCCGTTCAGGCCAAAAACTGGCGAACGCTGAGAGCCGTGTGCGCGGGAGCGTTGTCGTGATGGAGGAACCACACGCCAGAATCTCACAAAGCCGGACATATTCGCGACAAACTTTTGCGAAGCCGTTTCATAACCTCCAAATAGAATTATTGGTTTACTGTCTGGTTGCAGGGACAAATTCAGAGTGTACAATCCCTTTGATGTCAGAAAACAGATCAACATTGTTTTCACATTCGATTTCACTTGTCGAGCTTTTTTTGGTCGAGGTGAGTCAGGTGACTTCCATTGTACTGACTGTTGTTTACTTTCTGGATGGTACCCACAGCACGATGACTCATCACCTGTAATGATTTTGTTGAAAAAATGTGGATCATCATTGAACGCGTCCTTCATTTCGAGACTGGCTTGAACGCGACGATCCCTTTGATCTCTGGTAAGAAGCTTCGGCACGAATTTTGCTGCCACTCTTTGCATCCCCAAATCGATGGTCAAGATGCGCTGAATTTAGCTCCACGACAACCCGGACAAATTCTCGATTTGGTCGATTGCCCTGCGTCGATCTTCGCTGATGAGATCACAGATTTTCTCGATGTTATCTTTGCTTCCAGCAGTTTGAGGTCGACCGGAACGGCGCTGATCTTCAACCACCACTTCTCCCTTTTTAAGCCCAGAATACAATTCTTACACTTGCGTTTTACTAAGAGCATGGTTTTTGTAGGCTGTCTGAATCATCGCAACAGTTTCTGCTGCGTTCTTGCTGAGCAAGAAATAAAACTTCACTGCCGCACGTTGTTCGTAAGAACTAGCCATTCCCTCATGTCACGTGTGCACTGTATGCACACTCAAAGAACTGCTAACGAAACGACACTTCTCACTGCTGGGTGACGCCGATGGCAGAATGACTCAGCAGAGCTCCTACTACAACCCTCTGGCGGCGCAACCTGCTACTACATGTACACGATGTGCAGCATTATGATTCCAGTTACTTTTTGGTCCCCCGTCATATACGAGGGCTGTCCAGAAAGTAAGTTACGATCGGTCGCGAAACGGAAATCACAGTGAAAACCAGAAACATTTTATTTGCAACAGTTAGGTACACCTTCCACCTACTTCTCTTCATATTCGTCGCTCCAACTTCGAGTTTTGTTTAGTGTTGTATCAACTTTCCAATATCCTCGTCATAGAAAGCAGCCGCCTGTGTTTTCGGACAGGTCTGCAGCTCGTTGTCTGTCGAAAAATTTTGTTTTCATGGCCAGTGGTTTTTGTGGGCAGAAATGAGACTCAGGGGGGAGCCAATTACGGACTGTATTGTGGGGGATCAAACACTTCTAATCGGAAACGCTGCAGGAGCGTCTTCATTGCCCCTGCAGTGTGCGGCAGAGAATTGGCGTGAAGAAGGAACTGCTCGACAGTTGTGTTATGTGGGCTGCATGACACAGGCGAAATCTCTAACCGGGCCCTCATGCTTGGCGGAAGACGCTATTCCCTACGTATCTTTACGTGCTCACTGTTCACTCAACTGAAAAGAGCGTCGCGACACGATTGACGGGCATACTAGACACATTGACCAACACATCTGTGCGAAACTTTACCGGATTTTCCCAGTGGTTTCCATTTCGCGGCCGATCGTAACTTACTTTCTGGACAGCCCTCGTACTTAATTAGTACATGAAGATATGTCTTTTTGTGACTTTCAGGTTTCCTTGGTGGATTTGTCCAGTCTATGGGTACCAGGTCTGCTACCAGAACTCGTCTTTTGAATCTCACGATATTTATTCGAAACAGCATCGTCTCCTTCATTGCACAGTGCCAGAAAGACGAACCTAAGGATATATCTTCTCGCACATCATGCGGTGTCCTCTACTCGGGCAGCGTTCTGCTATTGCAGGTTTCTGTGGTTGACCTGGACGTGTATGAACATGTGTGTTCATCACATCAGTTGTGCATCGTATGACATGTCTGGCCAATGTACGCCATTCCACGCTCATATAGAATCTTTTATACGCCTTTTTCCATAAGGTCAAGGAAACTGCGATAAAGGGTGCCTCCGTTTCTTTTATTTTGACTCCTCAGCAGGTATGCTGGATGAATTTGTCCCTCAGAATAATCACTCTGGGCAAACTATGCGAACGTGTTGAAGCTCACCTGGTAGGCTATCAGAATTGAAGACGATGTTTGCTCTGTGAATCAGAGTGTGCAGTACACTTTCACACTGTACGGCGTGGTGTCGCCGGCCAACCAAGGGAGATACTTGCCAAATGCCCCAGTTTGTGGCACAGGATGTGACGCCGTTGGCGCCTTGAGACGCAATCTGGACATATCTTGACCTCACTATTATTCCTGGGGCTCTTTGACAACGGTGTGGAAAAAACTTAAGTATGAGCACCCGCTCGCTTCCGGACATGCTGATTGGAAACAAAGTGCTTCTGCTTGTGTGGGTTTACCAGTGAAGATGATGGTGGTGGACTGTTAACTACTGCTCTGACTACCGAATCCTAACTTGCTGGACAACTGGACGATGAGTTGCTCGGCACATCGTATAGTGACATATCTGATTGTCATCAGCTGATTGTAGAACACAACGACGACTACTACTACTGCTGCTGCTATGAAATATGACACCAAGAGTACCGTGAACCTGAGCTTGCATTGAAGCTGCTACTTCGTGAGCTCTGGCAATTTCTAGCACATCGCTCAAGAGTTGGATCAGATGGATCTAAAGCTTTCTCACTAACTTCTCGATCATGAGCTAAGTTACTTACTGGAAAAATCACACTCGTGTGCTAAGACTGGAAAGTCAACAGCTCATACAGCATATGTTTTTCTACATTACTTAACACACCGAATGTGCTGAGACTATATGCAACTACATAGGTTTGGTCACCGTAATAATCAGCCAACAAACCAAAAACACCAGAAAAGCTTAGACTGCTGAGGTCCGAGAGTGCCTGTAGGTTTTTTTGCGCTTATTTCATACATTTCATTACTAGAAGACAATAAGAGTGCACTCTCACAGTCGTGATTAATAATTTGGTGTGCCTTGTATTAAAGAACAAAAAACAGTAGTTCCTGCTGTTGCTGTTACTGTTGTGGCCATTGGAATTCCCACTGCTTTTGTTACTATTGCTGTTTCTGCAGTTGGTGTTCCAGCTGCAGTTGTGGCTGCCCTCAGAGTGAATAGGTGCTTAGTGAGAAAGTCCTTGTCGCCACTTTTCTGTCCTACTTTGGCTGAACGCAATTGGTGATACTCTTCCTGGCAATGACGTAGAGACCAGGCACAAACAGGCGGTTCCTGTTGTCAATGACGGTGGAGTTCACGAAGTGAACAGCTAACCTGAAGCAAGGATAAGAGCGCAGAGTAAGTTATCGTTCAAGTGCGTGTTAACAAAAAATTAAAACATTGTACAGAGTGGGCAACGTTATCAAATGAATGTATTTAAAGAACTACACTACTGGCATTTAAAATTGCTACACCAAGAAGAAATAAGAAGAAATGCAGATGTTAAACGGGTATTCATTGGAATAAATATGTTATACTAGGACTGACATGTGGTTACATTTTCACGCAATTTGGGTGCATAGATCCTGAGAAATCAGTACTCAGAACAAGCACCTCTGGCCGTAATAACGGCTTTGATATGCCTGGGCATTTGGTCAAAAAGAGCTTGGATGGCGTGTACAGGTACAGCTACCCATGCAGCTTCAACACGATACCACAGTTCATCAAGAGTAGTGACTGGCGTATTGGCGAGCCAGTTACTCGGCCACCATTGACCAGACGCTTTCAATTGGTGAGAGATCTGGAGAATGTGCTGGCATGGGCAGTAGTCCAACATTTTCTGTATCCAGAAAGGCCCGTACAGGAGGTGCAACATGCGGTCGTGCATTATCATGCTAAAACGTAGGGTTTCGCCGGGATCGAATGAAGGGTAGAGCCACTGGTCGTAACACATTTGAAATGTAACGTCCATTGTTCAAAGTGCCGTCAATGCAAACAAGAGGTGACCGAGACGTGTAACCAATGGCACCCCATACCATCACTACGGGTGATACGCCAGTATGGCGATGATGAATACATGCTCCTAATGTGCGTTCACCGCGATGTCGACAAACACGGATGCGACCATCATGATGCTGTAAACAGAACCTGGATTCATCCAAAAAATGACGTTCTGCCACTCGTGCACCCAGGTTCGTCGTTGAGTACACCATTGAAGGCGCTCCTGCCTGTGATGCAGCGTGAAGGGTATCCGCAGCCATGGCCTCCGAGCTGATAGTCCATGCAGCTGCAAACGTCGTCGAACTGTTCGTGCAGATGGTTGTTGGTTTGCAAACAGCCCCATCTGTTGACTCAGGTATCGAGACGTGGCTGCACGATCCGTTACAGCCATGCTTAAGATGCCTGTCCGAGGCCGTTGGGATCCAGCACGGCGTTCCGTATTACCCTCCTGAACCCACCGATTCCATATTCTGTTAACATTCATTGGATCTCGACCAACGCTAGCAGCAATGTCGCGATACAATAAACCGCAATCGCGATAGGCTACAATCCGACATTTATCAAAGTCGGAAACGTGATGGTATGCATTCCTCCTCCTTGCACGAGGCATCGCAACAACGTTTCACCAGGCAACGCCGGTCAACTGCTGTTTGTGTACGAGAAATTGGTTGGAAACTTTCCTCATGTCAGCACGTAGTAGGTGTCGCCACCGGCACCAACCTTGTGTGAATGCTCTGGAAAGCTAATCATTTGCATATCACAGAATTTTCTTCCTGTCAGTTAAATTTCACATCTGTAGCATGTCATCTTCGTGCTGCAGCAATTTTAATGGCCAGTAGTGTAGAAATATTCATAAATGGCTACACGTATGGCTGCATTTGTAACTGAATGACAAGTTGAAAACCAATCATAGAAGTTTTTTAAAACTTTACCACAGTTGACGTCGGTTTTAGCAACTAGATAAACACCTACCGGTTCCCTGAGCCTTTCCTTAAAAAAAAAGTAACTGTGTTGTAACATACACTGACGAGCCAAAACATTACAACCACCTGCTTAATGGCGTGCTGGATCATCTTTGTAACGCAATATATCACCGACTGTACGTATCATCGGTTATAAAGGTCTTCGATAGATTTCTGGACCTATGTGGCATCAAGTGTCATGTAATTCCCGTAAACAACTGTCCTCTGATTTGTGTACGCGACGATGGTACTCGACAGCAACCCAGATGGGAACTATCAGAATCACGTCAGGTGAATTTGGTGGATAAAAATAAACATGATTTCACTATCATACTCCTCGAACTATTGTAGCACGATTCTCGCTTCGAGACACAGTCAACTGTACTCCCTAAAGATGACGTCGCGTCAGTGAAGACATCAAGCATGAAGGGATACCGGTTGTCCGCAGCTGACATGGTCTCTTCGATTACTACCACAAGCCCCATGGAAGAGCAGGAAAATGTCTATCACAACATAATACTGCTCCCATCAGCCTATGTCTGTGGTCCGCTGCACGTTTCTACCAGCCGTTCGACTTGATGACAGCGTTTGAGGAGACGACCGTCGATCTGGTGTAGCAAAAATGTGATTCATCCGACTAGTTGACGCGTCTACAGTGATACACGGTCCAATCTCGATGATTTCGAGCCCACTGCAATCATAGCTGTCGTTGGGCCAACGTGTGAACAGGCAAGGGTCGTCCGCTGTGGAGCCCCTTGTTTAACGATGTGCGCTGAATGACGTGCTTCGAAACACATTTGCGTCCACCCACATTGTGCGCTTTCGCAAGAGGTGTCATACATCGCCATCTATGCTACTTTACAGTGTAGACAACCGTCCAAATCCCGCGTTCTGTGAAGAGTCGTGAACGTTCAACGGCTTTGAACCTAGTGTAGTGTCACTGCCCTCCTACCACTTTCTGTAGATGCTCCCGACAATAGCAAATGGGCATTCGACCAGCTTCGCCGTTTTCGAGATACTCGTTCACAGGCTCTGCGTAATAATAACCTGCCCTTTGACAAATTCGCTTATTGCAATGATTTTCTCCATTTGCAGGAAATATCTTAGCTAGGGTAAACCCCCATCCGTCTGTGCGCGGCTTACATACTTTTCTGACTGCATTACGTCCCCACAACGGCACCAGTAGGTATCCAGTCTTGCAGTGGGCAGTGGTTACAATGTTTTAGCTGATCAATGTATGTACTACAGTCTGTGGTTGCCATTAAAAAACATTTAGTCTTTGATAACAGTTGTTTTATAGTTCAGATATCTGCTTGCAATTGCAATAGCGTACCTCTCTAGGCTCTCTCTGTAGAACTGTAAGCAATATTATTGTTTTTGTTTACAGAAGAAGGAATGTGTATTCACCATATACGCAAGAAACAGGCTATTTCTCTACATATATTCCACATTAAAATATTTATGGATCATAACCCCAAAAGTACATTTGAAATACAAATTTTCGATTAGTTCCCATCTAATTGCACTGAATTTTCACCTGTGGCCCACCTTAACAAGAAATGCCATATTACTTCAGTACATTACATGTAACTATTTTCTCTACGCTTTTATCTGTTAAAAAGGGGGTTCCATGTGTCATTCGCATGAATAATTCGCTGCCCTAGTTCTTCAATGTTATCAATGGGAAGGCCGTACATTTCACATCTAAGGTGAGTCCACATAGAAAAATGCAGAGGATTGAGGTCTGGTGATCTTGGAGGTATGGGTACAGACCCTTCTCAACCTGTCTGTCGCAAGACCACACTGGAACATTGGGTGACTTCTTTCAGCAGCAGTGATATATGCTTGTGCCTCATTATGAATGTACCGCATTTCCTGACCATGTGTAACCTAACGTTTTAAATCTGATGGGAATTTAATAAAAAAAATTTACATTTCTAACATATGTGTACTAACTACAACAATGTTGTATACTAAAATCCCTGGTGTCTCATAACCATATATTCACAAATATATCTTGCGAAAAGCTCATTGCGCCCTGATATTTACTGGAAAATTTTTTGTTCTTCTGTCATATATTTTCACACATTTTAGTTCTTGCTATGAATTGTTATATACCCTGTAAACAAAATGAAAATCCAGTGTCCCAACGCACTTCCCTGTCACATGCATGAAGTTAATTCTACAAGATAACATGGTGTATCTCCCTAAAGTCAATGATGCAGTACTAAACCAGATCCCATTGTGTGTGATCACCTTGATCTCATGGGTGAACAGAGGATGATTTTATTGTTCCTCGAGTCTGGGGTATTATGGCACATGAAGTACATACTGAGACGACACTCACAGGAAAAGCAATCATGGCGGCGAGTGGCAGCCACTGCACAGCAGTAAGATCTGTGTGCACCACATCCTTGAGGTAGAAGAGGATGCTCAGTGTAGCCATGGTGAGGACGCAGCCAGCAAACGAGAGTAGCATCAGTGGCCGGCGGCCAGCTCGGTCCGCCAACAGAGATGTGGCAACGCTGCTTGCTGTTTGCACTGCTGCCACGATGATGGCGCACACATCTGCATCCAGCGCCACACCCGACTGCTGAAAGGTGTCAGTGGTGTAGCCCGTGAGCACGGAAAGCCCCGTGAACACCTGTGTCAGGATCAGCACCACACACACCACCAGCGCCCGCCGGCTGCCACGTCTTCGCACCAGCTGGCCCATCAGTTCCAGCTGTGACCGCTGCGCCTCTGTCATAACAATGTATAGTCAGTTTCTGTTCCTCTGCTGCCACACTGTTTTATCACGTTATTTAATCAATTCCTTAATACGACATCTAATGATCATCATTTCCCTATCCTTCCACCTTACAGTGTAGGAAACCCAATGATCCGTCCAATTGCACATCAATCATGTTACATCTTGATATAACCAATGGTTTCTCAAGATAAACCCTTCAAATACTCCAGCAATACTTATGCAATGAAATGCACACAACTTCTGTCATTAAGTCGCGCACCTATCCAACTAACACTCTAGTACACCTCAAACTTGACAGGCAACTAATATAGAAACCCTCATCTTGCGATGATCCAGCAGAAAGTCTCCAGCAAATTAAAACTACTAACTGACTGAATATGCACATCGCATCCTATTGTATTGTTGACAGGATAGCTGTACCACCAAAGTTCTATCAGTTCCTCTAAAACATTTTGCACAGAGCTGTCTGTCTTACATTCTTTATCCATTTATCTTCCCTCATTTATTTCCTTTACCATCCAATCAAATTTCCACTGCTCGTCACTCACATGAAAGGTTTCATAAAGTCTGACACTATCCACAGACTCGACTAGAACAACACCAATGTTTCCCTTCTAACAACTGATCCTAATTTCTTGCTGCTCCAGTAACAATACATCTACACATACTCTCTATACACTGCCCCAACGTCAACCAGTTCCATTTCCTTTACAATGAAACCTCTCCTAACATTTATTCATCCTGCCACCTCTAACTCATCTCTCCCTATGGTATCCCATATCAGGGATCTCTATCTCCATCTCTATCTTTCACTGCTCCTTTTCTCTTTATATCATACACAGGCCCATAGCGCAGTCCCTTCTCCTATTCAGTCTCTTACCATCAGTTCCACAGTTACCCTCATCTCTACAATCCCAACCCATGAGACACTTTTGTTTTATACCTACATACATCCTATAACACTACAGAACATGTAAACTTCCCTGTTTAACTAGCACTTCACTGTGGAGGTCCTTGATTCATCACTGAATACGTTGTGATTCTTTTTAAGATCGTCATATTTCGGCACCATCTTATTATTTTTATTGTGTTTTGTTGTATACATTTTAAATTATAAAATTAAAATGTTAACAATTTATTTTAATATCACACATGACAGTCATCTTTTAATAATTTTAAGAGCCTTTGTGAAATTATCTCATTTCAAATTATATTGTATCGAATTTATGTATTTTAATACCCTTTTTAGTAAAGACAGAGTGGTTGTGCTGCAGGCCCCACCTCCCCTTCCCCTTCCACCCCCAACACATGTAAGGCAAGGGAGGTGAAATAACATTAAGAAACGTTTGTTGTCTATAACCATTAGTTACTGACATGTCACATGAGTGGTTCAAATGGTTCAAATGGCTCTGAGCGCTATGGGACTTAACAGCTGAAGTCATCAGTCCCCTAGAAATTAGAACTACTTAAGCCTAACTAACATAAGGACATCACACACATCCATGCCCGGGGCACGATTCGAACCTGCGACCGCAGCGGTCGCGCGGTTCCAGACTGAAGCGCCTAGAACCGCTCGGCCACTCAGGCCGGCCCACATGAGTGGTGGAAAACTACTTAACTCAGTTGCAAAAGAGATTATCATAGCTTCTTAATATAAGAGGATCCTATTTACAAAAGAACAAGTTTCAAAAATTGTTCATATGGCTGTTTACCCCAAGTTTATCTTGACCCAGAACGACTGTTCATCTCATGAATTCAAAAACTCAAATATCTCTCACTGACGTCAATTTTCTTTAGATAATGGTACATATTTGCGTCTTGCTTATTATAACTTTTTTGGAGACTCATTTCTGGTGTCTCCAAAGTTTTCAATAGATTATAGACATTGTTGGTGATAATCCTGAGGAAGTGAATCAGAAGAGTTAACTACAGATAATAAACAGCATATGTCTGTGACTGCTTTACTGGGATACAATATCATGCAGACAGCATAAAAGCAACGAGTCACTGGATGGCAGCACATTAGCCTGGCACCAACTGGTACTGTTATGCGTTAAGGTATCTGAGGAAAAGTCAATTCATTTCAACAAAGTGAGCCATACGCAATAAATCAACCTTGAAGTTGTCATCAGCAAAATGCATATATTGTTGTGATATAAATACACTCCTGGAAATGGAAATAAGAACACCGTGAATTCATTGTCCCAGGAAGGGGAAACTTTATTGACACATTCCTGGGGTCAAATACATCACATGATCACACTGACAGAACCACAGGCACATAGACACAGGCAACAGAGCATGCGCAATGTCGGCACTTGTACAGTGTATATCCACCTTTCGCAGCAATGTAGGCTGCTACTCTCCCATGGAGACGATCGTAGAGATGCTGGATGTAGTCCTGTGGAACGGCTTGCCATGCCATTTCCACCTGGCGCCTCAGTTGGACCAGCGTTCGTGCTGGACGTGCAGACCGCGTGAGACGACGCTTCATCCAGTCCCAAACATGCTAAATGGGGGACAGATCCGGAGATCTTGCTGGCCAGGGTAGTTGACTTACACCTTCTAGAGCACGTTGGGTGGCACGCGAGACAAATGCGGACGTGCATTGTCCTGTTGGAACAGCAAGTTCCCTTGCCGGTCTAGGAATGGTAGAACGATGGGTTCGATGACGGTTTGGATGTACCGTGCACTATTCAGTGTCCCCTCGACGATCACCAGAGGTGTACGGCCAGTGTAGGAGATCGCTCCCCACACCATGATGCCGGGTGTTGGTCCTGTGTGCCTCGGTCGTATGCAGTCCTGATTGTGGCGCTCACCTGCACGGCGCCAAACATGCATACGACCATCATTGGCACCAAGGCAGAAGCGACTCTCATCGCTGAAGACGACACGTCTCCATTTGTCCCTCCATTCACGCCTGTCGCGACACCACTGGAGGCGGGCTGCACGATGTTGGGGCGTGAGCGGAAGACGGCCTAACGGTGTGCGGGACCGTAGCCCAGCTTCATGGAGACGGTTGCGAATCGTCCTCGCCGATACCCCAGGAGCAACAGTGTCCCTAATTTGCTGGGAAGTGGCGGTGCGGTCCCCTATGGCACTGCGTAGGATCCTACGGTCTTGGCGTGCATCCGTGCGTCGCTGCGGTCCGGTCCCAGGTCGACGGGCACGTGCACCTTCCGCCGACCACTGGCGACAACATCGATGTACTGTGGAGACCTCACGCCCCACGTGTTGAGCAATTCGGCGGTACGTCCACCTGGCCTCCCGCATGCCCACTATACGCCCTCGCTCAAAGTCCGTCAACTGCACATACGGTTCACGTCCACGCTGTCGCGGCATGGTACCAGTGTTAAAGACTGCGATGGATCTCCGTATGCCACGGCAAACTGGCTGACACTGACGGCGGCGGTGCACAAATGCTGCGCAGCTAGCGCCATTCGACGGCCAACACCGCGGTTCCTGGTGTGTCCGCTGTGCCGTGCGTGTGATCATTGCTTGTACAGCCCTCTCGCAGTGTCCGGAGCAAGTATGGTGGGTCTGACACACCGGTGTCAATGTGTTCTTTTTTCCATTTCCAGGAGTGTATATGGTTCAAATGGCTCTGAGCACTATGGGACTTAACATCTGAGGTCATCAGTCCCCTAGAACTTAGAACAACTTAAACCTAACTAACCTAAGGACATCACACACATCCATGCCCGAGGCAGGATTTGAACCTGCGACCATAGCAGTTGGGCGGTTCCAGACTGAAGCTCCTAGAACCGCTCCGCCACACCGGCTGGCGATATAAATATATATTAGTTTTCGTTTAAAGGCTTCAGAGGATGTTAGTAAGTAATTTTGTAAAGATTAATTACCATCAGCTTAGCTGTGGTCCAGAAGAGATAAATCTTGTAGAAATAAAAGGCGTTATGACGTACTTGCAGTTGACATAACTAATGCCATATTGAATTCTGATTTCAGATAGAATACTTAAAACATCAGTTATAATTATCAATTTAAATTAAACTTAATAACCTAACAACAAGAACAAAATCCATCACTAAATAAAATAGCCTCTCAACATGGAGCTAAATCTTCATTGCAATTTCTCTCACAAGATCAGGCAGCATTCCTAATTTATAGTGTGCTATCTTTTGATGGGGTGGACAACTTGCTTTTTCTGTGATAGGCATTGCATGTCTAATCAATGGTGCCATATAATTTTGTACTAATAAGCAAAGCATCTTTAATAAATAGAGCTGTCTGTCGTGAGATCCAAAGTAAGGCAGGGTGTCTCAACTCGCTGCTCCTCAACGTACTTCTGCACGATGCCGAGCTCCTCCTGGATCGCTTCCTCGGACACAGCACCTCGCAGCCGCCTCAAGGCACTCTCGGCTTCCTCGTCCCTGCCGCGCAGCGCCAGGAAGTACGGTGACTCGGGCATCCAGAGGAAGCCCAGCATGAAGAGGACTGGCACGGCAGCAGACACGATGGCCACTGCCGAGTAGGACATGTAGGGGCCCATGCAGTAGGAGGCGAGCGAGCCCAGGCACATGGCGAACTGGAAGACGGTGGCCAGCATACCCCGCACCTTGGCCTCCGCCACTTCCCCCACGTACATCGGTACCAGGCACACGCTGGCGCCGATGCTCAGACCAGCCACCACTCGCGACGCTATCAGCATTCCCGCCGAGTCTGCAAACAGCACCTGTCAACCAAGAACACTGGTCACTATATTTCCATTACCCCTTGTCAGATTCGCTCCTGTTTCCGACAAGTCTGAAGAACGATCGCTGACAGACGTTATGTGGTCCAGATGATTGCTGCCTGATGAGTTCTTCCTGCTACAAATACAGAATTTCAGACAGTATGTTTCATGATATTCCACAGTGCTTTCAAGAACTTGCCCCCCCCCCCCAAGCTGTCTACTTTACACTCTAGTGTAGTTACCAGGTACTTTCTCTTCTTTGTACCAGTACGTGACCTTAACGATTAGTCAGTGTTCCTTAACAATCACTAAAGATTCAAGCAATGGAAATCAGACAGATTGCTAACTAATTTAACTACAACATGCGCTACCCATGTATGTCCTTGCTAGATTTTAACCTCAATGCAGTTGACGATCAATAATACTATTGTGGTGATTCCTCTTGCCATTTTATTTCCATCTGGAAATGCATATACGAGGGCTATTCGGAAAGTAAGGAACAATCGGTCGTGAAATGGAAACCACAGTGAAACTTTTCATACATGTCTTGGGCAGCATCTCTAGTAAGCCCGTGGATAGCATCACGTCGCTCTTCTTAGTTCTGAGTGCACAGAGAGAGTGTAAAAACGTCTAGAAAATAATCTATCCCGACAAGTATGAGTGTCTCCAGAGTAGCACTTTATAGGTTCAGTCGCGGGTAAAGTAGGTGGTAGACTTCTGTTTATTGACAGAATACTGGGGAAATGCAGTCAGCCTATAAAAGAGATTGCTTACAAATCGATGGTGTGACCAGTTCTAGAATATCGCTCAAGTGTGCGGGACCCGCACTACATAGTACTAACAGGCGTTATTGAATGTATACAGAGCAGGGCAGCACGAATGACCACAGATTTATTTAATCTCTTGGGAGAGTGTCGCAGAGATACTGAGGGAACTGAACTGGAAGACTCTTCAAGACTCTTGAAGATAGACATAAATTATCCCGAGAAAGTCTGTTAACAAAGTTTCAAGAACCGGCTTTAAGTGATTATTCTAGGAATATACTACAACGCCTTACGTACCCCTCACATATGGACTATGAGGATAAGATCAGAATAAATACTGCGCGAACAAAGGCATTCAAACAATCATTGTTACCGCGCTCTACACGAGAATGGAACAAGAAGAAACCAAAATAATTAGTACAACAGGACATACCCTCTGCCATGCACTTCATTGTGGCTTTCAAAGTATAGAGACAGATGTATATTTCGCCTGATGTTATGCAACATCACATAACTTATGTCATGCAGTTCCTTCTTCATGACAGTTTTCGGCCACAAATTGCAGGGGCAATGAAGACACCCCTGCAACGTTTTTGTTCAGGTTCAAATGGCTCTGAGCACTATGGGACTTAACTTCTGAGATCATCAGTCCCCTAGAACCTAAACCTAACTAACCTAAGGACATCACACACATCCATGCCCGAGGCAGGATTCGAACCTGCGACCGTAGCGGTCGCGCGGCTCCAGACTGTAGCGCCTAGAACCGCTCAGCCACTCAGGCCGGCAACGTTTTTGTTGGGAAATGTTTGATCAATCATCATACAGCCTGGCCCCTGCTCTCTCCGAATTTCATCTCTTCTCAAACGGACTGCTGGATGTGAAGACAACATTTTGGCACGCAGAACGAGCTGCAGTACAGCGTATAAAATTGTCGAAAAACACAGGAGGCTACCTTCTATGACGAGGGTGTTGAAAAGTTGGTGCAACGCTACGACAGATGTCTAAGTGTGAGCGGCGACTATGCAGATACGTAACTGGAAAGTTTAGCTAACTGTGGAAGAAAACCATCTGGATTTCTACTGTAGTTTCCATTTCGCTACCAGTCGTTCTTTACTTTCCGAATAGCCCTCGTGTGAAGGACGTTCAATGAGTAATACAACGCCTTTTTTTCTGAAAGCAGGTTGGTTTTATTCAGGATTTCAATGCACCGTATTATTCCCCACTCTTTTGGCTACAAAACCCTAGTTTTCAACATAATCTCCTTTCATTGCAATGGGGCTTACGCCAGCTTACTGGGAGGGCCTCTATGCCCGCATGTTACTACTCCATTGGTCGACGTCAGAGCCACCATCTTGCTGCATCAATAACCTCCTCATCATCCAGATACCGCTTCCCATGGAGTGGATCCTTCATTGAGCCAAACATATGGAAGGTGGAAGGTTGAGATCCTGGCTCTGGGGTGGAAGAGGAAGAAAAGTCCAGTGAAGTTTTGTGACCTCTTCTCAGGCGCGCAGACTTGTGTGAGGCCTTCAGCTGTCACTGAGAAGGAGAAGTTTGTTTGCTTGTTTGTGGCGACGAACACGCTGAAGTCGTTTCTTCATTTTAACGGCTGAATGAGGCCATCTGGCACGTGGGAGATCGGAAAGGTTTGCGCGACCTCGTTGCGATGATGACAGAAGCCTCACTCAACGACTCGCCGTGCCTTTGTTCACTGCCAGGTCTCCGTAGACCTTCTGCAAGCGCCTATCAATATCTGCGATGCTCTAGATTTCCACCAAAAGAAACTCTATGATAGTTCTCTGCTTGGAACGCAACTCCGTTACAGACGCCACTTTCAAGGCTACATGCAGCGCCGGAACTTCATGAAACAAGAAGAGCGAAGCGGGAATATTCCACGGTGTCCCACAACAAAGCCCGCATTTTTCAACCGGAACTGGCCTTGAATAAATGTATTGCATTATTTATTAAACGCCTTTCGTATTATTCAACCACTCAGCAAATGTATACATTTCAGAAATTCTTCCAATCCAAATGTGGCATACAGAAAACCAGTTCTTAACAGTATTGGTTAAAAACAGTCTTGATTGCAATTTTAGTTTTTTTAATTTTCATCGGCACTTTTCGCCTTATTTAAGCCTGAAGATGCCTAAATAAGGCGAAACGCGTCGTTGAAAAATAAAATAAAACTAAAATTGCAACCAAGACAGTTTTTAACCATTAAAGTATATATTTAAAACTAACGCCAGGTTATGACAGTAGTGTTACAAAGAGTATGTATTAGTGCTAGGATAATATTATCATTCTATGTCAGCTATGTATGAGACTTTCTTATGATTTTTAGTGACTATTTCGAAAGGTACTTCATAATTTTTGCACCTTTCCTTCTGTGCTACGATTATACAGATTTTAATCAACGAAACAAAGGATATTTCTAAATTTAACGTTTTAATTTCCCATTTCGAAGCTACAAGAAAAAAAAGAACTGTGCTGTATTTATATTAAAGTAACTTCATTTATTTTTATAGTATAGCAAAAAACAGATTTTGGTATTCTCACACGCTAAATGGAATCTTTTCTAAAACAAATAATTCACTATTCTGCTAATTAATATGGTGTAGGAAACCTGTTGGATTCTAAACAGCTTCCAGACATCTCACAATGGATAAATACAGGTCCTGCATAGTTTTCACGAGAATCTTATTCCCCTCTTCCTGCAAAGTACTGATAAGTTTAGGTAACGATGTCGGAGGTGGACAATAGACAACAGCGGTCGAATAATATTGAGATCTGGTGACTGTGAGATACGATAGTTCATCCTCGTGCTCACAAAACCAGTCCTGAATGATGACAGCTATGTGAACAGAGGTCCTACCATACTGGAACACATCACCACTGGAGAAAAAATATTGTACCATGGGATGGATCAGCCAAAATGGTCACATAGTCCTTGGTAGTGATGTGACCTTGCATACTAAGCATGAGGTCCACGAAATACCACGATATGGCTGTCCAAATCGTCGCTAACCCTCGCCATGTTTCACTCTTCTGACGTAAAAGTTGGAAAAGTGTGAAACAAGACATCCAGCCAAATGCCCTTCTTCCATGGAGCTTCTTTCCTTTCTTTGGTGGTGACAGGGTTCGCGAGTGCGACATTCAGTTCTGCAGTGATTTTTGCAGCTGCCGTCCTGTTTATTTTTCGTCACAATCCTCTTCAACGAACGTCTGTTACGATCACACGATCACTCAGCACACACTTTCGATGGTGCTATGTGTTAAATAGCAGATGATGTTTTTCCGCTTTTCATGTATGCGGTATAAATCTTCAATGTGGTGCTTCTTGAAACACCAAAAACTTCAGTTGCCTTAGTTACAGAAGCACCCACCTTACCAACACCAACAATTTACCCAAGTTTTGCTTCACTCAGGTCCGATATAAGGCACTCACAACTACAAAGAACACTGTTATGATCACAACTGACACTTGCAACGTACTGAAGGCATTGCATATTTACCGTTGGTGATCAAAGACAACAGCGCAACATGCAGGCCTGGCTAGCATCTCTATTTATGTTCAAGCGGGCATTTCTGGTGATGTTACAATATTTTTGTCCAAGCCCCGTATGATCGTCATGTATTAATACATATTTTACGGTTTTTATTCGCACTTGATTTCTTCTGATCCATTAAGCTCAAATGTGTCGGGCTGGAGCCAACACATCTGTTTCTTTTTTAATTATAAATACTAGTTACCTAGTCATGTGGTAGAGAGATTTTTAGCCTTTTCGTGTTCCGTGTAATGAAGGTTCTAATATTCAAATAAACTGGACATAATAATTGTAGAAATTAGTGCTTTCCTCTAATAAACCATTTGTCTTTGATTCGTGTAGTGGGTTTCCCTGTGGTATCTGGCTGGTGTACTTGCTGACTGGTGGCGAAGACATCAGACGTAGCCTTTCCTGTTGTGGATAAAGGCCCTGGGAAGCGTTTAGCTGGAATCTATCACCTGAGGGGTGATGTGGAGCTCCCAACCCCCACCCCCTGTGGGGCACTCCCTTGGGTTACAGACCACCTGTGCAGTATAGCGCACGGTGCCACTTTGGAGAGTGAAGAGAATGTTTCCGGAGAGTCTGAGCTGTCATGAAGGCTGCACGTAAGACAATGCGTGCGTCAGGGGAGTGCAGTCACGCATTAGGATCGGTCTGGGAGCTTCACCATACCTCACGTGACTCCGTTTTAGTGAGAGGACGCTTCTTGAGAATCGGGGCAGTCGCTTGGGCTGCAGATGAGATTTTGCGGAAGACGCGGGTGCACAATGACGCATAAATTAGGCCCGCTTCGAAATTTCACCGCTATGTCACACGGTCGCCAAGACTCGGAGATTGTTGGCCCGAACTACGGTGCGGGAAAGAGAGTACATGTGTGATTGGATAGTGAGTAAAAAATAAGACAGAGTGAGAAAATAAGTGTTGTCTTTCGTAGAGGAGGAAGCGCGAGTTTTCTCGCACTGGTCCGAGCTACCACATTTTTCAAGTGTGAGGATCTTCAACCAAATTGTTCTAAATTTGTTTAAAGTGAAATTTATGAAATTGGCGTCTGTAACCGAGAATGGTTATGATTTACATGTCACCGTTTATAGCCTGAGCGAAATCATATTTGTTGCTGAGGACATTTGTCAAATATGAAATGTAATTAAACTATAATCTGCGTTGCGATTAAAGAGTTAAAGTTCGCGAGATGCATCAATTAGAATGGACAGGGACTGCGATTGCTGTGTTCGGATGAGGGCTGACTTGGCATCCCTTCGCTCACAGCTGCAATCGGCGCTGACTTCGGTCGCGCAGCTTGAGGCTGTTGCCGATGGACACCACTGTGGGGAGCCGGACTCGGGTATCACGGGGATGTCAACCTCATCCCGTCTGTCGCCAGATCGGTCTGCCGCTGTGGTTGCCCCGGTTGCTGCCCGCAGTGGGGCTGAGCCCTCGCCTGTGGTTGATTGGGAGGTCGTTCCAAGGCGTGGCAGGCAGCGAAAGGCGTCCCCAGAGGCTGATCAGAAAGCCTCCCCGGTGCGTCTGACAAACCGGTTTCAGGCACTGTCTCTGGCTGAGCCAGATGCAGCCGCCTGCCCTGTTTCAGAGGATCATTCTCAGCCTTCAAGGTCCGGGCAATCGCAGAGGGTGGGCTTACTGGTAGTTGGGAGCTCCAATATTAGGCGCGTAATGGGGCCCCTTAGGGATATGGCGGCTAAGGAGGGGAAGAAATCCAGTGTGCACTCCGTGTGCATTCCGGGAGGAGTCATTCCTGATGTGGAAAGGGTCCTTCCGGATGCCATGAAGAGCACAGGGTGCAGCCAGCTGCAGGTGGTGGCACATGTCGGCACTAATGACGTGTGTCGCTTTGGATCTGAGGAAATTCTCTCTGGATTCCAGCGGCTATCTGATTTGGTGAAGGCTGCCGGTCTTGCTTACGAGATGAAGGCAGAGCTCACCATCTGCAGCATCGTTGACAGAACCGACTGCGGACCTTTGGTGCAGAGCCGGGTGGAGGGTCTGAATCAGAGGCTCAGACGGTTTTGCGACCGTATTGGCTGCAGATTCCTTGACTTGCGCCATAGGGTGGTGGGGTTTCGGGTTCCGCTGAATAGGTCAGGAGTTCACTACACTCAGCTGGCGGCTACACGGGTAGCGGAGGCTGTGTGGCATGGACTGAGCGGTTTTTTAGGTTAGAAGGCCTCGGGAAAGTGCGGGATGGGCTGCAATGTCAAAGGGTGCTTGGCAATTACAGGACGTGCTTGGATCAAGGAACAGTCGGAATTATAGTTGTAAACTGTTGTAGTTGCGCTGGAAAAGTCCCTGAGCTTCAAGCGCTAATAGAAAGCACAGAAGCTGATATCGTTATAGGTACAGAAAGCTGGCTAAAGCCTGAAATAAGTTCTGCAGAAATTTTTACGAAGTCTCAGACGGTGTTCAGGAAAGATAGATTAGGCAGAATTGGTGGTGGAGTGTTGGTGTCTGTCAGTAGTGGTTTATCTTGTAGTGAAGTCGAAGTAGATACTCCGTGCGAATTGGTGTGGGTGGAGGTTATACTTAACAGCCGAATTAAGTTAATAATTGGCTCCTTCTACCGACCCCCAGACTCCGATGATACAGTTGCGGAACAGTTCAGAGAAAGTTTGAGTCTCGTAACAAATAAATACCCCACTCATACGGTTATAGTTGATGGGGACTTCAACCTACCCTCGGTATGTTGACAAAAATACTTGTTCAAAACCGGTGGTAGGCAGAAAACGTCTTCCGAGATTGTCCTAAATGCATTCTCCGAAAATTATTTAGAGCAGTTAGTCCACGAACCCACGCGAATTGTAAATGGTTGCGAAAACACACTTGACCTCTTGGCCACAAACAATCCAGAGCTGATAGAGAGCATCATGACTGATACAGGGATTAGTGATCACAAGGTCGTTGTAGCTAGGCTCAATACCATTTCTTCCAAATCCATCAGAAACAAACGCAAAATAATTTTATTTAAAAAAGTGGATAAAGTGCCACTAGAAGCCTTCCTAAAAGACAATTTCCATTCCTTCCGAACTGACTATGCGAATGTAGACGAGATGTGGCTCAAATTCAAAGATATAGTAGCAACAGCAATTGAGATATTCATACCTCATAAATTGGTAAGAGATGGAACGGATCCCCCGTGGTACATAAAAAAGGTCCGAACGCTGTTACAGAGGCAACGGAAAAAGCATGCGAAGTTCAGAAGAACGCGAAATCCTGAAGATGGGCTAAAATTTACAGACGCGCGAAATTTGGCACGTACTTCGATGCGAGATGCCTTTAATAGGTTCCACAACGAAACATTGTCTCGAAATTTGGTAGAAAATCCGAAGAAATTCTGGTCGTATGTAAAGTACACAAGCGGCAAGACGCAGTCAATACCTTCGCTGCGCAGTGCCGATGGTACTGTTATCGACGACTGTGCCGCTAAAGCGGAGTTATTGAACGCAGTTTTCCGAAATTCCTTCACCAGGGAAGACGAATGGAATATTCCAGAATTTGAAACACGAACATCTGCTAGCATGAGTTTCTTAGAAGTAGATACCTTAGGGGTTGCGAAGCAACTCAAATCGCTTGATACGGGCAAGTCTTCAGGTCCAGATTGTATACCGATTAGGTTCCTTTCAGATTACGCTGATACTATAGCTCCCTACTTAGCACTCATATACAACCGCTCGCTCACCGATAGATCTGTACCTACAGATTGGAAAATTGCGCAGGTCGCACCAGTGTTCAAGAAGGGTAGTAGGAGTATTCCATTTAACTACAGACCTATATCATTGACGTCGGTTTGCAGTAGGGTTTTGGAGCATATACTGTATTCAAACATTATGAATCACCTCGAAGGGAACGATCTATTGACACGTAATCAGCATGGCTTCAGAAAACATCGCTCTTGTGCAACGCAGCTAGCTCTTTATTCGCACGAAGTAATGGCCGCTATCGACAGGGGATCTCAAGTTGATTCCGTATTTCTAGATTTCCGGAAAGCTTTTGACACCGTTCCTCACAAGCGACTTCTAATCAAGCTGCGGAGCTATGGGGTATCGTCTCAGTTGTGCGACTGGATTCGTGATTTCCTGTCAGGAAGGTCGCAGTTCGTAGTAATAGACGGCAAATCATCGAGTAAAACTGAAGTGATATCAGGTGTTCCCCAGGGAAGCGTCCTGGGACCTCTACTGTTCCTGATCTATATAAATGACCTGGGTGACAATCTGAGCAGTTCTCTTAGGTTGTTCGCAGATGATGCTGTAATTTACCGTCTAGTAAGGTCATCCGAAGACCAGTATCAGCTGCAAAGCGATTTAGAAAAGATTGCTGTATGGTGTGTCAGGTGGCAGTTGACGCTAAATAACGAAAAGTGTGAGATGATCCACATGAGTTCCAAAAGAAATCCGTTGGAATTCGATTACTCGATAAATAGTACAATTCTCAAGGCTGTCAATTCAACTAAGTACCTGGGTGTTAAAATTACGAACAACTTCAGTTGGAAGGACCACATAGATAATATTGTGGGGAAGGCGAGCCAAAGGTTGCGTTTCATTGGCAGGACACTTAGAAGATGCAACAAGTCCACTAAAGAGACAGCTTACACCACACTCGTTCGTCCTCTGTTAGAATATTGCTGCGCGGTGTGGGATCCTTACCAGGTGGGATTGACGGAGGACATCGAGAGGGTGCAAAAAGGGCAGCTGGTTTTGTATTATCGCGTTATAGGGGAGAGAGTGTGGCAGATATGATACACGAGTTGGGATGGAAGTCATTACAGCATAGACGTTTTTCGTCGCGGCGAGAGCTTTTTACGAAATTTCAGTCACCAACTTTCTCTTCCGAATGCGAAAATATTTTGTTGAGCCCAACCTACATAGGTAGGAATGATCATCAAAATAAAATAAGAGAAATCAGAGCTCGAACAGAAAGGTTTAGGTGTTCGTTTTTCCCGCTCGCTGTTCGGGAGTGGAATAGTAGAGAGATAGTATGATTGTGGTTCGATGAACCCTCTGCCAAGCACTTAAATGTGAATTGCAGAGTAGTCATGTAGATGTAGATGTAGATGCATTTCGATTATAGGGGCGAAAGAAGCCGTCATTCGCAAGGAAATATGACGTTGTGTAATCATTTCGATATGCGTTGCACGAGGTAATGATGACTGTATTGTGACAAATGTTCGGACACGAATGGCACTAGCGGAATAAATTTATGGAATCACTTTAAAAATATTGTGTGCTCTTTACTGGAGAGGGAACATGCATTTTTCCCAAACAGTTTTGGGGGCAAAATTTTAAAAAAATGGAACAACGACTGTGCATAATCTTCTGCGACAGGGACTTCAGCTTCAGAAGACTCGAGGTGAGCAGTTAGAATGCTAGTGACGTGTGCCTGAGATCAAGAGAAGCAACATTTCTAAATCCTCTTAGCTTCCGAAAATGACTCTCACGTGAACTGCCAGGCTGTTAATACTAGCCGTACTCTCACGTCAGTAATAGAGATGCACATTTCAGCTTACAATAAAATGTCGCACAAAGTTCATCGCTTTATAACATGGAATGATGTAAAATACGTTGAGGTGACAAGTCATGGAAGAGCGATAGGCACATACACAGATGGCGGTGGTATCGCGTACGCAAGGTGTAACACGGCAATACATTGTCGGAGCCGCCGTTTGTACTCACGTGATTCATATGAAAAGGTTCCAAAGTGATTATGGTCGCACAAGGCGAATTAATAGACTTTGAATGCGGAATGGTAGTTGGGGCTAGACACATGGGACATTGTCAACAGTGTGTCGGGGGTACCATACTTCATGCATTACGTCTCACCATGAACAACGCAGTGGCCGACGGCCTTCGCTTAACGACCGAGCGCATCGGAATTTGCGTAGAGTTGTCAGTGCTGACAGACAAGCAACACTGAGTGAAATAACAGTGGAAATTAATGTGAGACGTGTGACGAACGTATCCGTTAGGGTAGGAAATTTGGCGTTAAGGAACTATGACCGAAGCGAGTGCCTTGCTAACGGCACGACATCGCCTGCAGCTACTCTCCTGGGCTCGTGACCGTTTCAGATTGACGACTAGAAAACCGTGGGCTGGTCAGATGAGTTTCAATTTCAGTTGGTTAGAGCTGACGGTAGGGTTCGCGTGTTGCACAGAGCCCACGAACCATTGGACCAAGTTGTCAACAAGGCACTGTGCAAGGTGGTGTCATGGCTCCATAAAGGTGTGGTCTGTGTTTAGAGAGAATGGACAGCATCCTCTGGTTCAACTTCACTGTAAAATATGTTCGTTTATCTGAACAACATGTACCCAGCAAAATATGGAATTTTTATGTGTTCAGGCGGCAGTTGTTGGCGATTGGTTTAAAGAACATTCTGGACAGTTTGAGCGAAGGATTTGGCCACCCAGATCGCCCGGCGTAAGACCCATCGATCATATCTGGCATACAATAGAGAGGTCACTTCGTGCACAAAATCCTGCACCTAAACACTATCGCATTTACGGGCGCCTATAGAGCCAGCATGGTTCAATATTCCTGCAAGGGATTTCCAGCGACTTGTTGAGACCAGGTCATGTCAACCTGCTGCATATGCCGGGCAAAAGGAGGTCCGACACGATTTTTGAAGGTAGCCCATGACTTCTGTCACCAGAGCGTATAACATGAAATGATGCAAATTGAACTCTAAAATAATTAAGCTGGTTTTAAAATTGATCCCCCTACTCTACAATTTCACGTGCGGTTTACCTCCACAAAGAATATGTTTGTTAAAACATGAAGCACTGCTTGAATCCAAGAAAACTGAAGGGTTTAAATGCAGTACAGACCATGAGCCAGGAAGCCAAGGCCGGCAGCCCTGATGCGATGAGCAGCAGCTTGCGGCCGACGACGTCGACGATGACGGGCATGGCTATGATGGGCAGCACGGACGAGATGGTGACGCACGACACGATCCAGGAGGCCTCGTCAGCCGTCAGCGGCAGCCATGAGCCCGGCTGCTGCAACTGTGGCAGGATGGGCGACGGCCAGCCGTACACCATGCCGCTCATCAGGCTCGTCAGCGCCGCTGTGGAAACACCCGCATTCACTCACCCACTGCTGTGTCGTAAAGCTGCTCGTTTCTTACAAGCAGAAGTCAGACTCTGCGACCAGCTGAATTTAACCATCTTCGGTATTCCGTAGTCAGAAGGAAGACAAGTGATCAGCGTGCTGTTGACGACGACGACATTGTAGATGGAGCAAAAGCCCGATTTGGGCAAGATGTGGAGAAAATCAATCATACCCTTTCAAAGAAACCATCCCAAAATTTCGCTTGAGCGATTTAGTAGAACTGCGGAAGACTTAAGTCTAGACGGCCAGATGGGGATTTTAACAGGCGTTCTCCCTAATACAAATAGAATGCCTTACGATGGTGCCACCTCGCTGGATAAACTATGAGGGTTGTCCAGAAATTTAGTTTCATTATTTTCTTTTCAGTAAACGTAGGTAGCCAGAATCAAAGCACACGCGATGCAGAGCGATGACGTAACACTCATGCGCTGAAGAGCCAGAGAAACTGGAACAACTGCCTAATATCGCGATGGGCCCCTGCGAGCACGCAGAATTGCCGCAACACGACTTAGGATGGACTCGAATAATGTGCGAAGAAGTGGTGGATGGAACTGACACCATCAATCCTTTATGACTGTCCATAAATCCGTAAGAGTACGAGAGGGTGGAGATCGCTTCTGAACAGCTTGTTGCAAACATCCCAGATATGCTCAATAATGTTCACGTCTGGGGAGTTTGGTGGCCAACTGTAGCAATACTGGACGTGCGGGGTGTCGCATTGTCCTGCTGGAATTGCCCAAATGCGTGGGGCTGCACAATGGACATGGATGGATTCAGGTGATCTACATGTATCAGGGGATAGTGGGGGGGGGGGGGGGGAGGGGCAACCACGAACCATGACAAGACGACTCAGGCCGTGTGGCTACTTCTTGTGGCTGCCTCCCATGTGCTAACCAAGTACACCCAGGAACTTCCCTACCTACCTCTGGCAACTGTACCTGCCACATTCTCAAAAGATATTTTCAGTATGTGTGTTTCGCTTACTTAAGAGCAAAGTCGTATTTAGAAAGGACCTCCCGATGTTTTGATCATTGTCCTTTCCCTCTTGCAAAATTAAACAGTCTTCTTACCTGCTTTATTTGCAGTTAGAGACTTCTATTCCACCAAGATACCTTCCCTTCTGTGTAATTCTTGGTGACTGTATAGTTTTTAAAAGTATGACGTCATATATGAAGATAGTAACTGTTCTCGCACGAACAGATACCAATGATGACCGTGCAGCTTCTCTAGAATGAAGTGAAATTAATCGAAATCTTCAGCTGCCCGCATCTCGTGGTCGTGCGGTAGCGTTCTCGCTTCCCACGCACGGGTTCCCGGGTTCGATTCCCCGCGGGGTCAGGGATTTTCTCTGCCTCGTGATGGCTGGGTGTTGTGTGCTGTCCTTAGGTTAGTTAGGTTTAAGTAGTTCTAAGTTCTAGGGGACTGATGACCATCGATGTTAAAGTCCCATAGTGCTCAGAGCCATTTGAACCATTTTGAAATCTTCAGCTGCCGACAGGTGTTGTTGAAATGACATCATAATGCCATCTGTTACTTCATCGACCATTCCCTGTAAGTCAACTGGACATCGTATCGAAGCTTTAACTTCAGATAGAGGGGATTTAGGTTTTTCGTGTACAAATCCCAGTCTGTCTTCCTAGGCACTGAGCGCTATGGGACTCAACTTCTGAGATCATCAGTCCCCTAGAACTAACTAACCTAAGGACATCACACAAATCCATGCCCGAGGTAGGATTCTAAGCTGCGACCGTAGCGGTCGCGCGGTTCCAGACTGTAGCGCCTAGAACCGCCCAGCCACTCCAGCCGGCTTTCTTTCTAGGAATGTGGTCTGTTTAACGCCCATTGCTATCATAAATCTAACTGTGGCCAGATAAGGAGAGTTCCACAGCAACATGACATTTTTTGAGGTAACGACCCATTAAGACGTTCCCAAAAGTTATGTCAGTTGCTTCTTCCTGTGTTCTACTCCTGAAGGTGACATATTCAAGATCTCTAGGTTACTCCCCAATAGATGTTCAAGTAGGCACTCATCTCTGCTGTTGGTGTCACTGATTCCTCACGCCATGTTGTGGGCACTGGTATCGCAACTAGCCAGCAGTTGTTCGTTCAGCTGTAAGCAGCTGTCTATCAGCCTCGTTTCTTTCTGGGATGAAGGAATACCGTCCTCAAAATGAAAGTAGGCTTAAGTCAATACCACTTGCCTCGCGACTCTCTTACACTGTTTCATCTTGTTGGTCACTAACCTCCTACAACAGCAGTTCGCCATCAACATGAATGAAATTCCATTTTTAAGATAGTTGCATGTTCTCAGGATTTTTAGATTTCTCGCGTGAATCAACTTACCTCCATTTTCTCTGAGGCCTGATATGCCCACTTTGTACATGTAGGATTCTTGGATCAAGGCCATGTTCACCTTATTTCTTCCCTGAACCAAATGCAAGAACACAGCTGCCTCCTTATTGCTCTCCAGGTTTATCTTCAGCACTTCCAGCCCCCAACTTGCCGGCATCGTCATCTTTGGTCACGCTGTCAATTCCCTGTGAGAACCCTACATACAGTTTTAGGTCTTTCACAGTTATTGCCCTCAGGGATGTTTCTCCAACTGCCATCACAAGGCTTTAGCTATCAGTTTCTACCTTTCGGTAAATGACACTCCAGTCCTCTGGGCGAACATCCATCAGTAGTTTTGGAACCCAGATTGATATTTTAACGGTCTTGAATAATACCACTGCTATCCTGGCAAGCTTTGCTTCATTCTATGGAAATATCTTGGCACCGCCTCCTTCGGCCGATCCACTGTCCCCATACCCTCACAGAGAAAGTTCAGAGCACCTGTATTCCGAAAGATCCTCCTGTATTTGGAGCCTCGGCTTGTGCCCTTTCAAATTTTTCCAGATAGGGTCACCTCCACTAGCCCCTCCTGCTGTGAGTTGATGCTAACAAGAAGGAAACCTTGTTAGGTAACTACCATTCTAAAAAATAAGACTTCAGCACTGTTGGTATGATTCACTTTTTCCTACCTTTGCTTTTTCTGGATGCGTTTGTCCTGAGAACTCGGAGCTACAGACACCTCCCTAATTTCTTACTACTTGTCTTAGAATTAGAAGGTGCTTGTTTACCCCCTTCACTTTGAGTCAATCTTTTCTTGGGTGTCTTAGGTTCAAGGTCTTTTAGTGCCATCTATTTGTTCTTAGGAAGACATTCCTAACCTTCTGTTTCTCTTTGATCTCTAAGAGGTTTCCGGCTCTGTGCTCCAGATAAGGCGTTAATCTTGACCACATCCAGCTTCTCAGTAACATTTTCAGCTCCTGGAACTGGTCCCTCCAATGACCTAGTTGCGGAAACAGCTTCCATAGCCTCAATGCCCAATGTTTGACTGTTTGAGGTATCTTGAACAACAAGTCACTCATTTTACTTGTTTATTTCTGTGTTCCCCATTCTTGGTCCAACGTTCATAACGAATATATCTGTCCACACCAGGGGTCGCCCAATGTCCTTGAGGCTCCATCCACGACACATCATCCTATATGCCACGCACCCATTCTCATGCGCATCGGATGGATTAAGAGGAAGTCCTCCTTCAGCTCTAAAAGTCTCTATTAATTCGATTAAAATTACTTGACAGTTGACACTTCATGTGCTGGAACTGTTTTTCTCCAAGCGGAGCACTCAACGTCACGCCTGAAACGATCGACGTTGCCAGATTGTCACAAAAATTGCTCAGTTCACTTATAATTCCTCATTCAGCACTCTTTCTTGGTGTGTTTGGATCCCACACCACGGGTCAGTATTTTTATTTCATATTTCATAAAACATGATGTCCAAATCAAAAACAAAACACTTACACACACACACACACACACACACACACACACATTATGTTACCAAAGTACTCTCGTTTCATATACGGCAAAGACTGCTGAAATCTTCCACAAAAGACGCAATTCAGCATATCATAAACAGTTATCGTAAACACAAATATGGGTTTGGATTAAATAAGTTTCGCTTGACACCGTTTGAAGTCGATTTTTGATGGAACTGGGTCACCACAGTCATAAATGTACACTACTGGCCATTAAAACTACTACATCACGATGATGACGTGCTACAGACGCGAAATTTCACTGACAGGAAGAGGATGCTGTGATATGCAAATGATTAGCTTTTCAGGGCATCCACACAAGGTTGGCGCCGGTGGCGTCACCTACAACGTGCTGACATGAGGAAAGTTTCAAACCGATTTCTCATACACAAACAACAGTTGGCCGGCGTTGCATGGTGAAACGTTGTTGTGATGGGTCGTGTAAGGAGGAGGAACGAGTACCATCACGTTTCCGACTTCGATAAAGGTCGGACTGGAGCCTATCGCGATTGCGGTTTAACGTATCGCGACATTGAGATCCAATGACTGTTGGCAGAATATGGAATCGGTGGGTTCAGGAGGGTAATACGGAACGCCGTACTGGATCCCAACGGCCTCGTATCACTAGGAGTCGAGATGACAGGAATTATTTCCCCATTGGTATAACGGATCGTGCAGCCACGTCTCGATCCCTGAGTCAACAGATGGGGACGTTTGCAAACAACAACCATCTGCACGAACAGTTCGACGACGTTTGCAGCAGCATGGACTATTAGCTCCGAGACCATGGCTGCGGTTACCCTTGACGCTGCATCACAGATAGGAGCGCCTGCGATGGTGTACTCAACGACGAACCTGGGTGCACGGATGGCAAAACGTCATTTTTTCGGATGAATCCAGGTTCTGTTTACAGCATCATGATGGTCGCATCCATGTTTGGCGACATCGGGGTGAACGCACATTGGTAGCGTGTATTAGTCATCGCCATACTGGCGTATCACCCGGTGTGATGGTATGCGGTGCCATTGGTTACACGTCTCTGTCACCTCTTCTTCGCATTGACGGCACTTTGAACAGTGAACGTTACATTTCCGAAGTGTTACGACCCGTGGCTCTACCTTTTATTCGATCCCTGAGAAACCTTACATTTCAGCAGGATAATCCACGACCGCATGTTGCAGGTTCTCTTTCCGGATATAGAAAACATTCGACTGCTGCCCTGGCCACCACATTCTCCAGATTTCTCACCAATTGGAAACGTCTGGTCAATGGTGGCCGAGCTACTGACTCGTCACAATAAGCCAGTCACTACTCTTGATGAGCTGTGGTATCGTGTTGAAGCTGCATGGGCGACTGTACCTGTACACGCCATCCAAGCTCTATTTGACTCAATGCCCAGGAGTATCAAGGCCGTTATTATGGCCAGAGGTGGTTGCTCTGGGTACTGATTTCTCAGTATCTATGCACCCAAATTGCGTGAAAATGTAATCACATGACAGTTCTAGTCTAATATATTTGTCCAATGAATACCCGTTTATCATCTGCATTTCTTCTTGGTGTAGCAATTTTAATGGCCAGTAGTGTAACTACTTAGCACAGTGTAGTGCCATAACACAATGGTTAGTGTATAAACGTGAAGTGTAGAAGGTCGTAGGTTCGAATTTCGTTAAATTAAATTTTTTTTATTTGTAAATGTAATCAAAAAATTATGATTTTTTTCGGTTAATTAGTTTAAAGTAATTTTATGTTTCTGATTCTTTTCCATATCATTTTCATAATCGTATTGACTTTTTTGTTTGCTCTTATTTTTCTTGCTACCACTCTTCCTTCTTTTGGAATCTGTGTGTTACATCTATAATCCGATGAGGACTTGTCTTCAGCTGGCAACTTGTGTCACAGTGTGAGTATAGTTTCAGATGACCAAAGATAGCGAGAAATTACAGTTGCTTTCAGCACTGAAACTGAATTTTTTCTGCCTTGAGTTTGCTCATGGAGATCATCATGAACAAAGCGATCGTGATTTTAGTTCCGCCACAGATTATTGACCATCGTTTACTCAGATATGTAGCGCAGCATGAAGTTGTGGTCACCGTAACACATGAGTTTAAATTCAGGGCCACAAAACGCGTCGTCTGCCGTAGTTCAGTCACTGATCACTTAAAAGCAGCTGTCAACAGAGCATACCGCATTTCCGACATGCCTCGCGGCGGCCACTCCCAACGTTGCTCCGCGTTACACTTTAACAGCATTTGTGAAGTGACTCACAGCATTTCTGTTACACCTGTAACTGAGCGGTAGCCGGCGGGCGATGTGGCAACACTGCAGCGGCAAGTGGCAGACGTCAACTATCAAGTGATTTTAATTGGGTTATACTTTCCCACAGAGTAAAGCTTAGCAGATAAAAGTAGACGAAGTCATTAGTGAATGGCACCCATTTCCTTGAATACTAAATGCTTAGATTCATGGTGCAAGAATCGCAATATGTTCGGAGTATGGCTGCTGAGATCTGTGATTCTGGAGCGACAGTACTTTAGGAATTTAAAACTCTGCAACGACAAAAGGCAGAGCTAAGCACTATCTGTCGGCGAATTAAGGGAGCTATAAAGTATCATTTAGTTGTACATTTGTTCGGTTGAGGCGCTGTTGACTAGGCGTCAGCGTCAGTTGATGCTAAGATGGCGACCGCTCAACAGAAAGCTTTTTGTGTTATTGAGTACGGCAGAAGTGAATCGACGACAGTTGTCCAGCGTGCATTTCGAACGAAGTATGGTATTAAACCTCCTGATAGGTGGTGTATTAAACTTTGGTATAAACAGTTTACAGAGAATGGGTGTTTGTGCAAAGGGAAAAGTTCTGGACGGCCGAGAACGAGTGATGAAAATGTAGCACGCATCCAGCAAGCATTTGTTCGCAGCCCAGGAAAATCGACTCGTGGAGCTAGCAGAGAGCGGCAAATTCCACAATCAACTTATGGAGAGTCCTACGAAAAAGGTTAGTTATGAAACCTTATCGTCTGAAATTGGTTGAGGCACTGTTTGCAGTTGATAAGATTAAAAGAATCGATTTCTGTGATTTTATCCTTGCTCAAATGGAAACAGATGAATCTTTCGTTTCAAAGATTGTGTTTAGTGATGAAGCAACTTTCCACACTAACGGGAAAGTCAACCGTCACAATGTCTGTATATGGGGCACTGAGAATCCGCGGGAAACAACTCAGTATGAACGTGACTCTGTGCCATTTCAACCAATAAAGTTTTTGGTCCCTTTTTCTTCGAAGGTGCTACTGTAACTCGACTACAGTATCTGGAGATGTTAGAGAATTGGCTGTTCCCTCAGCTCGAACAAGAAGCTCAACAATTCGTATTTCAGCTGGATGGAGCGCAACCACATTGGCACTTATCTGTCCGTAACTACGTGAACGTCAATTACCCAAGGCGATGGATCGGCCGCCAGGCAGCCCGTGACAGAGCACTTCGTCACTGGCCTCCAAGAAGCCCTGATCTTACCCCCAGCGATTTTTTCTTATGGGGGTATGTTAAGGACATGGTGTTTCGGCCACCTCTCCCAGCCACCATTGATGATTTGAAACGAAAAATAACAGCAGCTATCCAAACTGTTACGCCTGATATGCTACAGAGAGTGTGGAACGAGTTGGAGTATCGGGTTGATATTGCTCGAGTATCTGGAGGGGGCCATATTGAACATCTCTGAACCTGTTTTTGAGTGAAAAAAACCTTTTTAAATACTCTTTGTAATGATGTATAACAGAAGGTTATATTATGTTTCTTTCATTAAATACACATTTTGTTGTGGTATTCTTTTTGAATCACCCTTTACTACACCATCTCCATAATCCGCAGCTGTACCAGCTCCACGAGATCGTGATGGGTGAAGGCCATCACACATGGCCCTCTTCAGTATTGCCTAAACCATTGACCCACTGTCTATTTGCTCATGACCTTCAGCTCGTGCCCTGTGATATAGTCGACGAAGAATTTCGATCGGTGCTGTGTTCTGTACATCGAGAAATTTTAGTACAGACCGAACCTCACAGACGATGGAAGAAAGAATACGCGCTAGCATTTTCAGGCAGTGCTACAGTGCTACTGACAACAGTCGAAACTTGCCCGGCCACCATGCACTGAAGTGTCAAAGAAACTGCTACAGGCATGAGTACTCAAATACAGAGATATATAAAGAGGTAGAATATGACACTGTGGTCAGCAACGCCTATATAAGACAACAAGCGTCTGGGGCAGCTGTTCGATCGCTTACTGCTGCTACAGTGGTAGACTATCAAGATTTAAGTGAATTTGATCATGGTGTTATAGTCGGCGCACCAGCGAAATGGTACAGCATCTGAGAGATACCGATGAAGTGGGGATTTTCCAGTACGACCATTTCACGGGTGTACCTTGAATATCAGGAATCTGGTAAAACATCAAATCTTCGACATCGCTGCGGTTGGAAAAAGATCCTGCAAGAATGTGACCAACGACGACTGAAGAGAATCATTCAGCGTGATGGAAGTGCAACCTTTCTGCAAATTGCTGCAGATTTCAACAAGTGTCAGTGAGCCAACCATTCAATGAAACATCATCGATATGGGCTTTTGGACCCTAAGGCCCACGTGTGTACCCTTGATGATTGCATGACACAAATCCCTTGCCTGGGCCCATCAACAGTGACATTGGACTGTTGATGACTGGAAACATGTTGCCTGGTTGAACGAGTCTCATTTCAAATAGTATCGAACAGATGGACGTGTATAGGTATGGAGACAACCTCGTGAATCCATGGACCCTAAATGTCAGCAGGGGACTGTTCAAACTGGTGGAGGCTCCAAAAGGCCGGCCGGGGTGGCTGAGCGGTTCTAGGCGCTACAGTCGGGAACCGCGCGATCGCTACGGTAGCAGGTTCGAATCCTGCCTCGGGCATGGATGTGTGTGATGTCCTTAGGTTAGTTAAGTTTAAGTAGTTCTAAGTTCTAGGGGACTGATGACCTCAGAAGTTAAGTCCCATAGTGCTTAGAGCCATTTCAACCATTTTGAGGCTCCAAAATGGAGTGGGGCGTGTGTAGTTGGAGAGATATGGGACTTGGCAGCTGATTCAGTTCAAGATTCAGGTTCTGTGAGGTACTGGTTTACAGGTCAGCAATGCGAAAGTTGGGAATCGACCAAGGAATGTGTAGAGTTCAACGCATCCAGTGGGTTGTGAGAATGTTTCAATCATTCAAGTGGCCACATCCAAGTGTTATCTTTATGGCTTAGTTGCAACAAGCAGAAGAGGTGTTGGTCAGACCTGTATGGAGACACTTCACAGTCAGTTTAATAGGATGAGTCACTTCTAAGGACAGAGAAGGTTATCTTCATTCTGAATCCAGAAAGAATTGATCATACCAAGGCCATGGACATGAGACCAACCAGTTTGTCCAGATTTCTGGTAAAGACATTAGAAAAACTAGTTAACGTCCACTTTAGGGAAAGGAGCTTAACTGTGGTTCCTCTCCATGAAAACCAACAAGCATACAAACCAGGCAAATCACGCGAAACAGCACTTCACTATCGTGTTGGGAAGTATTAAAAGCACACACATGAAATGGAGCCCTGCATTTTCTTGCATACTGAGGCGGCTTTCACCAGTACGACCTTATAATCCATTATTAAAGCTGCAAAATAGCATAGCATTCATCTATCTGTATGTGCATCACTAGCATGCTGAGTAGACGATGGATGTGATAATGATGATCAACACCACTGGAGAGTGTCTGCAAGGTTGGGTTTTGTTCCTGCTACTGTCGGACCTTGTGGTGAATAAACTCATTAAAGAGATAAATGCTAGAGGCTACTACTGCCAAGGGGACACAGTTGATTTAATAGTATCTCTTCGACAAAATTTTACCAGTGAAGACCTAGGGACCACAATGGATGTGAAACGAATATGGACCTCTCATACAAAGAATATTTCTTCTAAGGCAAAGGGAGCTTCACGTGTGTGTACTAGGAAGCTGGTGGCAAATTGAGGTGTTAGTCCCAAGAGCTTGCAATGGATTTACACTTCTGCAACAAGACGAATGATGGGGCAACAGTATGGCGGAATAAAGCAGAACAGAAGGTGACTGCGAAGGAGCTCGAGGTGGTGCAGAGACTGACCTGCCTACCCATAACGGTGGTATTATCAGCATTCCCATGATTGGGATGGAGACCATGCTGGAATTGTTCCCGTTACATCTTTGAGTCATAATGGAGGCAGTAGCTGGCGCACACAGGTTAAATATTGGAAACAATTGGAGATCTTTAGGATATCCAGAATTCCACACTAATACAATGCATGACGAAAATATTGGGGTAGTTGGGGAAATGCCTGCTGCTGGCTGACTGTATGATAATTTCGACCTGCTTCAACAAACCGTTCTAGTAGTCATAGGAACTGGCCAGCAACAGAAAAAAGAATCATGATTCAGATGACATTGTCTAGTTTACTGACGTTCGTTCCAGATCATTACTAATAATTCCTAATACACTATCTCCCCCTATTAGTGGACCTTAATATCCCCATATTTCAGCCCCTTTCCTTCTTAATACCTGGAAATATGATCAGAACAATTTCAATAAGATATCAAAACTCTTTGGAGATACACTAGTCCATTCTCATGCAAAAGCTGAAACCAAAGAAAGTTGTGATGTTGAATGCTGGAATCTGGAGTGGAGGTTGCATTCCATTTCCAGAATTTTACTGTCCACAAATCATTGCCTCACAGATGCTGCTTTCAGATAGGGTGCGCTGTCTTGTTGATACAAATTATCATCGTCTCCAAACAATTGCTCTAGTGTGTGCAGTACACACTCCTGTAAAATGTGTTCATGTGCTTCCGCATTTACCAGTTTATTGAACTCAATAAGGCGACCATACACTAACCTCTGAAAACACCCCCATACCATAACACTATCTCCTCCATACTCTCTGTTGGTACAACACATAATGGCAGGTAACGTTCTCCAGGCATTCACCAAACCCAAACCCAAACCCTTCCATAGGACTGCCTCATTGCATAGTGTGATTCATCACATCACTTCTGATCACTCGTTTTGCAGTCATTCTCTGTCCACTGGCGTTTCTCCGTACAACACCTCAAGCGTCTCTTAGAAATTGACTACAGAAATGTGTGACTCACAACGAACTGATCGACCATTGTACCCTATATCTTTTAACATCCTACGCAGAGAGAGCCTGGCTATATTATTGTTTGTAATATTAAAAGCAGCGACTTGTGAATACATTGGAGTATGCTTGAATGTTACGATATCGACACATGGTCACTAAGTTCAAAATGGTTCAAATGGCTCTGAGCACTATGGGACTCAACTGCTGTGGTCATTAGTCCCCTAGAACTTAGAACTACTTAAACCTAACTAACCTAAGGACATCACATACATCCACGACCGAGGCAGGATTCGAACCTGCGACCATAGCAGTCCCACGGTTCCGGACTGCGCGCCTTGAACCGCGAGACCACCGCGGCCGGCGGTCACTAAGTATTTTCTTAAACATGGAACTGTGAATTGTACTTGCCAGACGACAAGTAGCTAGGTCAGTAAATATATTTTTTACTGTACCTCTCGACTTCTGTGGTCTAGGTCACCCATGATGATGATTCCTGAAAATTTAGCAAAACAGATTAGTATTTCAAGTTTACTAGTCTTCTCGACTTATCTCTACACGGGGAAGAGACTATCCTCCCTGCTTCAAGTTCGCACATCATTCAGAAGTAATGAAACACAGAGCCTTACAATCGTAATTTCTCTGTTGTTTGCATATTTGTTGTGAGGTGATTAATAATGACAATCAAATGGACAGTCCCCCAGAAACAAAGAACAATCATAAAGTAGCCTCCAGTGCCCGCCAATGCTGACGATGCAGTAATCTATGAAGAAAATACCATCATGAGCTGGTTAAAAACGCGTACTTGCGTGATCATACTTTATGGTAGAGTGCTCAGATAACCTTCCGAGATTTTTAACAGGCGCCTGTGCTGCTGATGGCTTGAATCCGGTCTCTTTAACATGCCATCGTAGTAGCAGACAAGAAGGCAAGATAAGTATTAGTGCGAGTGCGAAGATAATGCACTTTTTATAACTCAACGATATAGGCGTAGGTATCCATTTGTGGTATTTAGTAATGTAGATTCCACCGCGTAGGAGACCTTCGCTTCCTATATACCATGGAGATCTTTTTGTATAAAATAAGAAAATGTGTAAGTTTCTTCGAACATTTACGTCTTGTCTCTCGGCAGGAAAACAGTGTAATTTACGAAATAGTTCGCCCTGACGTTCTCAAATGTTAAATATTGCCCGTTCCTAAATATTTTCTAGAGGTAATGATAAGTAAGAAGATACATATGAAAAGTAAACTTGCATCTTCAGCGAACCCAGTAAATAATGTTAGACACATAGCGGCAGCCTCAAAGTAACGCCGCTACATTGAGATGCTGGACACTTGAGCTTTTTCATTGTCCGTTATTGCAACGACGAGCGTAAGAGTGACTCCCAAGATGACAATATCTGACTCAACAGCGCTACAATTAAGATAGCTGTCTGTTAGACTATAAATAAAATAGTGGAATAGTTGAAACAAACTTACTGGAGAAATCTTAAAATTGCAGCTTTATATTACTTCTCTACATAATCATAATTCAGATAAATATTTATCATACTTTCTCTTATCGAGTTGACAAAGTCCCCCTACATAAAATTTTGCCACGTGAGCTTCCACGTAGCTCCGACCACCATCTTGATTTTCGTTGCAGTCGAAGTGTTAGGAACTAAGCTCCTGGAACTAAACTGTAGAGTGAATGTTCAGAACGTCCCATTTGAGCTGATGCAACAATTCCTATGTTTGAAGTGCAGAGCATTGCTAAGCATTGTCGTGCAAAAATGCGACACCAGTACGAATGAGAGTGCATCGCTTTTTATGAATGGTTATTTTAGCTTTCATATCATCTCACACAGCCAGGAGCCAAAAATGGTTTTCTAGATCCCAGAGTGCAGGCTGCCCTGCGTGACAGTCAAGTTGTGTTGGAGTAGTATCGGCACGCTTTATCTATCTGCTTTGTATGGCGGTCTGTGCATCAGACGCAAGTAAATCGTTTTAAGGTCCCTGATGTCTTGCCTGCCCTGTATGACAGGCGTGTTGTGAAAGTTGTACCAGCCTGCTTCATTGAACTGTATTGTAGGAATTAGAAGTGCCACTGAGGATGGCTGGGAACACATTGAGATGGGTAGAGGAAGGGATGGGCAGAAAGAGAGGAGGAGAAAACGTGCAGAGAGAGGGGAGGAGGGGAGATGCAAGAGACAGTTGGAAGGTGTGGAGGGGACTGGGCAGTGGAAAAGAAGAGTGGGACACAGAGACTGAAAGAGAGAGGCAAAGGAGGATATGATCAGAGAAACAGAGAAGGAAGACATGGTCCAAGAGAGGGGGTGGATAAATTGGACCAAGAGAGGGTGAGGAGGGAAGGAAGAGAGACAGAGGAGTGGGGAGGGGATTAAAGCCAGATATAAGTGGGAGGAAGAAGTGGACACAAAGAGGGGAGAAGGTGTGTTCGATATATGTGATGAACCATGGGCAAAAGGCTAGTAACAAACATAAACTGTTGTACACGTAAGTTTGTTGTTCTCTCTGTAACTCTGTTATAATTGTGCAGAGTCGCCAAACTCATGATGTGTTATTATTTAGAGAGGGTAATGAGCATTACACTTGACAATCTTGTGAGATTATAGATTTCCTTATTGTTTATGGAGAGTTGTCTCAGTTTCGCCTAGGATTAAAAGTTTGCTGTGTGTTGTTTAACGATAACTTTGATAACGACCTTGCAGTATTCAGCAACAATATTTTTGTAGCAAATATCATATCATACGGCAGGTCTAGGGCGCACTGCCCACACAACAAATCGACATACAACTTTAAGCTCTTAATCAAATGACACCACTGATGTACATCATCTTCACACATCAGGTTCGGTCTGCATATAGCTCAAATTTTGCGATGAATGTCCGTAGTATGGTTGCCTGGTCTCCTTTATTTCACAGAGTCTCACGTATTTTACTCACATTTTCTTCATCTCCCGTATTTTAGACAATTCTCCCTTGTCTCAAGAGTTTTCTCGTCTTTTACCCATCTCAAAGATTTGCTAACGTTTTCCCTCGTTTTTCGTAAAGTTTTATTGATTTATTAATGCTCTCAAATTTCAGAATCATTCGTAGATTGTCGTTTCCAAATCAAATATTTCCAGTTTATCGTTTCTGAATTCTCTCTTTTTCATGTTAGTAAGCTTGAAGCTCCCGTGACGAAACTTCCATTGTGTGCTTCGGTAGAGTGTAGACAAGCAGCTAGATGTCAGTGCAGTGTGCAGTTTGTATTGTGTTCAATATGTCTATTTCGCTACAGGTAGGGAAAGTGAAGACGAGGGTCACTCGAAGATACAACCAAAAAGAAGACTCCATTGGATCATTAAAAAAATAACAAGCATAAAGCTTTTTGTTCTTAATGCAGGGGGAAATTCGGCATAGCACAAGGAGCGGCAGGAGATGGCCTACAGCATGCATCAACAACAGGTAAAGTAATGACTTATTATATTGGTAGACTGGTAGAATGCAACAATTACATTATTTTTTAGTTAAATCCTAGGCCTAGGCCCACACTTACAAAGTAAAAAAATTAAGAAATCCTGTAATTTAAAGCAAATTAGTACCATTAAGTCCTTCACTTTTGTGTGTAATAGAAACAAAGAACGAGATTCAAATAGAAACAGTAATAGCTATAAAGTTTTGAATGCCAGCAGCATATTACCATTGAGAGACAAAATCATGGCTGCTGAAGTATCTACAATCTCTCACATAATTTAAGCTCTATCAGCACGGACTGCAGAAATAAACTATTTACAGAACTACTCAACGATTCTGATGTAGCTTGTAAATGGCATGTGTTCTTATGAAAGAGGAACTGATAGTAAAGAAAGTCTTAGCCCCAAAGAGCGTAAAGGATTTTGTAAACATTCTTAGGGATCTCTTTACCTTAAAAACATTCTCTTCAATGTTCTGAACATCGCTGCACTATACCAACATTTACAGAACAGCAGGAATAAAGGACAGCGAACCAGTTGCAAAGGATGGTGTTTTTCAAATAACCTTGACCACGGTTTCGATGGATCTAGACCTGTCTTCTTCAGAAGGACAGACAGCTTCAAATAAGCAACTCACCTTGGAATCAAGGGCTTGTCACAGCAGTAAAAACAATCACTCAGAATAAGAGATCATGCCAGCCATTTGATTCCATGCCACGACGTCTAGCGGCACTGATTGCAACACGTCGTAGCTCTACCCCGAACTGAATTTCCACAGTCGCCGTACATGTACAGGTCTGTAGCGCTAATCATTTGTGTAGTATCGTGTCCCTCATCGGTGGAATAAATTTAATTGCGATCACATCTGTCGGTCTTGGTGTTCCACTTTGCCCAAACAACAGTGTTACTGTGTCTTGCTATTATGGACTTAACATTCGGAGTAGCCATGCATGCAGAAAAAGATTCAAAGTGGTAAACTCACCCCAGAAGGCAGCGAGGTACTGCAGGTTTGTGGTGACGAACAGTATCCGCATCTTACCTGTTGAGAAAAAGCTGAATTGAAACATTGTGCATGAATAAAACATCTACTTCGTAGAACAAACTTTACAACACACTAAGTGAGTTCCGCAGATCCTGCGGAATTCGTGGAAGGCGTTGTCAAGCTTGTAGTTCTACAAAATAATGTGTTTTTGAAACTATGACTGTAAACATTCTTATTGCTCATAAAATGACAGAAGCATTTTAGCTGCCCACTTTAGCTGAAGGGAGACATACGACCAGTTCAACTGTGTAAACATGTGTCACCTTATCTGTTTGTTCGATACAAGAGCCGGCCGCGGTGGTCTCCGCGGTTCTAGGAGCGCAGTCGGGAAACACGCGACTGTTACGGTCGCAGGTTCGAATCCTGCCTCGGGCATGGATGTGTGTGATGTCCTTAGTTAGTTAGGTTTAAGTAGTTCTAAGTTCTAGGGGACTGATGACCACAGCAGTTAAGTCCCATAGTGTTCAGAGCCATTTTTGAACCACCAAAAGATTTTCGGTCTTAACTGAAATGTGATGTGTGTTTCTCTTTTTTCCATTGGGCTGATATAATTCGATAGAAAGGAAGGATGTTCGTACACCATGGAATTTCAGATTATAGTAAAAAAACAACGCTAAAGGCGGGAATAGAAAAGCGATTTGTTTTACTCTTTCTGACGCTATCCAGTTTACTTAACTCATGAGGCCCTCTGTCCGCTACTCTGTTAACTGTTATGTGTACTTTCTTTTAACCTTTTCACAATTGGAGAAAAGGTTCTGCAACTACCTTAGAAGTGTCAGACCTTACCCTGTGAAACACTGGAAATAATAAAGAAATATGGCTCACCCTTATACGACTTGTCAATTTCTTGCAGTGATCGACGCTGCGGGGTGAGAAGATTATATTTGAAACACTTAGAAGGATAAAGCAGAGAGTTAGTATGAGATTTGTGCCCTTATTTTGTTGTCAGGCAGTTAACGCGTAGATACATATTAACACCTTATCATTTTAGTAGTTTTTATATAGCAAGGTTGTTGTTGTTCTGGTCTTCAACCCGAAGACTGATTTGATTCAACTCTCCAAGCTACCATATCTTGTGCAAGGGTGACGATCTCCAATTGACTACTGCAACCTACATTCCATTTGTACCAGCTTATTGAATTCGTCTTTTGGTCTCTCTCTACATTTTCTAACCCCCACATTTCTTCTAATACTAAATTGACGATTCCTTGATGTCTCAGAACGTGTCCTATTAACCGATCTCGTCTTATAGTCAAGTTATGCCACAAATTTCTTTTCTCCTCAATTCTATTCTGTGCCTCCTCATTAGTTAGATGATCCACCCATCTAATCTTCAGTATTCTTCTGTAGCACCACATTTCAAAAGTTTCTATTCTCTTCTTGTCTAAACTGTTTATCGTCCATGTTTCACTTTCATACTTGGCTACACTCCATACCAATTGTTTCAGAAAAGACCTCGTGACACTTAAATTTATGCTCAATGTTAATAAATTTCTCTTCTTCACAAACGCTTTCCTTGGCGTTGCTCGTCTACAATCTGTATCCTCTCTACTTGGGCGGCCGGCTGCGGTGGCCGAGCGGTTCTTGGCGCTGCAGTCCGAAACAGCGGGACTGCTACGGTTGCAGGTTCGAATCCTGCCTCAGGCATGGATGTGTGTGATGTCCTTAGGTTAGTTAGGTTTAAGTAGTTCTAAGTTCTAGGGGACTGATGACCTAAGATGTTAAGTCCCATAGTGCTCAGAGCCATTTGAACCATTTGAATCTACTTGGGCCTCTTCAGTTATTTTTCTGCCCAATAACAAAACTCGGTCTAATACTTCAAGTGTTTCATTTCCTAATCTAATTTCCTAAGCATCGCCTGATTTAATTAGACTACAGATGATTAACCTTGTTTTGCTTTTGTTGATCATCTTACATCCTCCATTCAAGACACTGTCTGTAGCGTTCTACTGGTCTTCCCTCTGACAGACGTACAATGTCATCGGCAAACCTTAAAGTTATTGTTTTTTCTCCCTGACCTGTATGTAATTCGTACTCCAATTGCTTTTCCCTTTATTGCTTGCTCAGTGTACAGATTGAACAACTTTTCACTTATTCCTCGGAGGAGAGGTGGTATGGCGTCACTGCATGGACTGCCCTTCTGTTTCAGATTTGAAGTGATGAACCCATGTTTCATCGCCTATGATTGCGTGTGACCAAAAATTGTCACGATCAACCTTGTAACGCGCAAGTAGTTCCGCACAGACAGTCCTTTGCACTTTTTCCTCGGAGAAGAGGTGGTATGGCGTCAGTGCATGTATTGCCCTTATGTTTCAGGTTTGAAGTGATGAACCCATGTTTCATCACCTATGATTTTGTTTGACCAAAAATTGGCACGATCAACCTTGTAACGCGCAAGTAGTTCCGCACAGACAGTCCTTCGTTGCTTCTTACGGTCTTCTGTTAGACAGCTAGGAACCAACCAGCACACACCTTGGAGTACTCCAAATGGTGGACAAGTGTGTCAACACTATCGACAGAGACGTACAGTTGTGCAGCGAGGTGTCTGATTGTGATCCACGCAGTCGTGTGCGGGCAGTCGGCGTCTGGGAGATCGGACAGGCTTGTGCGACGATGACAGAGTCTTCGCCCAACGACTCACTGTGCTTTTGTTCGGTGCCAGATCTCCGCAGATATCCTCCAAGCGGCTATGATGCTCTGGTTTTCTACCAAACGAAGTTTGGTGACAGCTCTCTGCTTGGAAAGCACGTCCATTACAGACCAATTTTGATGGCTACGTATAGTGCTCCCACATATCGGAACTTCATGAAACTACAGGGGCTGAAGCGGGAATATTCCACAATGTCCCATAACAAAGACTGCATTTTTAAGCCGAAAGTGGCCGAGAAAAATGTATTGCGTTACTTATTGAACTCCCCTCATACACTACGCCTTACAATACCACTTGTAAACTATCTTTGTGCAGTGCTATTTCTGCTGCAGTTTATTACTCGTACCTTAAGAAATTAATGCCACTACGAGTATTTTAGTGAAGTTGATTTATACTATCCGGTAAAAAAAGTTAAGCACTCAAAAAGAGAAAAATAAACGAAACGTAACTTCACTGGTTGAGAGGGCATGTAATATTATTTCAGTGATTACAAACTCTGTCAAATGTACAAAGAAATCGATAGAATGGGCCCACTTGTTAGTATGACGTTGAATCTCACTCTGTTCTAGATGCTGGCACTGATTTGATAGCCGGCCGCTATGGCCGAGCGGTTCTAGGCGCTTCAGTCCGGAACCGCGCTGCTGTTACGGTCGCAAGTCCGAATCCTGCCTCGAGCATGGATGTGAGTGATGTCCTTAGGTTAGTTAGGTTTATGTAGTTCTAAGTCTAGGGGATGATGACAACAGATGTTAAGTCCCATACTGCTTAGAGCCGTTGTAACCATTTTGAACTGATTTGGTTACAACCTCTGCTAACGTAAACTGGCTCACAGCTCATTCATATCCTGGATATTGTATCCTACCGACTCCTCAAATGTGGGGTGCCTAGGACACCTGCCTTCTCGGATCGCTAGACAACAATTCAAGCAAAATGGCTCTGAGTACTGTGGGACTTAACATCTGTGGTCATCAGTCCCCTAGAACTTAGAACTACTTAAACCTAACTAACCTAAGGACATCACATATATCCATGCCCAAGGCAGGATTCGAACCTGCGACCATAGCAGACGCGCGGTTCCGGACTGAGCGCCTAGAACCGCTCTGCCACAGTGGCCGGCACACTTCAAGCAAATCGTATTAATGAAGTTTATTACAAACGGATATGATTACAATACTTAACTTTTTGAAATACAGATGTGTCGCAGGCAAAGTGCGACAGACAAAATAAGAAATCTCTTCATTGTAGAAAATGCTACATAGCAGAAGCGAAATGACTACTCTCGATGCTATTCTTGACCTCGCTGCTGTAGAACTCAGCGAAGTGGGTTATGGCCAGGCGGCGCGGCGCTTATGTTCTCTTCGTGTAGAAGGCGCTGCCGTCGCGTTATCGTCCTTGCAGCCTGCTTGCCCCTAGCTCCTCTGCAACCATTCATGCAGGTCAGCCTGCCGCGATGCAAACGCAAGAGTGCGCATGTACTGAGGCATAGTGGGTAATGCGGCCGACTTGGGCTCCCGCAAGCCCGGGCTACCTGGGTTCCCGCAGGCCTGCCAAGCTTCACGGGGCCCGCTCAGCTTGCTGCGCCTGACAACAGGTGGCGCTGTCAAGCTACCGTGACTAGAGTAGCCAGGTAGTAAGCCCGCAGTTCATTTATCGCAACGGTGCGGGCAGCACAATGAATATGTCGAACTTTGTGAAATTGAAAAAAAAATTGACAACTGGCGAATACATGCTGGTAACGAAACAGAGCACAAGTGCCGCATGAGAAACGTTTTCGTGTGTTTATGAGGCCACTTCAAATAAATCGTTAGGTGTGTCTCAATGCAAACTATGTAAAAAGCTCGAGTATGTTACGACATGTGTGCAAATTTGACAAGCAGTTCCCTCACTCCGTAAATATCTTGTAAGAGGACAAAGATTTAGTGGCCGAAAAGTGCGTCGAAATGTGTGCTAAGGACCTGAGACCATTTAGCAGTATAGAGGGAGAAGGATTTCATGGTAACCCGCAAACGATGTCAAAATCTTTCGTAAGGTACTCTATTCCATGCACTGTCCGAAATATTATGTAGACAGTGATGTTCCTCTTGATGGTCAAGTGTGCAAAATTTCTTCCTAGATCGGAATAAAACTGTAGGTTGGTGTAGAAGTGTGTAAGTAAAGTACCCTCCGCCATTTACCATTCAGAATTTTAAGCGGATAGCGCCCTTCATCCTGCCTTGAATATCAAGTTTGCCAAATTTCATCAAGATCGTAATAAAAACGTACAATTTGTCGAATTCCGTTAGGTAAAATAACCTCTGCCATGCACCCTACGAAATTTTATGTAGACTGTGACCTTCCTCTTGGTTTCAAGGTATAGTGTGCAAAATTTCATCAGGACCGTATGCAATACAAACCCAAACCCAAGGACTCAATGAAATCGCACTCTCAGTTTTTCTCAAATTTTCCAATTTTTAGGTCGATTTTCCAAAAATTTTATTTCATAAGAACCTTGTCCTGAGTATTACGAACACAGCAAAAAAACATTGGTCCAGCCGTTCTCGAGTTTTACGCTTATCAAAACATTTGGCAATTCATTTTTATTTATACAGGTTGTTACAAAAAGGTACGGCCAAACTTCCAGGAAACATTCTTCACACACAAAGAAAGAAAATATATTATGTGGACATGTGTCTGGCAAAGCTTACTTTCCATGTTAGAGCTCATTTTATTACTTCTCTTCAAATCACATTAATCATGGAATGGAAACACACAGCAACAGAAAGTACCAGCGTGACTTCGAACATTTTGTTACAGGATACACGCATCCACCCTCCGTCGCATGGAATCCGTGATGCGCTGATGCAGCCCTGGAGAATGGCGTATTGTATCACAGCCGTCCACAATACGAGCACGAAGAGTCTCTACATTTGGTGCCGGGGTTGCGCAGACAAGAGCTTTCAAGTGCCCCCATAAATGAAAGTCAAGAGGGTTGAGGTCAGGAGAGCGTGGAGGCCATGGAATTGGTGGGCCTCTACCAATCCATCGGTCACCGAATCTGTTGCTGAGAAGCGTACGAACACTTCGTCTGAAATGTGCAGGAGCTCCATCGTGCATGAACCACATGTTGTGTCGTACTTGCAATGGCACATGTTCTAGCAGTACAGGTAGAGTATCCCGTATGAAATCAAGGCGGTGAATCGAGGAAGTACAGTACATACTGACGAAACTAAAATGAGCTCTAACACGGAAATTAAGCGTTTCCGGACACATGTCCACATAACATCTTTTCTTTATTTGTGTGTGAGGAGTGTTCCCTGAAAGTTTGGCCGTACCTTTTTGTAACACCCTAAGCCCGAAATATACGCGTAAAGAAAGAATGTACAACTAAAACCCAATGTTTTTTGACCTGAAATTAATGGTGCTCAGGTAATATAAAAACTTTTAATTAACGTTCACCATACGACAATGACGCGTGCAGACTAAACGGCTTCGTAGCGCAGCTCAGCAATAATGTGGGCAGGCAACTTTCCTGCAGCCTGCCCGGGTTGGGTTCTGCTCGGCTTGGCTGGGAGTGAAGCAGCCTGCCCGTTCTGTTGACAACGCGCGGCGGCCTGCCCACCTGGCCACCGGGCAAGCATGGCCGGGTTAAAAGCGGAACATGTACACCACTGGTCCTGGAGAGGAATCGGTCAGCGTGCAGTTGGCTGACGACGTCTCACAGCCATCTGGGGTCTAACGTTTCTGTCTGGTGTGCCGGCGATTGACTTTACACCGGAGCACTGGACACAGCCACTGGGACGGAACTGAAGTCCGAGCTGATCCTACATTTGTTCTGTCGGGGACAAATCTGGGGCTATTGCTGGCCACGGGAGTCCTTCAGCGTTACCCAGACAGGACATAAAGACACGTACCGTATGTGGAGAGCATTGTTCTATTGAAGAATGACACCACAATACTGTCGTGCATAAGGTAATACACGGGACACAGGATAGGCCTGACGTACCGTTGTGTCGTCAGAGTACCCTCAATCGTGGCAGTCATGACCAGAGGTCACACCCCAGTGGCCCTCCAGAAGAGAATGGGACTTCTGCCCAGGTCGCCGCCCTACTCGGCGACGGCTGTCATCCGGAGTAGTGCAGAACCGCGAGTCATCTCTGAACACAATGAGGCTACTTTCAAACTCCGTCAGGTACAACGCTGCCTCACCCAAGTATGTGGCATCTCCCGTGTCCTTCACAGTGATCATTCAACATGTGACGCTGTTCAAGCTTCTTATATAGGCTACCAGATCTTGTAAGGAGACTAAACGTGAACAACATTAATGCACTCTTGTGGCCGTTCTACCTGCCACACAGAATTTAGCTGCAATCATTTACATATCTGCGGAATATGTGCACGTGCACGAAGTACCACTGATATTCGAGCATGTGCTCTAGGTGCTTTAGCTTGTAAGGCAGTGTGATAATCAAGATTGGGGTTGCCATAGCCCAAGGACGAAAATCAAGGACAAAATTCGGTGATTATGAAGATGTGGTTGAAACACGGGCCGATATATTGTGCAAGTGACCATTTGTTTGCATTTCAGTTGAATCTTCATCATTACTTTACAGTGGTAATTATGAAGATGTGGTTGAAACCTGGAATCACACACCTTTCTGCACGTAGCCAAATCTTCATAATTACCATAATTCAAACAGTAATTCTGTCAACAAAGAAGTTTTAATTAAAAAGAAAAATTAATCCAAGCATTAATGGTGTCTATAAAGGAGTGGCCAATGATGAAGAAAATTAATTGCAACTGACATTAAATAACTTTTTAATTAAATCACTGAACACAAATTATTAACATGTACACAATCATGCTGCTACAATTGATATATATCTTTCACTTTATGCTTTAAACGAGTCATATTTCTCTGAGCCCTGGACAGACGAAAGAAACTCGCACCGATTCTGAATCAGTCTGTGAAAATCTGAGCAATTCGTGTTTTTCATGTTATATTGGATTTGGAGCATTCCATTGACTGACGTTAAAGCTAGCCTCTTTCTTACTTCTGTCCATTGTGCATTCACTAGGGAAAACACTCTCTCCACATTGGCATTATGCCCCGGAATGGAGAAATAGTACTGCACAATAGCAAGCAGTTCTGAATACTGCTCTTTAGAAACACAATCCTCACAAAATTTAACCCACTTTTTATGAGGTATCATCTCCAAATTCTGGTTATCTTCCTGTGTAACATTTCAGTTTCACTATCTGGTCAGATAGCAAACTCTCATCCACTTTGCAAGTTGTGTTTTGTTGCATCCACTTCAGTGTACATTCAACTTTTTCCCAATCAGGCAAAGCCTTCAACAGTATCCAGTCAAAATGTTCAGGTTCGGATAAAGGCTTGCTCCATTTTATCGGATAATCTGTAACTGTCTGATAAAATGCCATGACATCCTTTTGAAATGTTGACTGCTGATACTGGCAGAGATCTGACATTAACTCTTTTACTTTCGTAGTCATGAATTTACATTTCTTTCTTTCCTCTAAAACATGCACGAAGTTTTTAAGTTCCAACCTAACCTAATTCACAGAGATCTCCTCTTTCTCAATGTTGACGATAGCCTTTTGAAATGGACTCATCTGAGCAAGCAGAAAGTGTAAATACATCTCTCCACAAGCATCAGAAGAAAAAGACTTGAGAAGACTTGGACACTTATTGAGAGACAGGAAGTATGATTTAATATCATCACAGGTTTCAACGGCTATCGTCAAGTTTGCAGGAGTTTTGAAACACTTGATCGGTGGCCAGTGGCAAAACTTAAGTATATTTTTTTTACTTACTAGCCACTTTTTTCGCGGACATTTTCCTCTTCGCCCAGGACACCCGTCTTCGAGCATAAAATAGCGGACTGCCCGTGAAATCCGCGACATATGGCAATGCTAATCAAGATTTACATCACAGAAAATCCGCGTCTAATGTAACCAGCCGTGGGTAGAATATTTAAGCTGGTGTCATTCTGACTGTTCATTTGCAACTATTATTTTTAGATAATATAATTAGTAACTAGGGTCTGAAGCATAACATATTGTAGGTGGGGCAGGTCAGTGTAAATACACACCTCCGCGCGCTCGTCGCTGAATGAGTGTCGTTTTGTCACCTTAGTCCACTACGGTGTATTTTCGACATGCTATGGTTATGTGGTGGAAAATGTTTCACCGTTCCATGTCCGGTAACCTGTCCTCTGCTCATTGTCGGGCTGTTTTTCCACACACTGTATATTAGAAGTACCAATTTATCAACGAAAAAGAAATGGTTTACAAGAACACCTCTCGCTGGCTCTTCTGTTTAAAGGAAAATACCACATTTCTAATTTGGTAAGAATTTTACGATTCTGTGCAACACTGGAAATGGATGTAAGCAAAAACGTACAAATGTGTAACTACACTCTGTTCACTTAAGTACTTTATCCTAAATGGAAATGCAATGTGGCTAAGGCTGTCCGCAGGGTAGACCGTTCGCCTGGTAAAAGTCTTGCGAGTTGACGCCACTTCGGCGACTTGCATGTCGTTGGGGATGAAATGATGATAAGGACAGCACAACATCCAGTCACTGAGCGGAGAAAATCTCCGACCCACACGGGACTCGAAACTGGGGCACTGACTACTCAGTGTCAGCTAAGGGAACGGACAATATGATGGGCGCAGCACAACAATGAACCCCAGTCGTGTCAATTTCGTTCTTCATGCCACTACTGACGGCAGTCGTCTCCATAAGCAGGAGTTTCCTGACCACATAAGCAGGAGTTTCTTGACCACATAAGCAGGAGTTTCTTGACCACAAAAGCAGGAGTTTCTTGACCACAAAAGCAGGAGTTTCTTGACCACATAAGCAGGAGATTCTTGACCACATAAGCAGGAGTTTCTTGACCACATAAGCAGGAGTTTCTTGACCACATAAGCAGGAGTTTCTTGACCACAAAAGCAGGAGTTTCTTGACCACAAAAGCAGGAGTTTCTTGAACACATAAGCAAGAGTTTCTTGACCACATAAGCAGGAGTTTCTTGACCACAAAAGCAGGAGTTTCTTGACCACATAAGCAGGAGTTTCTTGACCACATAAGCAGGAGTTTCTTGACCACAGAAGCAGGAGTTTCTTGACCACAAAAGCAGGAGTTTCTTGACCACATAAGCAGGAGATTCTTGACCACATAAGCAGGAGTTTCTTGACCACATAAGCAGGAGTTTCTTGACCACAAAAGCAGGAGTTTCTTGACCACATAAGCAGGAGTTTCTTGACCAGAAAAGCAGGAGTTTCTTGACCACATAAGCAGGAGTTTCTTGACCACATAAGCAGGAGTTTCTTGACCAGAAAAGCAAGAGTTTCTTGACCACAAAAGCAGTAGTTTCTTGACCACATAAGCAGGAGCTTCTTGACCACATACCACAGTTTTAAACGTTTATGAATACCTGTTGCTTTGACTCCTTGATTCCATAAAAACCGTGCGCTCCATCTCTGTCCACAGTAGCCTATTTCTCCATAGATTTCTCTACTTAACAACAAACAAACGCTGCTTTTCCACTAGAGATGGTGTTCACAGTTCCCATCTAGTGCCTGAGTAGTGTACCAGAAGCCGCTCATCGCCCTACGAGAGGACGTAACCGTAGTATCAGCGACTGTTAAGTCGTTTCCGAACGTCCTCCTACATTTTGAACTAAATTGCATATAATGCGCTACGACCTTTGTAAGTAGGCTGTTTAGGTTTTATATTGGTAACGCTCTGTATGAAAATCACTGGCTGTGCTGTGTGCAGTCTGTGGCTCGTTTGCATTGTTGTCTGCCATTGTAGTGTTGGGCAGCTGGATGTTAACAGTGCATAGCGTTGAGCAGTTGGAGTTGAGCCGCCAGCGGTGGTGGACGTGGGGAGAGAGATGGCGGAGTTTTGAAATTTGTAAGACTGGATGTCATGAACTGCTATATATATTATGACTATTAAGGTAAATACAGTGTTTGTTCTCTATTAAAATCTTTCATTTGCTAACTATCCCTATCAGTAGTTAGTGCCTTCCGTAGTTTGAATCTTTTATTTAGCTGCTGGCAGTAGTGGCGCTCGCTGTATTGCAGTAGTTCGAGTAATGAAGATTTTTGTGAGGTAAGTGATTTGTGAAAGGTATAGGTTAATGTTAGTCAGGGCCATTCTTTTGTAGGGATTACTGAAAGTCAGATTGCGTTGCGCCAAAAATATTGTGTGTCAGTTTAAGCATAGTCTTGCACAATTTTTCTAAGGGGACGTTTCATATGTCGACCCTTAGCCGAGGATACCTCACTGGCATCTCCTGATTTTTTCTTGTAGTTTGTGTAATTAGTGTAGCTTTTGCTAATTGCTAGCGCGAAAATATAGAGAATTTCGTGTGTAGTTGTAGTTTTTGATTGTTGTACAGTAAAACAGTTGTGGCATGCATGTAGATTTGCAGCAAGTATTTCGCAGCTGGGCTTGCAATTAACGAGATATTATTTTCAATGCTATGTTAATGTGTTTTCTTATTTTGCTCTTCAAATTGTGCTTTTCTGTGTTGTCGTGTGAAATATTGTGACAATAATGGTGTGTGAAAAAAGTAATACTAGGCTCCAAAGTAAATTGAGAAATGACAGTGAAGATGAAAGCAGTGTGTTAGCGCCACCATGTAATGAATTAACTAATGTTCAAAGTAGTAATTTGGTAATCGTGCGCAGGGAAATGGAGCGGGCGGCAAATAATGGTGTAGACAGTGAAACAGGTAGTGAACAGGGAAGCATTATCGATCGATCGGTCGGCATCAGCTCGCCTCAGGAATCGGGAATGACAGAACACAATATTGCAAATACTGTAGATTCAGGTTTTGCGTCCTCGCCGTTTTCTCAAATAAATCAAGACACATTTTCTGCTTTTCAAAATGCGAATATTGCCGGTTCAAATGCACTGCCGAATAGCACTGAGGAACATGTTTCAGACACCAGTGCACTGTTATTACAGTTAATGCAACAAATGGGACAAAGGCTACAAAAGTTAGACATAGCGCTTGAACAAAATCAGAAACAAATGGGACAAAATCTTCAAAAGTAGACACAATGGAACAAAATCAGAGACAAACACAGCAAAAGCTTCAAAAGTTAAACACAATGGAACAAAATCTTTAAAAGTTAGATACAGTGGAACAACACCAGAGACAAACACAGCAAACAGTTAGACACAATGGAACAACACCAGAGACAAACACAGCAACAGTTAGACACAATGGAACAAAATCAGAGAAAAACACAGCAAAAGCTTCAAATGTTAGACACCACACTTGAACAAACACGTGAAGATTTAACTACTGAGTTACATAACACTGAATCGAAATGTCAAAAAGTCTGTAATGACGTAAAAACACAAATTTGTGAGCACTTCCAACCTATTTTTTCGCGTCGTGAAAATGCATTACAGAATCATGAAGTAGCCATAAAAGAACTGCAAACTATTGTTCATGAAAATCACGACACCTTGCAAGCTAAAATTGGCTCAGTGCATCTGCCGATTCGGTTACGCAACTTGCAAAAACTCAGGAAAACTTAAAGGACACAGTAGATACGATTTCAACACAAATGGACACTCTGAAACTTGGTTCAGAAAAACGTACAGAGGAAATAATTTCGCTATCGGATAAAGTAGCCGAACTTTCAGATCAGTTCACTAACTTATCTACAAAGGTAGATGACGATCTGAATGACACAAGACCTGTAGCATTCACGGACACTGAAGAGTATGAACAAATTCAAACAAAATCAAAATCAAATTAATACACAGTACAAAAGAGAAATCCGGGAAGTACAAGATTACAAGATCAGTTGGTACAAGTAATACAAGAATTACATATTTCAGAGGACACTCGCGCTCCAGTACGGGAAGAGGGACATAGAAATACGGAACAACCACAAAATAATAACACAGGACACTTCGGAAATTATGAAAGAAATTGGCAAGGCGCATTGGATTTTGAGATGGAACCGCCGAAACGAAGTAACAATGACCGAATTGCGACTTGCCGACATGATGATTTTGACATAAGCTGTTCATTACTACACGTAAATTCAAAACATTTAAGAAATCCGGCAATGACATACATCCACAATCATTCATCAATTCTCTCATTGTTTTCCTCCCAACTGGTCATTAGAGCACAGATTAGAATTTATGTGTGACTATTTAGAGAATGAACCAGCTGTAAGAATGCGATCGGTCATTCACGATTGCCACAATAAAGGAGAATTTTATCATGCCTTTCTCTCAGCATATTGGTCTCAAGCCACACAAGACCGAGTAAAACATAGCATCACAATGATGAAACATTTCGAACAATCTGAATTCTCCAGTCTTGTGAAATATTTTGAAGACATGTTGGACAAGAATCAGTACCTGTCAAACCCATACAGCCCCTCAGAACTCATCCGCATTTGCTTAATCAAATTACCTGAACATTTACGACATATTATTTTGGCAGGACGTTGCAAAGACGACATTGAAGCTTTTGAGGGACTCTTACAAGAATTGGAAATTGACACTGACAATCGCGGGACACGAAAACAGGAACACAACAATTACAGGTCACATCCGTCACTATTCTGCGATGAAAGAAATAATAACTGGACACGACAATGCTATTCTTACACCATAAATCGTGACCAAAACAGATACCACCCGTATGACAACCACTGGCAGAGTAATAGTTACAGAGAAAGATCGCACTTCCGTAGTAATGAATATGATAGAGATAACCATAGAAACAGACAGTATGGGAACCAAAACAATTATTATCAAGGGAGACAGAATAACTTCAGACGCAACGGTCCACTGCGCAGTACGATTCCGGGAGAAATTCTCCCCCACATGACCGACAAACAAGAAACTACGTAAACTACCGACAAAACGACAGACCTGAATTTCATTAGAACTGGCGTGGTTCAAACAGGCAGGGCCCTCCTGAAAAGGTGAATTTGTAGAAGTTAGATCTCCAAATCCCAATAACGACGCGCGCCAACAAAGAAAGAGACAATGGCTCGCACCGCAGGCAGCCGCGTGCGCCAGCTGGCTCAGGGAAAAATAACATAAGCTAACCTTGAGCAAAACTCCAGTATTCTTTACCGACGTATGCAACATGATAATTGCTTTGAAGCTGAAACTCTGCGCACTAGGAAGAGTGAAGGATTACACTACATTTCACATGTAAAACCATTTATTGAGAGATAATCTGCTTTTTAACTTAGTCTTTGCCATATAACTTTTCACTTTACATCACTAGTATGCTTTGGCAGACTTCGAATTTGTTAACATGCAACAATGAAGTTAAATATCCAATCAAGAACCAAGAGAACTTATTTAAACAGAAATTACGAATGCATTGTTATAGTGAACAGACGTCACAGTGTTATTGTGTGTGTACATTCTTGCTTCTTAGTTGTACGATTACGTAATGACTTTAAGACTTACATACTTAGAACATATACAGGTTCTGCTAATCAGATTTTAATGCAACATTTTGGTTTACTTGAAAATACATGCTTTATTTGAAGTACATTCGGTGAGATTAAAGATGACTTAGCATTTGGTTTCTTTGATAGCTACACGATTATGTCACGACGCTACTAATATGTGACACGATTTACATTGTTGCTTTTGCGGTGTATCTGTTTTATATCTGCACAGTTTTTCTGTATTATTCTGGAAAGTAAAACATGTTTTTGTAGTAACTTTTGTGGTATAGCTACAATCAGACAGCCTTTTTCGTAGCACAACAATACGTTACATTATAGTACTTTCTTGATCACGGTAAGGTACGTAATAAATACGATATCTATACGCAAAGCATTTCACTTTCGTTTATTATGAGGTAAGTACATTGACTTCAGCAGAACTTTGCTTACAGAGGACGATAACTACGACAGTTCCACAGAATTATCTTACAGCAAGACACACATCTAGCACTACAGGACACGTATTTGAGTGATTAATTTTGTACTTAAAACATTTATTTTTAAGGATATTTGAAGAACAATGATACAACGGTTTTCCGTGATACATTTCATTCCATTGCTGTAATCTGCAACACCTGAGGATATAATTACATTAATCCTCAGAGGGGTACACGCTTACTTTGTGTACCATGTGTATGGCAAGCACAAGGAACCCTAGCTAATATGGTATTTGCTTATACAACTTTACACATCAGTACCATATTTCTCTAACACATTAATTATACAGCTATCTCATCATTTAACTGGGAGAGACAAACATTTATTTTACTACATCAGTGACAGATGTTTACGTAATTACACAGTTGGATAACTTCACACTTACGAAATTGTATTTTGTCTGTACTTTGTGAACTGTTCATATTTTTTCGGAACCATTGTGATACTATGAGAGCTTTGAATGACATATTTGGTGTGGGATCATGATTTTTAAAGTACGTTTGAGGCAGATGCCACTTTTGACATGAGCAGAGAATTTTTTTTAGGTTTTGAAATTATTGGAGGAAGCTACGACGATTTTGAGATTAGGCTGAGGTTTTATGATGTTATGATGACGAAGTGTATTACGCTGTTGCGGTATGTTTATGATCAATAAGCTGATGATATATGAGTTATTTGATTATGCTACGTATCTGTTATGATGAAATATTGAAGAAGTGTCGACGAAAAAGGTAAGGAATAATGAGTAGTGGTTAGGGACTCTAGTGTGTGAAAAAGGTTGTTGGAAATTAAGAATCGTACTTTAAGAGTTATGAAATGTATGTAAATGAGTGAATGTATTACAATGCAGACGAAAATTTTTTGGACATTGTTATATCAATAGGATTTTGTTTCTACAGATTTGTAACGCAAATTCTTGACCTGTGAAATATTTTTATATGAGGCTGACACTGTAGTGGAAACTGCTGTCGTAAATATTTCGGTATGAAAGGTAAGTGACTGTGACGTAATGCGCTGTGAGCGTCCAGGTGTGCTAGCCGCCTTGAGAAAAAGTCATTAGTGTGTGCCTTTCAGAGGCACAGGCGGAGAAAAAAGGAGGCCATTAACCACGCTATTGACATTCCTTTGTAGAAAGCATCGCAAATACGACACGCCCAAATTTGAAAACATATGATTACACTGTGAAGCTCTTAATTTATGATATTTACTTAAATGAAATGATGAGAAACATTTTATATCTATTGTCTTTCTAGCTGAGAGATTGCTCATTTTCTTTAATATCCAGATTCTATCTGCACTGCTGCATTGGTTAAAATAAAATTTAATACATGTACTAATATCACTATTTTCTGTCTACAGACCCAATAAAGAATCATTTTATGATGTACTTTCTTAGAAAAGAGAGCACAAATAGACATTTCCCTTCACAGGAATCGCAAAAATAATTTTTTTACGATTTGGTAACTTATCTGCTAGCGTATGTTCTCATGATGCATCACTCTAGTGTTAAGATGTGACATAGGTATTAAACATTTTTACTGTAATATTTTTTCTGCTTAGCTTTGTCATGTTTAGATATAAGTTATTGCATTTGCTGCTGCTGTTTGCCAGGCATAATGTTACTGAATTTGACTTTGTATTACTCTGTTAAGCCAGTTTTACTATGGATTTATTTTTATTATTTGCTGTGCATTGCCTTATATTAGTTGTAATATTGCATTTGCATTGCTAATTTATGCTGTTTGCATTGCCAGTTTGCATTTTTTTATCATTGCTGTTTGTGTTAATTGTTTTGTGCTGCTGCATTGCCTCGTCCCTTAGTTTATGCATCTGAGCTCAGTAGAATTAAGTTCGCTTAAGAGGGGGTAGACTATATAAGAGAATAAGTTGCGATTAATTGGAAGAAATGCATTGACAAGTTATATGAAAAAATTACAGAAAGCAGGTATAGATAGGACTTTTTGGGCATAATGAAGAACGAAGGGAGTTCTCCGAGAAGGAAAGAAAGTTTTGTTTGCAAAATACTGCAGTATAAACAAACCCTGTCCTTTCCTTGTGTTATCCCACTATGTGTTAGTGTACCCTTGGGTATTTGTGCTCTTCCTGTCTTTATGTGTTTATCTGATGAGAGTTACGTTGTAGAATTTTTCTCATAATATGTTATTTATTTTGTAAAGATGTTTAGACATTATTTATCTGTTCTGTTTTGTTGCTCATATGTGAAGTTGATGTTTCAAAAGTTATTCTGATCTTTATGTATGTACTTATGGCATAATTTTTGCAACACTGATGTGCATGTTTATTTCTATTCTTTTGTAAAGCCTGTTTTACTACAAATGTTATCTGTATTGTTATGTTCTGTAATGATGTATTTTGTACCTTTGTTATTGTATTCTTATGTTATAAAATTGTAATTGACACCAGTTCATCAAATTAAGCAACTTGTAAGTTACATTTCACTGCACATGTTTCTGTTGGTCATAGTATATGGACAATATGTGAGAAGTAGGGACTAATAGTGTTTGCACGTGTATTAATAATTCAGCAAGGGACTGGTTAACAGCATTGCTGGTTCTAAGGACATCTAAAAAAAATTTTGTGATTGCACAGTGGTGGTTCATGGACTTGCTATATTTGCCACAATACTCTTCGATGGTGATTGTGCACCTGCACAGTCGCAACAGTTGGCTGCTGGCCGTCTCTACAAGGACTACAGTGGGTCCACATCTTTGATAACTCACCAATACCATTATTTCTACAAGGACTGCACTGGGTCTGCACCTTTGATGACTCACCAATACCATACTCTCTACCAGGATTACAGTGGGTCTGCTCTTTGATGACCTACCTACCAATATTCTTCAAAACTTCGACTGACTCTGCTGTGGGTTTGCTCTGTTGTGGCCCATTACCTGTCTGCTTGTCAAGAGTCAGCACTGTCTTTCCGTTGGAAGGACAACACAACTTCTTCAAGACTGCATGGAAATCCACTACTTCCGTGTGCATTCTGCTCAGACTTTCTTTATGGACTGTGAGAAAATTTTAGCTTTTGACCAACATTGTACAAATAAGTGTGTGCATTTGATTTCATTGTTATTGTAGTTATGAAAATTTTTTTCAAATCTGTATTGGCCACTGCCCAAAACAATTTGTAAAATTTTTTGTGGGGAGCATGGGGGCCATGTAAGTAGGCTGTTTAGGTTTTATATTGGTAACGCCACGTAGCGCTCTGTATGAAAATCACTGGCTGTGCTGTGTGCAGTCTGTGGCTCGTTTGCATTGTTGTCTGCCATTGTAGTGTTGGGCAGCTAGATGTTAACAGTGCGTAGCGTTGCGCAGTTGGAGTTGAGCCGCCAGCGGTGGTGGACGTGGGGAGAGAGATGGCGGAGTTTTGAAATTTGTAAGACTGGATGTCATGAACTGCTATATATATTATGAATATTAAGGTAAATACACTGTTTGTTCTCTATTAAAATCTTTCATTTGCTAACTATCCCTATCAGTAGTTAGTGCCTTCCGTAGTTTGATTCTTTTATTTAGCTGGCAGTAGTGGCGCTCGCTGTACTGCAGTAGTTCGAGTAACGAAAATTTTTGTGAGGTAAGTGATTTGTGAAAGGTGTAGGTTAGTGTTATTCAGGGCCATTCTTTTGTAGGGATTATTGAAAGTCAGATTGTGTGTGTCAGTTTAAGCACAGTCATGTACAATTGTTCTAAGGGGACGTTTCACCTCCTTAAAGAATCCAAGGAACTTCACTAGCCGGCCGCGGTGGCCGAGCGGTTCTAGGCGCTTCTGTCCGGAACCTCACGACTGATACGGTCGCAAGTTCGAATCCTGCCTCAGGCATCGATGTATGTGATGTCCTTAGGTTAGTAAGGTTTAAGTAGTTCTAAGTTCTAGGGGACTGATGACCACAGCTGTTAAGTCCCATAGTGCTCAGAGCCATTTGAACCATTTGAACGCTACGTTGGGATAGGGTAAGGAAGTGTTTGCGGAATACTGAAAGTGTTGACGTTAAAAAAGGTTTATGCCAGCTGGGTTCCCAGGATGTTGGCAGTGGCCCACAAAGAAACAAAAAGAAAGAAACCGATATGCAGCGAACTTTGGGAGCAGTATGACAATGGTGGAGATGAATTTCTTGGAAGAACTGTGACAGGTGGTGAAACATGGCTCCATCATTTTTCACCAGAGACGAAGAGGCAATCAATGGGGTGGCATCATGCAAATTCACCCAAGAAAAAAAAATTGAAAGCCACACATTCTGCTGGAAAAGTTATGGCTACCGTGTTTTTCGTTCCGAAGGACTCTTGCTTGTGGACATCATGCCAACTGCAACCACCATAAATATGTGACGACACTGAAGAAACTTCAAGCTCGACAGAGTCGTGTTGGACCACATCGGCAAAAGCAGGATGATTTGCTGTTGCACGACAATGCACGGCCACATTTCAGCCAACAAACCATGGAGGCGGTCACAAAACTCGGATGGACAACACTGAAACACCCGCCTTAAAGTCCTAACCTGGCTCCACGTGACTATCATCTCTTTTGAAAACTGGAAGACTCTCTTCGTGGAACAAGGTTTGAAGATGATGACTCCCTTGTGCACGCTCCCAAACAGTGGCTCCACCAGGTTGGTCCAGAATTTTACCGTGCGTGTATACAGGCGTTGGTTCCAAGATGGCGTAAGGCAGTTGAGAGGGATGGAAATTATGTGGAGAAATGAAAATATTGTTCCTAAAGGATGTATCCACACACTGTAAAACTTTCAAACATGTAGAATAAAAGATGGATTTAAAAAAAATAGTGTGCATTTCTTTTGGAGTGACTCTCGTACATAAATGACCTGATGGCCAGGGTAAGCACCAGTCTGCGGCTGTTAGCTGATGACGCTGTGGTGTACGGGAAGGTGTCGAATGAGTGACCGTAGGGAGACACAAGATGACTTAAACAAAATTTCTAGTCGATGTGATGAATGGTAGCTAATTCTAAATCTAGAAAAATGAAAGTTAATGCGAATGAGTACGAAAAGCAAATCCGTAATGTTCGGATTCAAACATTCGAGGTGTCCTGCTTGACACAGGAATCTGGCGTGACATTGCAAAGCAGTAAGAGGTGGAACGAGCAAGTGAGGATTGTGGTAGGGAAGGTGGATGGGCGACATTAGTTTCTTGGAAGAATTCTGGGAAGGTGTGGTTCATCTGCAAAAGAGACCGAATATACGACACTAGTGCCATTTAAATTTTGGTACCTCTAGAGTGTTTGGAATCCGCACCAGGTCGGATTAAAGGAAGACATCGAATCAATTTAGAGGCGCGCTGCTAGAATTGCTACCAGTAGGTTCAAATAAGACGCAAGTATTATGGACATGTTTTGGGAACTCAAATGGGAATCGAATGAAGGTATGGTTCCAGAGACCTTTTCAAGTCTCAAGCTTCTGTGATGTTCACATACAGACTGAAGCGACGAATAAAAATTTACACCAAGGCCGGGATTCGCACCCAGGTCTCCTGCTCGCTAGGCAGATTAGCTAATCACTGTCACCTTGTCTCAGTGGCTTTTCATAACTGCACGGACTGCCCTTTTATGCCTCCCTCCTCAGCCTAAATTCCATTCGCGCCTCAATCCACTTGGTATTCTTCCCAAACACGAAGAGCATTGCAGAGGTTCTCTATTGGAATAGCACCTCAACATCGAACGAAATGGGTGGAGGAGGAGGGACCTTGCCTAAACCCCCAGCATAGGTGTTTTAATGGGATGGAACTGTGGTTTCAGAAGCCTTTTCAAGTCTTAAACGTCTATGATGTATATACGCACACTGAAGATACGAATGCAAATGCCTGGTGAGCAGAAGACGTGGGTTTGAATCACAGGCTTGGTACAAATTTTCATTCATTGTTTTAGTCTGCATATAGAAGTCGCAGTTCGAGACTTGAAAAAGTTTCTGGAACCATAGTTTCATTTGATTAAAGCAACTACACCTGCGTTTCAGGCAGGATCCACCGTTTCGTTTGACGCTGAGGTGCTTTTCCAATACAGTTGGTGAGACCCTGGAATGCTGTTCGAGTTTAGAGGGAATACCAAGTGGACTGAAGCGTTATGTGACTGGATTGAGGGGGGAGACGTGCTAGGGTAGTCTGTGCAGTTGTGCAAAGCCCCTGTGCCAGGGTGTCGTAGTGGTTAGCGCATCTGCCCAATGAGCAGGAGACGCAGTTCGAATCCCAGCCTTGGTACAAATTTTCATTCATCCCTTTAGTCTGTGGAGAGAAGGCGACTTTCGTTTCGAGGAACACTATTGAGAAAATTCAGAGAAGCGACATTTGAGGCTGATTTCAGAAAGATTATACTGCCGCCAACATATATTTCGCGTATGTACCATAAAGATAAGGTAGGAGAAATTAGGGTTCATATAAAGGCACACAGATAGTCGTTTTTCCGTAGCTCTATTCGCCATGCACCGCACGGTAGCTTGCGGAATAGGTATGTAGATGTAAATATGGAGCCATAATGCCAAGTTTACAGTCAACTGTACTTTGACAGAAGAGACTGTATCAAGTGTTAGTGTTCAATGACAGTAATAAATACGCATGACATTCCTGTGGCTATGATTTGTTACGAAGTGAAGTGTTTCAGTTTTTTGAAATTATAAGAAAGTTATCTAATATTTTGGGTGTGTTGTAGTATCAAATGGTTCAAATGGCTCTGAGCACTATGCGACTTAACTTCTGAAATCATCAGTCGTCTAGAACTTAGAACTAATTAAACCTAACTAACCTAAGGACATCACACACATCCATGCCCGAGGCAGGATTCGAACCTGCGACAGTAGCGGTCGCTCGGCTCCAGACCCCTGCGCCTAGAACCGCACGGTCACTCCGGCCGGCGTTGTAGTATCAACTCGGCCTCCTCCAGAAGTAAATCTAATAACTAACCACAGTGATTCGTCCGGCACAACAATTGTTTCTCCTAGAAATTCTAAATTGTTCATATGTATGTACTTACCACTTCCATTTCCATACCTTTGTTACTAACTTTGAATGTTAATCGTAACTATTCTATTTCTAATATATGTCGTGGAAACTTCCTAGTCTCTAGTTCACCGATAGAAATTGGTTTTGGTAATAGAGTATCGTGCAGTCGGCACATTTGTTGAGTTACAATAATAACTATTACCAAGACTTCCTCAATTCATCCTGAAATTGCTGTCAGACCATTCCAAGGCAGAACTCAAAGAACATGCTCTTAGCTTGTTAGAAAGACAAAATGTGAAAGCAAAGCATCACATCAACATTAGTCAGCAGTTTGATGTTGATATGTGTCTTTTTAGCATCCTTTTTCCACGAAAACCCTGGCGATGTGTCATAGAAGGCAAGATCCAGAGTGTATGTGCATATACTCTAAAATTTCTCAAAAATGTCTGTCTAAACATTCATGGTGATGTCTGATTGTTCTATATCGTGTCTCCCTACCACTTTCGCGCAACGACGCTCTGAGCGTGTTTTTTAGGGAATTAACTAGTTTGAACCTGGGACCTGTTGCTGGTAAGGAGACGCCAGACCACACATGACATGTAGAATTCAGAAGAGTTCAGTGAGACTAGCGATAATATAACCAAATACTAAATTATCTCAGCGTCAGCTCCACTGCACTCCCTGTAAAAGAATCTTAATACTAACTAAATTTAGTGGAAAGGGTTCAAGGCTTTCCTATTTTTAGTTAGCTGGTAAAATAACGTCGAAAAAGCAGTTAAGTTTACCATTGGAAATTTTATTCTACTCACAAAACATCGTTTATAAATTGCACTATTGATAAAAGGAAATGTTTTAATACAGGATGGTAAAAACCAACAGCGTTCAACAAAAATGTGAACGAATATTCCCTGAATGGGTTTCCAAGTTCTACAATCGATCGAAGGATGACCTATGCCATATCACATCTATAATCTAGGTTTAGTTTAAGTTTCACAAAAGAGAAAACTATCAAAATGGTCTACAGTGACCCTCAATTATCTTTAATTACTTATCTAACCTGTCGTAAATTACAGTGGCTGATGTGGCTTCTCAATAACTATAAAATAGAAAAATCATCGCGTTTCAGATCTTTACTTCAAGTGGCAAATTTGAACACCATGAGTTTTAATTAACTATCGACACTAGTATTACGCAAAAAAGGGGGTGTAACAGATGAGTCTTCTGCAGTTCTGAGTGAAGCCTTATGAGCTTAAAAATGCGGCATCGCGTGCGTTCTTTACCTTGTCGGTGCTTAGGCAGCGTCAGGGCGACAGCGGCCGGCGCACCAGCCATCCAGCTCGCCGCTCGGAACTAACTCTCCTAACTTCTCCTTACTACAATTCACCGCAGTTGATTTAAAAAAAACTATCTGGCTGTGTTTTAATCTGACTAATCAGGGTCTCAATGTTAACCTTAAGCTCCGCCTACAAAAATTCTGTCCATCCAATAAGAAACGTTATACTTTTCGTGGTGGGGCAATGTTTTTAAAGTTTGCAACGTAACAGAGACGCTAAAAAGTCTCACGCTAAAACCTGCAGCTGGTGTGGTCCTTTTAGCGTTATCGTGAGATCTATACTGTTCTTCTGGAGGGCTCTATCTTTTAACATGGGCTGGGGGGTGGTCCTTGACGTACCTGAGACACGAAAAAGTCTCACGCTAAAACTTGCGGGTGGTAGTGGCCCTTTTTGTGTTATCGTAAGATCTATACTGTTTTTCTGGAGGGCTCTAGCTTTTAACATGGGCTGGGGGGTGGTCCTTGACGTAACAGGGACGCAAAAAAGTCTCACGCTAAAACGTGCGGGTGGTAGACTTAGATGAAGGCTGGCGACGTGGGTGTCGTCCGTCCCTTATCGTAGGGCCTTCTAGCTTAACACGGTTCTGCTCTCGGCTTCTGTCCTCGTTTCTCCCCTCGGAACTGCTTCTGCCTCACGGTGGGAAGGTACGACATGCATTTAGGCATTCTTGTGTTAGTCTGTGGTATTCCATTTGCTCACTTGTTACTCGTATTACTTTGGTTAATTTAATGTCACGATTTATTCGGAGCTATGTGACATACTACTGGATTTGCTTATCACGTCAGTGTTTTTATGGATGGTGTTGGATTTGCCTGACACCTTACATCTGTGAGCAAGCACACATCAGTCTCCATGAACAGCATAGCATATTCCTCTAAATCAGAGATGCTGAACTCCTACCAAGCATTCACCACATGCCTACACTCCACATCTGTTATGGCAGTGGCTGTGAGTTTGCTGGCAAATGCGGTTATATTGGGCAGTGTGGCCTCATGGAGTCTCTCCATCTTATCCAGATATTCGTGTGAGAAGACCCCTTCCTTCATTACAAGCTGAAACTTCGCATCGTGTGGAATGCAGCTTGGGTGATTATCATATCCTCCCAACGCATTGTCTCTGCGAGTTTCTGAAGAGGTGCCTCCATTAATTATAGTGAATCCAGGAAGCGTAGGGCTATTCTTGGCATGATTCTCTTGGGGAACGAAATTTATTTGTCTACATTGTCAGATATGATTCTAGCACTATCATTCTCTAATCTGTAACCACACAAGTTCTCAACAAAGAAGTGGGCATCGTAACCGCTCAAATTACGGAAAAAGACAGGTATATGTCATGGCAGTTTGTACTTTAATTTGTATGCATTGTGAGCTGCACTATGGAACTTTCTGGTTAGATGACAATGGTCTCTACATGGAGGTTTTGCTCTTCTATCCATAGGCAACCCACAAATATGTCATTTAACTGCCATTCTCCTGCAAGATGTCATTGAAATGTTCTTGCTATAAAGCCCATCAACATCCCGCACAAGTTTTTCGAGCTCAGAGAGAAAACATGTCCCAGGATTACAAATGGAATCATATGATCATAAGAGTACACGATAAACTGCCACATAGGTATGTTTCGTTCTGAGAGTGCTGAAAGAGGTATTGGCATCACTTTCACAAAATACCATGGGCAACCTCTTACCCTCAGGGGGAATTTCCACATCTATATGTTTCTGCATGTACCAGTGCCTGGCTCGACCGACTACCCAGATGTATTTCTGTAAATGGTGCACAGTAAACGTGTTGAGAAATCTACGACTAAAATACCTTGCTCCATGATGCTACGACATTTGGGGGAAAGTACGTGGGACATGGTGCTGATCCAGATGTAGTGATCCTTCTCGCCTTTGGCGAATAGCAGTAAATCTACGTGTTTACGACGCTCAGTGGCCACTTTGGAAAAGTAGAGGGGTCCAACTACTTTATGCTTCACATCCGCTGGCCTATTTCTCATTTACACGCAGACCATAGGTACAAACCGAATGATTAGGATTCTGCCTTCCGAATTTTGGCAGATCTGAGATTGTGACTGGCAATGAGATGCCTTCGAAGTTATAATGCTGAGAGACATTATATGTCTTGTACGCATCTGTATACAGGCATCTTTTGGGCTGTTTCTATAGCAAGCCAGAAGCGGCCATGGAAAGCAGTATTCAACATTCTGATCTAGATTCTGGGTACAAATATGTCTTTTTAGCTGCAATATCTGGAGGAAAAGGGATGAAACTGGACCTCTTTCACATAAACTGGACCAAAAACATGAAATATACTTCAAGACGGAGTACTGGCCGGCTTCCTTACCAGTCCCCTTCCCTTCATATGGAAAAACGCCGCAGTATGGCATTCTCAGTAAAAGCTCCATATTACTATGCAATCGACTCATCCCGCAGTATCAGAACCATCATTCCCCGAAAGTCTGACGATGCTATTCTCTGTAGCATCATTACTGCCGTCTTTAGGGGGATGCGTCGGCTCACAGCAGAGAACTGCCTGATGGCTTGATACAGCTGCATATTGATGATTTCAAGGAGCTCCTTTCCAACACTACCTGACATACAGGAAATCCAGCACTGATGTTATCAATGGAAGACTGCAAGATCCTTTCCTTGACTGCATTGTAGTCTACGGCAGCTGTGTGATTTACCTGATGCTGGAGGACAAGTCAGGCCATGGGGCTGATGCTGCTAGACTGGGACAAGGTGACACAGACGTCGACATGCCTGCACCGCTATCGTTAGATGGGGGACAGTAAGGAGATACACCCTGCAGGCAGTGATGGTACTGCCTTGCTACTATTAGGTCAGCGGCAGTAGCAATACAGACCAGACAGTGTGAAACAAGTCTAAACAAAGTTACCTATAACAGAAGTAGAAATCATACTACTTGCATTTACAGTTCGGGACAAGCTAGACAAAAACACAAGAACTTTGGGTTGAGAATTGTGAATCCCAACTGTGTATTACAGAATCTAGGTCACAACCACTTTCCCATAAATCGACTATTGGGGAAGCCACGATCCAATCATCAATGAGCGGTTATGTTACGCTCGGAACCAAACCGTCAACCGACAAACTACCACCATCAGCTTATGCACATCATTCTGTGGCTGGTGCTGATCAGACTGAAATGAGTAGGAGCTATTCAGAGCTGATTATAGTTATTTATATACTCTGTGGCAGGCAGGATGCGTGCACACCCGGTTGCAGTTACATGGGTACTGAGAAAAGTTATTTCATAGTCGTCATCATCAGGCAAGCAGTGGCATCTGCGAAAACAGCTGCGCATGTGTCACTGGAAAACAAATGTGGAGATACAGGGTGTTTAAAAAATGACCGGTATATTTGAAACGGCAATAAAAACTAAACGAGCAGCGATAGAAATACACCGTTTGTTGCAATATGCTTGGGACAACAGTACATTTTCAGGCGGACAGACTTTCGAAATTACAGTAGTTACAATTTTCTACAACAGATTGCGCTGCAAGTAACGTGAAAGATATAGAAGACAACGCAGTCTGTGGGTGCGCCATTCTGTACGTCGTCTTTCTGATGTAAGCGTGTGCTGTTCACAACGTGCAAGTGTGCTGTGGACAACATGGTTTATTCCTTAGAACAGAGGATTTTTCTGGTGTTGTAATTCCACCGCCTGGAACACAGTGTTGTTGCAACAAGACGAAGTTTTCAACGGAGGTTTAATGTAACCAAAGGACCGAAAAGCGATACAATAAAGGATCTGTTTGAAAAATTTCAACGGACTGGGAATGTGACGGATGAACGTGCTGGAAAGGTAGGGCGACCGTGTACGGCAACCACAGAGGGCAACGCGCAGCTAGTGCAGCAGGTGATCCAACAGCGGCCTCGGGTTTCCGTTCGCCGTGTTGCAGCTGCGGTCCAAATGACGCCAACGTCCACGTATCGTCTCATGCGCCAGAGTTTACACCACTATCCATACAAAATTCAAACGCGGCAACCCCTCAGCGCCGCTACCATTGCTGCACGAGAGACATTCGCTAACGATATAGCGCACAGGATTGATGACGGCGATATGCATGTGGGCAGAATTTGGTTTACTGACGAAGCTTATTTTTACTTGGACGGCTTCGTCAATAAACAGAACTGGCGCATATGGGGAATCAAAAAGCCCCATGTTGCAGTCCCATCGTGCCTGCATCCTCAAAAAGTACTGGTCTGGGAAGCCATTTCTTCCAAAGGAATCACTGGCCCATTTTTCAGATCCGAAACGATTACTGCATCACGCTATCTGGACATTCTTTGTGAATTTGTGGCGGTACAAACTGCCTTAGACGACACTGCGAACACCTCGTGGTTTATGCAAGATGGTGCCCGGCCACATCGCACGTCTTTAATTTCCTGAATGAATATTTCGATGATCGTGTGATTGCTTTGTGCTATCCGAAACATACAGGAGGCGGCGTGGATTGGCCTCCCTATTCGCCAGACATGAACTCCTGTGACTTCTTTCTGTGGGGACACTTGAAAGACCAGGTGTACCGCCAGAATCCAGAAACAATTGAACATTGAAGCATTACATCTCATCTGCATGTAAGCCATTCCGCCAGACACGTTGTCAAAGGTTTCGGGTAATTTCATTCAGAGACTACGCCATATTATTGCTACGCATGGTGGATATGTGGAAAATATCGTACTATAGAGTTTCCCAGACCTCAGCGCCATCTGTTGTTGACAATTGTAACTACTGTAATTTCGAAAGTTTGTCTGCCTGAAAATGTACTGTTGTCCCAAGCATATTCCAACAAACGGTGTATTCCTATCGTCGCTCGTTTATTTTGTATTGCCGTTTCAAATATACCGGTCATTTTTGAAACACCCTGTAGTATGGCGGCGCTCCAGCACAACCTGAGAACAATAGAGAATGCAGGTTTCGACTGCAGCGTGCGTAATGTAATCTGAGAATGGTTACGTCTACAAGATCTCAACCAAGTGCACTGCGTCTACTCGGACGTGGACAGGCATCGACATCAGCAAGGGAGTTCCCTTTCCAGACGCTGTGTGCGCATCAATTGATGTACTGGACGATTAGGATTTTACTACATACAGAGAGGCTTGCAAGGTCCCTAGATGCAAGTAGCAATTGACTGCCGGCATTTCGGTCGCCGTACTGACAATATCTAGAAAATTGTTGCTCCTAATTTTCAAGAGGAACACATTCAATGAGTGGCGGAAAACAGAAAGTGAATAAATAAGTGCAAAGTTTTTTTAAAGATATAATTTATTTATTAGTAGACCAAATCAATAGTAGTATTACATTTTCTGAAGTGGTGATTAAACTACGCTGTCTCTATAGTTACACGTTTGGAGCAATGACACAATATCTTCAAACGCCACTCCACCATCATTCCAGCGATTTGCGTGGTAAAATCCTGTCAACCATACTTTTGCTTTCCGAGTTTTAGCATACAAACGGTTTGGATGAAGCAATGATTGTGGAATACCCCCTTAGTACTTGTCCGGCGGCAATGCGATGATGCAACATCTTTAAACAAGGAGTGTCCACACTCACTGTAAAAATACTTATGTGGCTGCAAAGATATTTGCGCTTTGAGACATCATTGTTAAATGTTGTGCAATACCTATGCATTTATACTGCATATTGTACAATTCCTGTTAATGGCAAGTAGTCTACTGGACTCTCATGTAGTAGTAATGCGCAGGCTGCAGTGCCCACAGGGAAGTTTTGCAACGATTCAAATTCAGCAAGTATGTCCACAGTTCCATTCTTCACCACCTCACGTTACTCTGAACAATCTGTCGCCACTGTGCGTTATAATCCCTTATCCTTCTGTGGGCTGAGTGTACATCCAAACACATCGTCAGTCTCATAGTAAGATAGGTAAACCCTTGCGTACATGCCATACAATAGTCAATATGCATTTCTGTCCCAGTCAGCCTCTAAGTTGTTATATGGGAAAAACTAAAAGTTTAGGTAAACTCTCGTATTGGTTAGTTTGCAGTTGTCAAATACACCCGAATCCTTTGTGAGATTCAACTTCCTGCCTGTCTGCAGCACAATAATAATAAAGCGAGCCATTTTCAGGCCGAACAGAAGTCTTATGGCGATATGATTAGATATGCAGACAGTTCTCATGAACGGAAAGTTTGTAGTAGCTGAACTACTGAATTCAGTACACGTAAAAGTTTCCGATTGTCTTCATCTAACAGAGTAATACGCGGTACTTTTGTATTAATTTATCTAGCATTATTTTTTGCGCTTCCCCATCTCCTACACTGTACGAGTTGCTAACAGTAGCACTTGGAACTAGAATCAGCTCTTGTTTAGCCCTCATAATAACATTATTATTGTCTTCAAAGAAACCAATTAACATTCTGAGTGGAATGCACATTCTAAAGTATTTATCTGTCGATCAATCTATGAAACAGTCAGCGTTTTGTAAGGCACTCAGAACCGATATTGATGCAGAGATGTATGTCTTGAGTGTAGATGTGATCCTAGCATTTCTCAGCAGTCAGTTTGAACGCCATTAAGCCCATATCTCACTTCTAAATCATAAAGGTGACTGCAGTCTTCTTAGGTGTCATTTCCCCTTCCAAACAAAGGAAGCTTTTGCTTGGAAATGTTAAACCATCTTGAAGTCGAATAATAATAAGTGTCTTATCATTCTTATTAAACACTGCCAAGACAAATGGTTTGTGAGAAAAATATTCGTGACTAATGATATGCTCGACATATTAAACTGGAGTTGTTATAATGAGTGACTTCGTTGCGAGGCTTCTGTCCTCTCTATTTAAGAAACTCTTAATTCCCCATTTATCACGTCCTGCTTCCGTTGCAAAACAGTCGTCTGGTGGCTCTATACGGTGTATTTATTCTTTATACCCGTAACGCTGCTTCAGATAAAGATGTACTATAATTTCCTCGCCGCAAAAATTCACGTTCTGATTTACGTCATTCAGCTCGAGATGGTCAAATATCTGAACAGTCACTAAGAAGTACACTGAAGCGCCAAAGAAACTAGTATAGGGATGCGTATTCAAATACAGAGATATGTAAACAGGCAGAATACGGCGCTGCGGTCGGAAACGTTTATATAAGATAACAAGTGTCTGGCGCAGTTGTTAGATCGGTTACTGCTGCTACAATGGCGGGTTATCAAGATTTAAGTGAGTTTGAACGCGGTGTTATAGTCGGCGCACGACGGGCGTGACAGAGCATCTCCGAGGTAGCGATGAAGTGGGGATTTTCCCGTAAGAGCATTTCACAAGTGTACGTGAATATCAGGAATCCGGTAAAACATCAAATCCCCGTCATCGCTGGGGCCGGAAAAAGATCCTGCAAGAACGGGACCAACGACGGCTGGAGAGATTCGTTCAACGTGAAAGAAGTACAACCCTTCCGTAAATTGCTGCGTATTTCAATGTAGGGCCATTAACAAGTGTCAGCGTGTGAACCACTCAAGGAAATACATCGATATGGGCTTTCGGAGCCGAAGGCTCACTCGTGTACCCGTGATGACTGCACGACACAACGCTTTACGCCACGCTTGGGCCCCCATGATTCCAAGGTCCCAGCATGTCAGCAGGGGACTGTTCAAGCTGGTGGAGGCTCCGCAATGGTGTGGGGCGTGTGCAGTTGGAGTGATATGGGACCACGGCACGTCTAGATACGACTGTGACGGGTGATACGTACGTAGGCACCCTGTCTGATCATCTCTATGCCTTCATGTCCTTGTGCATTCCTACGGACATGGGCAATTCCAGCAGGACAGTGCGACACCCCAAACGTCTAGACCTGTCACAGAGTGGCTTAGGAACGCTCTTCTGAATTGAAATACTTCCACTGGCCACCAAACCTTCCAGACTGAACATTATTGACCATATCTGGGATTCCTTGCAACTTGCTGTTCAGAAGAGGTTTCCACGCTCTCGTACTCTTACGGATTTATGGACAAACCTGCCGGTTTCATGGTGGTCAGTTCCCTCCAGCATTACTTGGGACATTATTCGAGTCCATGACACGTCGCATTTTGGCACTTCTGCGTGCTCGCCAGGGCCGATCACGACATTAGGCAGGTGTGCCAATTTCTTTGGCTCTTCAGTGTATATTGAATCCTAGAGACTTCCGCTATTTTATAACCTGGATCGACCATTACAACAAGGATTTCCGAAATCCTGGTCTGCAAGGTACAAAACAAATTTCGTACTGTCTGCACATATCTCCAAGAAGAAGCTGCAGCTAAATCACAGCCACGTGAAGAACTTGTAAAGAGTTCAAACAGGCATTTTTACATGAGTATTTGTCTCACTAAAAACAGTAGTGCTTGAAACTGGGAAAGATGGAGTTTTGTGCTAAATTATTGGTGAGTGCGACCTCCACCCCACAAGAATAGGAATAGGTGGCGTAAGAACAATCATCATGGATCATGGGTGCCACAGCATCAAACAGACGATAGACAGAATAACGGAGAATGCAACGACCAGCAAAGAGAGAGCACTGAAATTGTAGAGGAACGCGGACACTATCAGTGAAGAAATTAGTGAGGCAGTGATGGAAGTAGAAATCCTAGGACTGACTGACTTGCATCCAAGGCTCCAACATCGCCATTAAATGGTATACAACTTCCCAGAGCCTTATTTGTAAATTGTGATGAATGAAAAAAGGAACTGCCAGAAAGTGTCGCAAAGTTCGATAACTAAACAGTGGACATTGCACATTCTGTGTCTGATTCAATGTCGGGTGGCATAATAGTGACACATATTCTGGACTCAGGCAGTCAAGTCTTGGCACTAGATAAGGAAGTCTACGAAATGTGTGGTAAAGAAAAGAAATGGCCAATGTTGAGAATGCAAGGAATGGGAGAATGTGATGTAGTACACTGGTAGTGCATGGACGTTAAGGAACAGGTCAGGGCCATCTTCATTTGTCAGTCACACACACTTAGTAATAATTTTCTAGTTATGTGTAACCTGACAGTGAAGACAATTCTAGAACTCGACTTTTTGAAACCATACGGACTAGTGCTACATCTGAAGAGGAGATACACATTGATACATGTGAACAAGAGGAAAATTAAACTAATCTTCAGGGACAGTCCCGACACTTTGACTGACAAGAACATAGAAATATTAGGGGTCATAATAAGGGAGAGTATTATCAGGAAACTAGGACGAATTATTAATGGAAATACACTCCTGGAAATTGAAATAAGAACACAATGAATTCATTGTCCCAGGAAGGGGAAACTTTATTGACACATTCCTGGGGTCAGATACATCACATGATCACACTGACAGAACCACAGGCACATAGACACAGGCAACAGAGCATGCACAATGTCGGCACTAGTGCAGTGTATATTCACCTTTCGCAGCAATGCAGGCTGCTATTTTCCCATGGAGACGATCGTAGAGATGCTGGATGTAGTCCTGTGGAACGGCTTGTCATGCCATTTCCACCTGGCGCCTCAGTTGGACCAGCGTTCGTGCTGGACGTGCAGACCGCGTGAGATGACGCTTCATCCAGTCCCAAACATGCTCAATGGGGACAGATCCGGAGATCTTGCTGGCCAGGGTAGTTGACTTACACCTTCTAGAGCACGTTGGGTGGCACGGGATACATGCGGACGTGCATTGTCCTGTTGGAACAGCAAGTTCCCTTGCCGGTCTAGGAATGGTAGAACGATGGGTTCGATGACGGTTTGGATGTACCGTGCACTATTCAGTGTCCCCTCGACGATCACCAGAGGTGTACGGCCAGTGTAGGAGATTGCTCCCCACACCATGATGCCAGGTGTTGGCCCTGTGTGCCTCGGTCGTATGCAGTCCTGATTGTGGCGCTCACCTGAACGGCGCCAAACACGCATACGACCATCATTGGCACCAAGGCAGAAGCGACTCTCATTTGCTGAAGACGACACGTCTCCATTCGTCCCTCCATTCACGCCTGTCGCGACACCACTGGAGGCGGGCTGCACGATGTTGGAGTGTGAGCAGAAGACGGCCTAACGGTGTGCGGGACCGTAGCCCAGCTTCATGGAGACGGTTGCGAATGGTCCTGGCCGATACCCCAGGAGCAACAGTGTCCCTAATTTGCTGGGAAGTGGCGGTGCGGCCCCCTGCGGCACTGCGTAGGATCCTACGGTCTTGGCGTGCATCCGTGCGTCGCTGCGGTCCGGTCCCAGGTCGACGGGCACGTGCACCTTCCGCCGACCACTGGCGACAACGTCGATGTACTGTGGAAACCTCACGCCCCACGTGTTGAGCAATTCGGCGGTACATCCACCCGGCCTCCCGCATGCCCACTATACGCCCTCGCTCAAAGTCCGTCAACTGCACATACGGTTCACGTCCACGCTGTCGCGGCATGCTACCAGTGTTAAAGACTGCGATGGAGCTCCGTATGCCACGGCAAACTGGCTGACACTGACGGCGGCGGTGCGCAAATGCTGCGCAGCTAGCGCCATTCGACGGCCAACACCGCGGTTCCTGGTGTGTCCGCTGTGCCGTGCGTGTGAGCATTGCTTGTACAGCCCTCTCGCAGTGTCCGGAGCAAGTATGGTGGGTCTGACACACCGGTGTCAATGTGTTCTTTTTTCCATTTCCAGGATTGTAGATAAAGAGATATTAGGCAAAGAAGGAGGAGAGAGTGAGCAACTCTTTTTTTTTTCAGATGTTGTGAGAAGTGGAGGTAACAACAGGATTCCTCATAGTAAGAAATGCATCAGGTGTAATAGAATGTTGCAAATAAGATAAATATGAAGACGTCTGGACAAGTGACTCTGAAGACAAGAAGATAAATTATCAATACTTAGAATGCAGTATTTTAGCAGAAGCTGGCAAAACTTTTCATATATTTCTCCGTGCAAGAGAGTGCATGGATGCAACGTTAAACTGCCCAGAGGGAGGTGATGGTTCGAACAGTGATGAGTTTGAGTGCATGAACGGAGGACTAATGATAAAATCTTGGGAGAAGAGATGTGTTATCCACACCGGTACTCCGACAGATCTGAGGGAAAGAACAGGGAAGAAAGTAGATAGAATACTGCACAGAGATGACGAGGGCGAACTGTTCGGCATGTTATTCAGTTTAACAAATGAACACAGCAGTAAGTCTTGTAAGTAGGGTAACATATGTTACGAATTAATTACTGATGGACGTTAAGGAACAGGTCAATGCCAACTTCGTTTGTCAGTTTGTTAGTGTAAGAAAGACAGTAGCGTGATGCATTGACCAACGACGAGGAGAAGACAGAATATAGACATACCATGTCACGCAAGTGTGCAAGTTAAATGTATGTTACGTGTTGAATAGCAAAAGCGCAATAGTCAAATTCAATTTCCTGAAGGCGATAAGAATCTACTAAAGACGAGGGAAACAGCACGGAAGAGCAAGTTTGTGAGCCATAAGTTTTTCTAAATCCATTGTGGAGCTTACCAAATTAGAAAATAATATATGAGAACATAGAATAATTAGAGATTCTCAACAGACAAAAATCAAAGGGATGGCAATGCATTTCACACCACAATAAATTTATTGGGTCAATAATGTCAGATCACCCAGCAAGCTTCGCCCCTATGGGTGTGTCCACACTGAAGAAACAGGGAGAACGATCTAGATTTGTAGTTCACATTGGGACTACTTCCTGGAAAAGTTAAAACCATGGTAAAGTATGCAAGATGACAAAGATGACAGCATCAGACGAGATATTGGACGAGTTTGCCCAATCAGGACGATTTTTGTGCTGTTGTTTATTATTAGGAGCAGTAGTAGGAAGCACTAAGGTGTGATTACTGGTAACATTGTAGCACAGAGCCCTTGATGATTTGCCAGTTGCGATGGTGGGCCATGATAGTCAGGATTTTTAAAAATATGCCTAACAGAGACAGTAGCGTGATGCTCTGAGCAATGAAGAGGGGAAGATAGAATACAAACATCCAAAGTCACGCAAATGTATGAGAGTCCGATTAACAGATGGTGCAGGTTTTTTGTGTTTTGATTTTACTGTTCACAGAGGACGCGACTGTCATTGGCCACCTGCAGGAAGTCCTTATTTGTCACAATGAATATCATGGAGAAATTAAGGTACAGCCCGAGGAGGAAACGAATAAGTAAAGACTAATATAGTCATCTTGAGGTTAAAGCTCTTGTATCCGTGTTCTCTTACAAATAGATTTGTTTCTGGAGGGGTCCGTCTAGAGCAAAACACAATTCTATCTTTACCCCTATTTCCCAGAAATGTTTCGCATAAGTTTAAGCATCATCAGTAGGCTTTTATTTTCTTTCTGTTAAACAGGAAAAATGCTCTTTACTGCTTGTACATACATAAATTTGCGTTTTTAAGACAGTATTTACAAATTTGAAAAACAGAATAAGTTTTGTGTTTATACCTTGTTACCGCCTGCCTGTGGTTTTCCTAGGTTATTATGTTGCTTATTGCGCTTGTATCCTTTCACAGTTCATCTGCAACCAAAACGTTATGCAGACAAGTTATTCACTTCAAAATTCCACGACTGGGAATATTATGGTTAGGCCTAACATTACTTAATTCTGTGTGGAAGATTTTGTGTGTTTGTAATATATTTTAACTTTCTGGTTCCCCATTATCTTCACTGTAAAGAGCCATATTATGTAACCTACACTGTCACTGTTGACAAACTATGAAAAGAAAATAGTTGAATAGTTGAATGTGTTCTGAGCAGGTGTTTTGAATCTATGTGAGAGGTATTTCACATTTTGTGTGTGTGTGTGTGTGTGTGTGAGAGAGAGAGAGAGAGAGAGAGAGAGAGAGAGAGAGAGAGAGAGAGAGAGAGAGAGAGAGTAGCTGAAAGTTTGTAAAGTTTGTTTTATTATTTACTTTTCTATGTTAAATAAAAGTGAAACAAAAACTCACAAACCTTTAGCTGCTTTCACACACACACACACACACACACACACACACACACCATCTTCCACATAAAATTAGTTTATGTTAGGCATAACCATACCATTTCCAGTCATAATATCCAAAGTAAATATCTTTTCTACTTTAAGTTCTGATTGCAGAAGACAAAATATGAAAGAAAACAAGTGGAATAAAGAAACATAAACACCAGGGAAACTGCAGCACGTGGTAACATGGTATATACACAAAACTTTGTTTTTCAAATTTGTGAATACAGTCTTTAAAATGCAATTTTATGAGAATACAAATAGTAAAGACCATTCTTCCTGTATAACGGAAACAAAATAAAACTCCACCGATGACGGTGAAACTTCATCTAAGCACGTCTGGGAAATAGAGGAAAAAACAAAATTGTATTTTGCTCAAGGTTCACCCTCTCCAAAGCAAATCTAAAATATATTATAATCTGAGAATAGTGAAGGTAAATGTGAGAGCTCAGATATGGAATTAAATTAATGTAGTATGTAGTTATGTTGAATATCATACGAGAGAGTTTTGTGTTTTTCTGTATTGTCTCTCATGTATTATGCTTTTATGTCTCGTGTGTTTCAGAGTATACAACGCTAATTAACTCGGAAACGGCGCGGCGTAGAGTTTTATTTCTTACCAGTTATTTTTCAGCACAACCTACAGCAGTCTGAGGCGACAAAAATCATGGGACACCACGTAATATCCTCCAGAGGTAATGAGCCATGTTACCTCTATAGCCGTTCATTACTGAGAAAGTTTTGCAGGTAAACGATTTTGTGCACAAACTGATCTCTCGATTATGTCCCATAAATATTGGATGGGACTCATGTCGGGTGGTCTGTCTTGCCAAATCATATGCTCGTATCGTCCAGAACCGCCTTCAAACCAATTGCGAACAACAGCGGCCTGGTGACATGTCACATTGTCATCCAGAAAAATTCCATCGTTCTTTGGGAATATGTGGTGGTCAATGAATGGCTGCAAATGGTCTCCAACCAGCCGAACGTAACCATTTCTAGTCAATGGTAGGTTCAGTTGGACCAGAGGATCTAGTCCATTGTATGTAAAAACAGTCCACACCATCGTGGAACCACCACTAAACTGCACAGTGCCTAGTTGACAACATATGTCATGGCTTTGTGAGGTCTGCGCTACACGCAAACTGTACCATCAGCTCTTATCAACTGGGGCTGAGAATCATCTTACCAGGCTACGGTTTTCCAGTAGTCTCGGGTTCAACTGATGTGGTCACAAACACTGGAGAGGCACTGCAGACGATGTGCTGTTACCAAAGACACTGGCGTCCCACGTCTGTTGCCATAGCCCTTTAACTCGCAATTTCGCCCCATTGTCCTAACGGATACGTTCATCGTACGTCGCACACTGATTTCTGCGGCTATTTCACAGTGTTGCTTGTCTATCAGCACTGACAACTCAAGGCAGATCTACGGCTAACGGTCGTTAAATGAAGGCCACCGGTCACTACGTTGTCCATGGTGAGATGTAATGCCTGAAAACGATTCCGAAATAGAATGTCCCATGCGTATAGCTCCATCTACCATTCCGCCTTCAACGTCTGCTAATTCCCGTCGTCTGTTTATAATCACTACCCTTTTGTACTTATGTAGGTGACACTACCGCTATCTGTGTATGTCTGCATAGATATCTCATGATTTTTGTTACCCCGTCATATAAAAACTAATACCGGTTAATTATAAGGCACTGTGGAATGTGTACACATGGGATAAAAATGATTCAGTCGACTTACCTCACATCAGCGTGCTGCGACGAAAGCAAAGAAACCACCTGAATAAATATTCCGTAAATCAGAAATGCATCTAAGAATTCAGATCATCAGCTCCAAAACCATCACTAGCTCCTCAATTTATTTAGTTCTAACAGAATTACCTGGTCATTATGTGACCGGAAGCGAAAAGTCTTATTGATGCTTCTTCCGGGTCAACACGCCCGGCACCTAGCAGTTGACAGCAGTATACATCTGATATGACGCTATGCATACGTAGCACTGGCCACTGGGTCGTGTTTACCACTACGGCCCCGCTCACACCACTGCACTGCCAAACAACTTGTTATCTTCATTTAAGGCCCCTACACAAGCACCAATTTATCGGTCGACCGACCGACCGACCAATTTTGTGGCAGCCTACGCACATCCCGACCGACTGCACGCACTCAGCGATTACAGCGCAGCCCTGTTGCTGCGATTTGGTTTTCTAAGTTCATTGTGTTTATGTTCTACGAGATCCAGCTTGGTTTTATACAGAAACAAAAACGGGGGTTTGCCTTGGCTGTTTTAGAGGTGAAAAAAAAAGCTGAGAGAAAGCTGTGAGCAAAGAGGTAGCTAAGCCAAGGAAAGAAATTCACCTACTTTCTGTTCCTTAAGCAGCTGGTAGCCATTTACTTTCGTAATTATCTAAGAACGGGCGAATCATGCATATCGGAGCTACTGAACATCAACAAACGATTCTTAACAGAAAAGAATATAGCCGTGACAGAGGCTGCAAGATGCGAGTGAGGCTATTAGCTACTTTACCATTTATAGCCACTGGCAGAAGTCAAGAGGACTTCAAATTCACTGCTGTTGTATCCCCACAATTGTATCCCCACAATTATTATCTGGAACCATTACGGAAACCTGCATCCTGTTTTGAAGTTGACTTAGGAAATACATCAGGGTAAATCAAAATAAATAAAAGAAAAATCTTTCACGTAAACCTTATTAATTTATCGTTAGAGCGTAGAAGCGCTGTAACAAATAATATATGAAAAGTCCGGGCTCATAATCGCGATTTTGGGGTCTTGATGGACGGTTCCTATTTGAGCTATTTTGGTTTAGTCCGGACCAGTGGCCATTTGTGTAGCCATTCGAAGATCTGTTTTACTGTAGTCATGTTACGATATATTAAGCATTGTTTGAACGACGAACCGGAGATGGCACCCAGGCAAATTGTACGAATCAATTAATTCCTTTTGCAATTAAAGATTAGCCAATAACGCCATTTGTACTAGCACCTTTAAAATAACTCCGGATTGCAGCGAGACTGATGGTTCAAAGTTGGTCCACCGATGTATTGGACCTTGGTTGAAGGTAAGTCATAACTGTTTGAAAAAATCTTGCTTCGTCTGGATTTCACGTGCAAAGAACACGTTTTTCTGGGAGATTCTGAATCACAACACTTCTGTACTTTAAATTTGTACTAACCAGTTGAAGCTTTGCACGAATGTAGATAATGAGTAAAGTCAAAACAATTCTTTTTATCCATTAACCTTTATCTGTTGTCGATAGACGGTGTTTTAAACTTTAGCTACGTGTAGCACGTAAATTTCGATCTCACATGAATGGAATATGCGGAAACGGTTAAATGTTAAACTAATAAAAGATTCGAAACTGAAAGCTCGCTCTCAAATATCTAGCTCAATTCGGATTTTACCTGAAAAAAACGTTTTTGTTAGTTTTTCTACGTGTGCAGTTGCTGTGTTTCTGATTTGCGAATTGGTTCAAATTTTGTAAGAAGGTAGATAAAGACATGTAATTAATGGTCATCCAGTAGTTTTGTGAGAGCTTTATCCGTTGCCACGATACAGCGCTCTAACGTTGCATAAAACACACGTAAAATCCGATTTTACGCAAATTGCACGTGTTGAAACGGTATAAGTGATATAGATGATAACAAGAAATATATTCTTACGGTAATTATAAGAAGCGTTCGCAAAAAATCTTTCATTGTTAGGATTTTTATGTGCGAAAAATCACTCGTTTGCAAATGCATTCTTACGGTAAAATTGAAAACTTGTTTCCAAAAATCTGACTTATTTCTTATTATATGTGTAAAACCCCGTTTTCGTGACTTTTTGGTACACGCACCACTTCTGTGTTTCAAACTTGAGCGAATCGGTTCAGGTTTTGTAACAAGTTAAACAAATACATGTAATTAATGGTCTTCTTATTGTTTTGTGAAAGCTTTATCCGTTGCTACGATGTAACTTCTACAGATGTACATAAATTGGTTTTACGTGCACTGCACGTGCTAAGACGGTTTATAGTGATACCGACGATAATAAAAATTAGAAAGTTGCGAGTAGGACTCGCGCTCTGTGAGTTCCGTACAATATATATATATATATATATAGTCGGTGCAGGCAAAAGATATGTCCATTTATGTCACAGATTTTGGTACTCCAAATCTCACTCATCAAAACCAATAGGGTACTTCCGGTTGACCTACGATCATGAAATTTGGCAAGAAGCAGGGCTTCAAAGGAAAAAACAAACAGAAAATTGTTAATTTGTAGTTATATCTTACGAAAAATATTTTATTTCGTCATTTGTTATACAACTTCAGACTAAAATTAAAACATTCATATCGATAATAGGCAAAAATCGTCGACATCTCGATTCCCAGCATGCATGACCTATGTATATGCAAATTAACAATTTTCTGTTTTTTCTCCTTTACATATACTTAGAAGCTTTGCTTTTTGCCAAATGTCATGACCCTAGGTCAACCTGAAGTACCCTATTGGTTTTGATGAGTGAGTTTTCGAATATCAAAATCTGTGACATAAATGGATAAATGTTTTGCCTGCTCCGACTTAGAAGCTAACTTTTGTTACACCGCAAGAGACCATTAGTGTGAGACGTACATACCAATTTGATACATCTACCCGTTCCTGAGAAAAAGGGGTTAACTGTCGTACAGAAGACAGACGGACAATAAAGTGATCGTATAATGGTTCCGTTTTTACCGATCGATGTACGAAGCACTAAAAATATTATTACGTTGAGTATAAGAAGTGTTTGCAAATATCTTTCATCGTTCGGGTTCCACGAGCCAAAAATCACGCGTTTCCTAGAAATGCGTTGCATTTTAAACTCTGTATTTACATATAATTTAAAAAACTGACTACAAAGGTTTAGTTTCGTTTTGTTGTTTATACGTTAAGTATTTTATTCGCCAGTGGCTTAAAATCATGGAGGTAAAAAAAGAAGGGAGTTATCATTACGTCACAAACTTGGAGCCTACGTCCGCCATCTTAACTAGCCCATAATAAGTTAATCGAATTCATACGTCCATTGTTCACCGCGGCGATACTTCCCTTTGACGTCACTCTGCCCCGGCCGTATCCACTTTCGACCATGTTGGGTGCTTTGATTTTGTGGAGACGATTTGATTCATTAAAAATGCCAGCTTGCGTTGTTTACGAATGCACTAATTGATAAGACTGTAATTTAGGAATCACGTTTCATTCGTAAGTGGAGCCGTTCAATCAATATTTTCTTTTATATACATGAATAGTTGTCGCATTGTTTACTTTCATTGTAGTGGTTTTATGTCTGTCATTTCACTTTAGATTTGCCTTGCTTCACTCAGTGCCCGTCCTTTCTCTTATTTCCAGTGTTTTTCATTGTCTCCCGAATCGCAAACGCTCCGACATCGGAGCCACACTGTATCAACAGTCGCGTCTCCGCACTAACACACGGCTACGTAACCGCGCTGATTGCTGGGGCAGCTTTTTATGCCCTAAATTCCTCCCGCCGATAATTAATTGTTCACATCTCCTCTATCTTTAAAAAAGAATCCGGCTAGAACAGCCGGAGACAACGGTTACGTGGGTCTGAGGTTTGTGTGTATGATTATTTGAATGTGTGTGTGTGTGTGTGTGTGTGTGTATGTGTGTGTGCGCGCGCTTTGCTTCCTTTCTTAAGAAGGCTTTGGCCAAAACTTTTGCGAACGCTCTTTCATTGTTCCTGACTGCTGCACGGCATGTGAGTGGCAATCTATACGTTCCACATTATAGTTGTTCCCTCATGAAGTTTGTTTCAAATAATACACTGCACCTCAACAGAAACAATGATGTACATAATTACAGTACCAGAAGAAAACAACAGTGTTAATTGCGCCCACATTAAGCTTGTCTTTAATTAAAAATTTAATACATGGTCAGTATTGAAGCATATATACAAAAAGAAAAAAATTGTCAGTATATAGTTCCATATCTGTACGATTTATGGTGCAAATGATACGTGGACATGAAACTAAATGAGTAACTAACTAACTCACAAAGCATGATATAGCTTTATTTATTTTTTAGACCTCAAAATGGAATTCCCTGCAAATTCCTCGCAAATTGCTACTATTGGCCACACTCTGAATCATAGATAAGATTTCCAAGTGAGAACATGGTAAACTGCAGTGAGACTAATGCTCTGATAGTCTCATGAAACTAGAACTCTAAATCTGCCTGGAGGTATACCTCCACTCAGTACTCTAATCTCCATGGACTTCTACCCCTATGCAGTTCTTTCTTTGACATTTCGATAATCGTTCACTTTGTTGCCATGCACAAGATACGATAGCATGCCTTGCTTCTTTCCTCATTGCACACGTTTATGGAACAACAAAGCACACGTAGGTAAGCTTTTTGCACACTTGGACATTAAAAATGTTGTGCGTATGAATTGAAAGCTGAAAAGGTGACGAACCAGAAGCAGTACCAGGAAGCAAACAAGCATTGGTGTCAGAGTTCCAGTTTCATTTGCTAACGATACAAATATAGTAAAAATGGAATAAAATGCATAACGAAAGCATTCTTTTACGATCACAACCTTCTGTTCTTGGTTATTCGAAATATGTCAACAAAAACAAGGTACATTAAGAAGGCCAAATGCGTCGTATTACTAGAGTAAATACGCATTCACGAACAGAAAAACCTTTGAAATTACCGTACACCATGTTATTCATGTAAGCACTGTAATTTATACTATTTAAGAATATGTTGCGTGCGCACGACAGAAATAATGAACAAGGAGCAATCGTAAACAGTAGTCTGTTAATGTTTTGGGCTATTTAAGAAGGCGGCATCCCCCGCACATTGTGGCTTGGAAACAACGTACAGCGTAAGTCTGTAGCGCCATCTCGCTTCTTTGTTTTTACCTCCATGCTTAAAATCATCGACAAATCTTTGAACGTGCAGAAAGGTGTATTTACCAAACCAGAACTATGCCCAGCACTGTACAAGAAGGTATACTATTTGATCGAGCATTTAAAGCCATATCGCTGACCACGCATAAAATTGAACGAACATTGCTATAAAAATTATTGTCAGAAAAATACTCATTCACCTTATTTCTAACCGATATAAAATGTTTTACTCTGTTTCCTCCGAAAACAACTATTATATCTTGTAGAATATCTATTTCCGAACAAAACAAGCTTAAGTTCGTCAGTTTTCTAAAAGTATTCAAAAGTTGATAGTATTTTGTCGCCCGTACATTGGCTCACAGTTCTCCTTATTTCAGCCAATCACACTCAGACTTAATTCTGGTTGTTTATTGCAATACTTCGCGCGAAAATTATCCAAGTTAGTTTTTATAGCGGGGGTTTCTTAATTTTTCAGTTTTATGTTGTTGCGTAGTTTAAATGAACAATGAAAAGAATTTTAAGATAAAAGATAATAACAAGATGTATGCTTTTCAGCAGTTTATTATTTGTTGCGCGATTCGTTCAGCTTGCGATATAATAAACGTTTAAATAGGTTTATCTATATTATATGGTCATATCGTAAGTTTATTTACCTAATATAAACTATTTAGAAACATTATTATCATAAACTTCGCGCAGTATTTAATATTTCATTCTGTATCGCATTTATGTTTTCTGTTATTTTGTGCATCGTATTAAGTATTTATAGTTACTTTTCACAAGTTTGCGTAATTTGTCTCGTGCATATATGAATAAAATGCGTCTAACAAAAAAATAAAGAACTAAGCAAAACTTTAACCGATTAAAAATAAAACAAAATAATGAAAATAAAAGTATCAAAAATTAAAAAACAAAAGAAATCGACCTGGGGACGTGTTACCTTGGTCAGGCTTGTGTGCTCTGAGGACACAGTAGGCTATACTGGACAGGGTCAACCGTACCAGGCCAGCAACTGTAGAGGAGCCATACTAATGATTCCCAAGTGAAGAACAACGTGCGAAAGACAATAAAAAATTCTATACCGGATCAGTCGTCACCTGATTCAACAAAAATCTGCATCGGTTGAAAACGACGGCGATCTACTGTCACAATTACGGTAGAATAAAAGTTGGGAAGCAGAACAAAAAATGTTCCAATCGTAGCTCAGAAAAGGCGAATACGTCCTGGGCAGAGTTAGTGAAGTAAAAGAAGGGACTTAGCTTTTCGATTTATCTGGCAGTTTCAAAAATATTTGAATCAAAACGTCTTGACATATTGACACTTTTTTACTTGTTAGTGGTAGAACCCATGTCCTGTAATCTAGTGCATCATGTCAAGTAACGTAATAAGAATCATGACATTTCGTATAACGTGTGACATGCCACCGTGTCACCCAACATGGCATGTTTCACATCGTACAGTATGACAGAACGTGTTATTAAAGTTTAGGGTGCATGCATCCCCAGTCTGGGACAATATCTAATACAGATGCACCTGCACTACCTACTGTAGAGGCATCGCATTCTCCAGAAGCACATTCATCTATGTATATTTTTACTTACGCCCGTCACCATACATCTGACACTGCTCGAGAAATGGTTCCTTCGGGGAAAAAATCGATCTCCCCCACACTGCAATCAAAAAATTGTCTTAGCGTCCCCTCCAGGAAAAACTCCACACCAAGAAATTTTATTCCCCCAGAAAAACGTTTTAGGGCTGTTACACGTATGCTCTTGAATCATATGATATTACATATTGTTTACTGAAGCTGACGAATCTTCTGTATTTTGGGCAAGGCTTCAGGGACTTTACCACGCAAATTGCAAGATGCAGGTATGCCAACACCTTGCAGCTAAGAAAGCTCACTGTGCTAGGCTAGGGAAATAGGGTAACTCGTAAAAAATAGAGAACTTGTCGAGATGTTTGTATTTAAATGTCCTTGAAATTTCCAGATATGTCGAAAAGCTAATTCCCTTCTTTTACGTCCCTAATCCTGACCAGGACACATTCGCCTTTTCTTGTGCTATGACAGGAGCATTTTGCATTTTGGTTTTATGTAAGCAGCATAAAAGATTACCAATAGGTTTCAGAAACTCATTTCAAACTCGAAGAAGAAAGAGACACACATCATCTAATAATACATACCAAAATGAAGCATTCAGAAACCGTAAAAAAAAAACTTCTCTCTTCATAGCAGAAGACCTGGGTATAGGATGGACTTTTTTAACACATAACAATGAAGCAAGTATATTTTATGAATTAAGGTCCACTGAATATCGATACTTCGGTTCTTAGATTTCCATTTCCGACAGAATCGGAAGTAAAACCTAAAAACAGGAATACAAAAGGCCGACGGACTTTTATCCTCACTATGTGCCACTCTAAACCGTTATGGACTGGTTAAAAAAATGAAACAGTGCTTCATTTCTTGCATCCGTATTACTACACTCCTCGGACGACGTGTACAATAATCATCTGCTGTCTAGAAACTCTGTCCTTACAGTTTCGTCGGCCTCGCACCCAGTCGTATTTATTAGAACAGCATTTAATCGCGCGTGCGGTGACAAAAGACGAACTTTTGTCAGGCGATTGGCGCGAAATTTTGGTGTGGAGGGGGGGGGGGGGGGGGGGGGGGTTCGGCTGTCGTATGGTCCCACTCGCTCGACACCCCGACAAGGAAAGTTAGTCGGTCGGTCGGTCGGTCAAAACACCAATATACTTCAAATTTGTCTGTCGGTAAGTGCTTGTGTGGGGCTCTTTTTAGGGACGAAGCCCGTACTGCTCACCGCTCACATACCAACTGCCACTCTGCTCAGAAAACCCTACCCCCTTCCCCCACGGTTGTTGGTTGAAGGAAAAACTCCATAGATTTTGTCTATCACATAAGGAAAACCCTAACAAACGACGATGACATATCAGTATTGGTCATCACGGAGAAAGGATTGCTGGCGCACACCAAAAATTAGACGTCGTCTACCAAATGGAAAGGTGGCCGACACAGCAAGCACCTTCCAAAATCGTCCTTTCAGAGGCACTGGGCGGCGTCTTCTGTAATGTAACATTATTGAAAATATTATTTTGATATTTAAATATTATATTGAAAATATTATATTATCTGTAATGTCAGATTATTGAAAATATTACTCAGCTGTCTAGCGACACTCCCTTTATGACGTCATTTTTCTGTGTCGATCACAAGGGTCATCTACTTCTCCAAAAGGAACCAAGGGGTATCACTTACCTGTTATTCAGACATATTGAACACTTATTCGATGAGTTACGGACTAACTCGTCGACCTCACTTTCCTTAAATTCGCTATTAAATGTTGGTTAAATTTACAGTGTTCAAAATTCCGTTCATTACCTGCTTTATAAATCTAGATTACAGATTACTAAGTGCTTAACGGAAGCCAATTACCACAGGTACTGCTTTGTAATTACCACAGTCCCTGTGCTTTCCTCCTACATTTTCATCTCTACCAATTTCTCTCTCCCTGTGATCATTTCCTTTCCTGAACTCTGATCTCTCCCTCACACGTGTCAATAGCATCAATTGATGCGACGCTAGGGTGCGTTTCAGAAACTAACTTCAGTCTTATCACTTGGAAATAACCTCATTTGCAGCTCTCTTAATTCGAAGCTGTACAATCTCTTTTATCCATATATATAAGATTAGTGACTAATAAAATTTGGAAGGTTCAAAAATGGCTCTGAGCACTATGGGACTTAACATCTGTGGTCATCAGTCCCCTAGAACTTAGAACTACTTAAACCTAACTAACCTAAGGACATCACAGACATCCATGCCCGAGGCAGGATTCGAAACTGCGACCGTAGCAGTCGCGCGGTTCCGGACTGAGCGCCTAGAGAAATGGAAGGAATCATATATAAAGAAGACCTGTAATCTTATTGAGAAAATATTAGGACTTGTGTCATTGACCGTGTTTTTTTGAAACTGTAATAATGACAGAATACTTTGAAGGCATCGAAATTTGTAATCCGCGAACTAAACGTTCGAGAAAACGAGTTTCTTACACCCAAACCTCCAGATGTCAGACACTCAGATCGGTACCAAACGCTGTTTGTCGATTGAAAATCAAGCAAAACACCGATTTAGTTCGTGCTGTGTCTGTCGTCCAGTAAAACTCCGAAAAATCATTTTACATGTCAGAAAAATGTTGTCCCATATAACAGATCCAAGCATAGAAAGAAAAGAAGAAAAAGAAACTGTTGTCAGTGAGTTTCGGACTCAGGACTTTTTGGTAAGACGATCGACGCTCTATAACTCACCTATCAGTGATCTTTAGAGCAATAGCTCACAGATACTCTATTTCTATACTTCGTAGTTCTGCTGTTACTTTCAATTTCCGTTTACGCATGTTCTACTGGACGAAAGCCCACAGTACGAACTAAATCGGTATTTTGGTTGATAGTCTAACGACACACAGCGTTTGATACCGATCTGAGTGTCTGACATCTGGAAGTCTGGGTGTTAACTATTTTGACCGTGCAATTTGTGCCGGCCAAATGCATCTCTGTATCATCGACATATGGCGACAGTCCCACAGGCAATCTAAAGCTCTAATAAGAAAAAGGTGACGGCCGCGGTGGCCAAGCGGATCGAGGCGCTGTATTCCGGAACCGCGCGACTGCTACGGTCACAGGTTCTAATCCTGCCTCGGGCATGGATGTGTGTGATGTCCTAGGTTTAAGTAGTTCTAAGTTCTAGCGGACTGATGACCTTAGATATTAAGTCCCACAGTGCTCAGAGCCATTTGAACCTTTCTTTTTTTTGAGGAAAGTGGATAAATATTTAATACAGTGATGATTAATGTTAACGAAATTACACAACTGGCCATTAAAATTGCTACACCACGAAGATGACGTTCTACAGACGTGAAATTTAACCGACAGGAAGAAGATGCTGTGATACGCAAATGATTAGCTTTTCAGAACATTCACACATTGTTGGCGCCGGCGGCGACACCTACAACGTGCTGACATGAGGAAAGCTTCCAACCGATTTCTTATACACAAACAGCGGTTTACCGGCGTTGCCTAGTGAAACGTTGTTGTGATGCCTCGTGTAAGGAGGAGAAATGCGTACCATCACGTTTCCGACTTTGACAAAGGTCGGATTTTAGACTATCGCGATTGCGGTTTATCGTATCGCGATATTGCTGCTCGCGTTGGTCGAGATCCAATGACTGTTAGCAGAATAAGGAATCGGTGGGTTCAGGAGGGTAATACGGAACGCCGTGCTGGATCCCAACGGCCTCGTACCACTAGCAGTCGAGATGACAGGTATCTTATCCGCATGGCTGTAACATCGTGCAGCCACGTCTCGAAGCCTGAGTCAACAGCTGGGGACGTTTGCAAGACAACAACCATCTGCACCAACAGTTCGACGACGTTTGCAGCACCCTGGACTATCAGCTCGGAGGCCCTGGCTGCGGTTACCCTTGACGCTGCATCACAGACAGGAGCGCCTGCGATGGTGTACTCAACAACGAACCTGGGTGCACGAATGGCAAAACGTTATTTTCTTGGGTGAATCCAGGTTCTGTTTACAGCATCATGATGGTCGCACCCGTGTTTGGTAACATCGCGGTGAACGGACATTGGAAGCGTGTATTCGTCATCGTCATACTGGCGTATTACCCGGCGTGATGGTATGGGGTACCATTGGTTACACGTCTCGGTCACCTCTTGTTCGCATTGACGGCACTTTGAACAGTAGACGTTACATTTCAAATGTATTACGATCGTGGCACTATCCTTTATTCGATCCCTGCGAAACCCTAAATTTCAGCAAGATAATGCACGACCGCATGTTGCAGATCCTGTACGGGCCTTTCTGGATACAGAAAATGTTCGACTGCTACTGTTGCCCATGCCAGCACATTCTCCAGATCTTTCACCAATTGAAAACGTCTCGTCAATGGTGGCCCAGCAACTGGCTCGTCACAATACACCAGTCCCTACCCTTGATGAACTGTGGTATCGTGTTGAAGCTGCATGGGTAGCTGTACCTGTACACGCCATCCAAGCTCTGTTTAACTCAATGCCCAGGCTTATCAAGGCCGTTATTACGGCCAGAGGTGATTGTTCTGGTTACTGATTTCTCAGAATCTATGCACCCAAATAGCGTGAAAATGTAATCCAGCTTCAGTTCTAGTACAATATATTTGTCCAATGAATACCTGTTTATCATCTGCATTTGTTCTTGGTGTAGCAATTTTAATGGCCAGTAGTGTAGTAGAACAACTGCCCGAATTAACTAAAATTTATTTTACGGTATCTACGTAAAATGTTATATATTACAAAATGGGTACCGCACTTGTAATGGAAAAGACGTCTAATCATAACTAGAGCTAAAACGGAAGTGTGTCTTCTTCGCAACAGCAAGGGAGTGTAAAGCAGTTATTCATTTATTTAAATGAAACATATCACAGAGATTAGTTAAAGTTTCTTAAAAGAAGCTCATCGCTGCTTTATCGATATGGGGGTGTTGCACTAACTCGCTCTGCTCGTCCACGAGACTCAGTAGATACCGGCGTACAGGTTGATGCCGCATTCTTTGATTTCCAGAGGGTGTCGCCTGAAGAATAAAATACAAGCGTATGGAACATGAGACCAGGTTTATTGCTGCATTGAAGAGTTCGTAGTAAACAGAACAAAGCATGTCGTTCGTAACGGAAAGCACACTTCACATGTAAAAATAATTTCGGGCGCACTCAAGGAAATCTTCACAATATACGCAAATGATTTAGTGGATAACGTCTGAAGTTCATCGAGACTGCTCCATGCCGGCGTTGTCCTGTAGGCTTACAGAGAAGGCACAACGCTAAAAAAACTGTAGCGTAATGCAGTAAGTCCTGCAAAGGGCCGACACATGGTGCAATTGACCCTCAACATAAACAAATGTGTTGAACTGGTTACAAATAGGCAGAAAAATCCATTATCATATGATTACACTATTGCAAAACGATCCTTGGAAGCAGACACAGCCACGACCACATAAAACTCACCGCAGAGAATGCAGATGCCAGTTGAGATTCACTGGAGGAATCCTCAGGAACTGTAGTCCACCCACGAGGAATGTAGCCTACAAATAGCCTCGTTCGATCAATACTTGAATATTGCTCGTCAGTGTGGGATCTGTACCAGATAGGAGTGATGAAACTAATAAGAGCAGCGTGTTTCGTTACATGTTCATTCAGTAAGTGCGCAAGCGTCACGGAGATGCTTAGCCAACTCCACTGGCAGACGCTGCAGAAGAGCCTTTCTGCATCACGATGTGGTCTACTGTAAAAATTCCGATGGCATACGTGTCTAGAAGTGGCAACCAATGTACTGCTTCCTTATCTCTCACGAAAGCATTATGAAGGTAAAATTAGAGAAATTCTAACTCCCACGAAGATTTACCAACAATTGTTCTTCTTGCAGACCTTTCCCTATTGGAACAGGAAAGTTGGGAAATGATGGTTTTTCTGTCATCTCGTTGTCACTGTATGTTTGTACCACGGGAAGCGAGGAGAGGACGTTGTTTGGCGGCCGGTATTCTCTTTCTATAAAACAATTGCTCGGGTCTATTAACAGGGTTCTTTCTTCATAAGAAAAAGAAGTTACTTAACTCAAGATAGTACAGGTGTTATGGTACAGGCTCTTCCGTAATGCTCCACGTTATGTACACTACCACGGACGCTAGGTATCGACTGACAATGAGCTGGAAGCTGAGCTAAGTATGACTGCGACTTCCACTGTGCTGCGACTGGTGACTCGACTCGTTGACTCACTGGATGACTGACTGGCCTTTCGGTCTACGGCCGCGAACCAATTAAGGACGGCTGAGAGGGCGTTGTTGGAACGTTTCTTGTGAGTCTCTTTCCTGATAGGCTCGCTTACTCAGGTGCTTACTATCGATCTTCTCGCAACCTGTTTGCCGCCTGCTGTGCTTGGCGACATCTTATACCAGCACAACAGTGGTACACAAGGTGCCATTTGCCACACACCGCAGGGCGGCTTGTGCATTGTAGATGTAGATATAATTTAACTGAAGTTAATGGCCTTCTGAAAGCTTCTAAAAATACTAAAACATGGAAACTATGTTTTCTATAAATATTTCATTTATTTTTATAATTGTGTGACTAGTTATACATTTTATTCTTACAAGTAATAAAATTTCTACAAAACCTGCTTTTGTCTAAATCCTAAATTAATATCGCAATAAATTTTTAAATACTAGCTAGTCAATCTAACTTCAGTATCAAATGGGGGCACCAAGGTAGTTCATTTTTTATAATCTTTTTGATTTTGATTTGTCTACATGTTTGTAGTCAGGAAATCCAATATTTAGTTTGGCTGCCGATTTGTTCTGGGAAACACTCTTTGCCATAACAAGTAACCTAAGTACCTTGGGGTCACCCTTGACAGCACCCTTTCCTGTAAAAATGTCTTGAAAATACCGCTGCCAAGATTAGAAACTCGTAAGGATATTTTTCAAAACTTGTGTGGTATGACATGGGGAGCTGCATCAACACATTTCGCCTGTCATCCATTGCGCTGGTCTTCTCAGCAGCCCAGAAATGTGCCTCTCTATGGGTAAAAAGCTGCTACACCAACTTTATCGATGTCCAGTTGAACCACACTATGCGGTTAATGTCTGGAACAGTCTCACCAACATCATTTGTTGGCTTCCTCTGCTGAGCAACATATGTGCACCCACAATACATAGAAGTAAGGCCTTGGCTAAGGAATATCGCAGGCTACAGGAGAACCTGGAATTACTCATACAGCAAGACATACCAAGTTTACGACGAAATTGACTCCGTTCAAGAGACCCATCGTTATAGCAAGCAGACAGGTAGATGCTACTAATGTCAAGAAGAGAGATCTGTGAAATCAGAACTGTCAACTTATTGAAAATCTTGGTGAGCATCATTGGTGCCGAAAGTCCTCGACTTGCCCCATAGGGTGATGGGGTTTCGGGTTCCGCTGGATACGCCAGGAGTCCACTACACCCAGCAGGCGGCTACACGGGTATCAGGGATTGTGTGGCGTGGACTGGGCGATTTTTTAGGTTAGATGGTCTCGGGCAAGTACAGAAAGGGCAATAGCCTCAAACGGTGCGGGGCAAAGTCAGGACATGCGGGGACCAAGCAGCAATGGGTACTGTAATTGTAAACTGTCGAAGCTGCGTTGGTAATGTACCGGAACTTCAAGCGCTGATAAAAAGCACCGAAGCTGAAATCGTTATAGGTACAGAAAGCTGGCTGAAGCCAGAGATAAATTCTGCCGAATTTTTTACAAAGGCGCAGACGGTGTTTAGAAAGTACAGACTGCATGCAACCGGTGGTGGCGTGTTTGTCGCTGTTAGTAGTAATTTATCATGTAGTGAAACAGAAGTGGATAGTTCCTGTGAATTATTATGGGTCGAGGTTATACTAAACAACCGAGCTAGGTTAATAATTGGCTCCTTTTATCGACCTCACGGCTCAGCAGCATTAATGGCAGAATAACTCAGAGAAAATCTGGAATACATTTCACATAAATTTCCTCAGCATGTTATAGTCTTACAAGGGAACCTCCCCATCGCACCCCCCTCAGATTTAGTTATATTGGCATAGTGGGCAGGCCTTGAAAAACTGAACACAGATCAATGGGGGAGACAGGAAGAAGTTGTGTGGAACTATGAAAAAAATAAGCAAAATATACAAACTGAGTAGTCCATGTGCCAGATACGCAATATCAAGGATAGTGTGAGATAAGGAGCGCAGTGGTCCCGTGGTTAGTGTGAGCAGTTGCGGACTGAGAGGTCCTTGGTTCAAGTCTTCTGTCGAATGAAAAGTTTACTTTTTTTATTTTCGCAAAGTTATGATCTATCCGTTCGTTCATTGACGTCTCTGTTCACTGTAATAAGTTTAGTGTCTGTGTTTTTCGACCGCACCGCAAAACCGTGCGATTAGCAGACGAAATGAAATGCCTCTCCAATGGGAACCGAAAACATTTGATCCCAGTCATCGGTCAACCGATTCCTCCACAGGCAAACACGTCTGATATATTCTGTACGACACTGGTGACGGCATGTGCGTCACATGACAGGAATATGTTGTCGACCCACCTAACTTGCACCCTTGGCGAATGGGTAAAAAGATTCTTCTACCTTGCCCGATTTAGGTTTTCTTGTGGATGTGATAATCACTCCCAAACAAGTCATGAAAACATAAGAGTATGTCAGATAAAAAAAATGAAGTTTTTCAGGCGAGGGAGACTTGAACCAGAGACCCCCAGTTCCGCAGCTACTCACGCTAACCACGGGACCACGGCACTCCAGAGCGCATAGTGTCATTGATGTTGTCTGTCTTTCACATGGACTACTCAGTTTGCATATTTTGCTTATTTTTTTATAGTTCCACACAACTTCTTCCTGTTCTCTCGATTGATCTGTGTTCAGTTTTTCAAGGCCTATCCATTGTGCCAACTTATAACTAAATCTGAGGAGGGTGCGATGGGAAGGTTCCCTTGTTAGATGGAGATTTCAATTTACTAGATATAGACTGGGACACTCAGATGTTTCGGACGGGTGGTAGGGACAGAGCATCGAGTGACAGTATACTGACTGCACTATCCGAAAATTACCTCGAGCATTTAAACAGAGAACCGACTCGTGGAGATAACATCTTGGACCAACTGATAACAAACAGACCCGAACTTTTCGACTCTGTAAGCGTAGAACAGGGAATCAGTGATCATAAGGCCGTTGCAGAATCCTTGAATATGGAAGTAAATAGGAATATAAAAAGAGGGAGGAAGGTTTATCTGTTTAGCTAGAGTATTAGGAGGCAGATTTCAGACTATCTAACAGATCAAAACGAAAATTTCTGTTCCGACATTGACAATGATGAGTGTTTATGGAAAAAGTTCAAGGCAATCGTAAAATGCGTTTTAGAGAGGTACGTGCCGAGTAAAACTGTGAGGGAAGGGAAAAACCACCGTGGTTCAACAACAACGTTAGGAAACTACTGCGAATGCAAAGAGAGCTTCACTGCAAGTTTAAACGCAGCCAAAACCTCTCAGACAAGCAGAAGCTAAACTATGTCAAAGTTAGCGTAAGGAGGGCTATGCGTGAAGCGTTCAGTGAAGTCAAAAGTGAAATTATATGTACCGATTTGAGTGAAAATCCTAGGAAGTTCTGGTCTTACGTTAAATCAGTAAGTGGATCGAAACAGCATATCCAGATACTCTGGGATGATGATGGCATTGAAACAGAGGATGACACGCGCAAAGCTGAAATACTAAGCACCTTTTTCCAAAGCTGTTTCACAGAGGAAGACCGCACTGCAGTTCCTTCTCTAAATCCTCGCACGAACGAAAAAATGGCTAACATCGAAATAAGTGTCCAAGGAGTAGAAAAGCAACTGAAATCACTCAACAGATGAAAGTCCACTGGACCTGACGGGATACCTATTCGACTCTACACAGAGTACGCGAAAGAACTTGCCCCCTTCTAACAGCCGTGTAACGCAAGTCTCTAGAGGAACGAAAGGTTCCAAATGATTGGAATAGAGCACAGGTAGTCCCAGCTTTCAAAAAGGGTCGTCGAGCACATGCGCAAAACTATAGGCCTATATCTCTGACATCGATCTGTTGTAGAATTTTAGAACATGTTTTTTGCTCGCGTATCATGTCATTTCTGGAAACCCAGAATCTACTCTGCAGAAATCAACATGGATTCCGCAAACAGCGATCGTGTGAGACCCAACTCGCTTTATTTGTTCATGAGACAGGCTACAGGCTCCCAGGTAGATGACATTTTCCTTGACTTCCCGAAGGCGTGCGATACAGTTCCGCAGTGTTGCCTGATAAACAAAGTAAGAGCCTACAGAATATCAGACCAGCTGTGTGGCTGGATTGAAGAGCTTTTAACAAACAGAACACAGAATGTTGTTCTCAATGGAGAGAGGTCTACAGAAGTTAAAGTAACCTCTGGCGTGCCACAGGGGAGTGTTATGGGACCATTGCTTTTCACAATATACACTCCTGGAAATGGAAAAAAGAACACATTGACACCGGTGTGTCAGACCCACCATACTTGCTCCGGACACTGCGAGAGAGCTGTACAAGCAATGATCACACGCACGGCACAGCGGACACACCAGGAACCGCGGTGTTGGCCGTCGAATGGCGCTAGCTGCGCAGCATTTGTGCACCGCCGCCGTCAGTGTCAGCCAGTTTGCCGTGGCATACGGAGATCCATCGCAGTCTTTAACACTGGTAGCATGCCGCGACAGCGTGGACGTGAACCGTATGTGCAGTTGACAGACTTTGAGCGAGGGCGTATAGTGGGCATGCGGGAGGCCGGGTGGACATACCGCCGAATTGCTCAACACGTGGGGCTTGAGGTCTCCACAGTACATCGATGTTGTCGCCAGTGGTCGGCGGAAGGTGCACGTGCCCGTCGACCTGGGACCGGACCGCAGCGACGCACGGATGCACGCCAAGACCATAGGATCCGACGCAGTGCCGTAGGGGACCGCACCGCCACTTCCCAGCAAATTAGGGACACTGTTGCTCCTGGGGTATCGGCGAGTACCATTCGCAACCGTCTCCATGAAGCTGGGCTACGGTCCCGCACACCGTTAGGCCGTCTTCCGCTCACGTCCCAACATCGTGCAGCCCGCCTCCAGTGGTGTCGCGACAGGCGTGAATGGAGGGACGAATGGAGACGTGTCGTCTTCAGCGATGAGAGTCGCTTCTGCCTTGCTGCCAATGATGGTCGAATGCGTGTTTGGCGCCGTGCAGGTGAGCGCCACAATCAGGACTGCATACAACCAAGGCACACAGGGCCAACACCCGGCATCATGGTGTGGGGAGCGATCTCCTACACTGGCCGTACACCTCTGGTGATCGTCGAGGGGACACTGAATAGTGCACGGTACATCCAAACCGTCATCGAACCCATCGTTCTACCATTCCTAGACCGGCAAGGGAACTTGCTGTTCCAACAGGACAATGCACGTCCACATGTATCCCGTGCCACCCAACGTGCTCTAGAAGGTGTAAGTCAACTACCCTGGCCAGCAAGATCTCCGGATCTGTCCCCCATTGAGCATGTTTGGGACTGGATGAAGCGTCATCTCACGCGGTCTGCACGTCCAGCACGAACGCTGGTCCAACTGAGGCGCCAGGTGGAAATGGCATGGCAAGCCGTTCCACAGGACTACATCCAGCATCTCTACGATCGTCTCCATGGGAGAATAGCAGCCTGCATTGCTGCGAAAGGTGGATATACACTGTACTAGTGCCGACATTGTGCATGCTCTGTTGCCTGTGTCTATGTGCCTGTGGTTCTGACAGTGTGATCATGTGATGTATCTGACCCCAGGAATGTGTCAATAAAGTTTCCCCTTCCTGGGACTATGAATTCACGGTGTTCTTATTTCAATTTCCAGGAGTGTATATAAATGACCTAGTAGATAGTGTCGGAAGTTCCATGCGGCTTTTCGCGGATGATGCTGTAGTATACAGAGAAGTTACAGCATTAGAAAACTGCAGCGAAATGCAGGAAGATCTGCAGCGGATAGGCACTTCGTGCAGGGAGTGTCAACTGACCCGTAACATAGACAAATGTAATGTATTGCGAATACATAGAAAGAAGGATCCTTTATTGTATTATTATATGATAGCGTAACAAACACTGGTAGCAATTACTTCTGTAAAATATCTGGGAGTAAGCGTACGGAACGATTTTAAATGGAATGATCATATAAAATTAATTGTTGGTAAGGCGGGTGCCAGGTTGAGGTTCATTGGGAACGTCCTTAGAAAATGTAGTCCATCAACAAAGAAGGTGGCTTACAAAACACTCGTTCGACCTATACTTGAGTATTGCTCATCAGTGACGGAACCGTTCCAGACCTGCTTGATGGAGGAGATAGAGAAGATCCAAAGAAGAGCGGCGCGTTTCGTCACAGGGTTATTTGGTAAGCGTGATAGCGTTACGGAGATGTTTATGGTAACATCCACGTAACATCCACGTGATAAATTTTTGGCTACAGTGCGACGAGAGGAAATAATGCCTCTAACAGTTATAAACATTATATATTCGATGTATGAAAAAACAATGAAAACGATGATAAATATTAATTATTTATATAATATTCTATGATGTAATTCGACATATCGATGTGTATCATAAAAAGCAATGATAATTGTAAATTCCTTTTGTGATTTGCGTTTGTCTTCCTTTGTTTTTACCTTTTGTTGGATGGCTTTTGTAGGTTGCGGACGCTTATCAAACTGAGGTCTGTTAAGAAAGCGTAGTTATTTGTTAATTATTACTTGAGAATAGAGTTCATTATTATTATAAATATGAGTGAATAATTATTTGCAACTTTAATTCCTCTCTCAGTAAGCATTATCTGTGTTAATTATTTCTTTCCGCTGCAAGGAGCGCAGCCATTGATGATAGCGATTTGTATCGCGTTTTTGTCTGTGTTTTCCTTAGCAAAAAATTAATTGTTTGCTTGATGAAGTCTAAATAGTGCACAGTACGAAAGTATAGTTTAATAAGCATTTCAAATACTTATCTTATTTGCTCTAACAATAGAAAGTCTCTATCAGTTGTCTGCCGCCATCTTAACAATTATCTCAGGGGAAAATTCAAATTACGCAACTCTGCAGACATAAATGCCGAACGTAAAACAATTTGTAAAAATAAATGTGCACCGGTGCTCCCGAACTCATTTTAATGAAAATGATTCGAATCGGATTGGTTCTTTAAAAACAGTGCTCATAGCACGATCCTTATAACAAACTTTGCTAGCTGAAGTATGGAGCGGAAATTAATTACGCACGAGTTGCGAAGAATATTGTTTCAGGTAACATACGTCAGTATTGTACGCGGCTGATATTCAGTGGTCTTAATGATCATTTTACTGAAGATAGCTGTTTCCATCATAATCCATAGTTGTATAGCATCTGTTGTATGAACTGTGATTTAGTGACACTTACACAACTTACAGACAATACTTTAACACGACGTTAACTTGGAGTTCTTTAGCAACTTGACCAAATATTTAGCTGGGAGAAAAATTTATTTAGTAATTACTCAATGTAATAAAATAAGACTATCATTTTCATTTACAAATTAGTTAAATACCAAACCACTGAATAACACAGCAAACGCCACATTTAGCAAACTCAAGTGGCAGACTCTGCAAGAGGCGCGCTCTGCATCGCGGTGTAGCTTGCTGTCCAGGTTTCGAGAGGGTACATTTCTGGATGAGGTATCGAATATATTGCTTCCCCCTACTTATACCTCCCGAGGAGTTCAGGAATGTAAAATCAGAGAGATTCGAGCGCGCACGGAGGCTTTCCGGCAGTCGTTCTTCCCGCGAACCATACGCGACTGGAACAGGAAAGGGAGTTAATGACAGTGGCACGTAAAGTGCCCTCCGCCACACACCTTTGGGTGGCTTGCGGAGTATAAATGTAGATATAGATGTAGAAGTATAATTGTGATACTGCAGGCACCAAAGGCGACGGGACACTATGGATCAAAGTGAACAGAGCTCACACTAGGCATGGTCTATATACAGGCTCACTTTACAGATGGTGAGCTACAGAGTCTCCAATTTGTGAAAGTGGAGTCCGAACCAGACAATCAAACACATTAGAGATGAATGCGTCTTGCGTCCTTATCAGGGTAGTTGTAGCAACTTCATGAAAGCTGACTATACAGCTCTTATATGGATTAGGAACTTAGAGATTCACATTTAGTTAGTTTTATATGTAGTTTTGCCTTTCTGTATTCCTGTTACATACATATACTATATACCTGTATTTTTACACTATATGTGAGCCACATTAATAAATAAATTAAAAAAAAAACAAGGTAGATATCAGAGCGTGACTACAGAAAAGGTAGGTCTTTCTCTGGTCAAATAATCGTAAATTAAAGGTGGTAGTAGTAGTAGTAGTAATAGTACCTCCAGGAATTGTTCGGCAGTACCTGCAGATGTTTCATCTAATGATAAACATCACATCGGTTCTGGATCAAGCGTATGTGCTGATCAAAGAATAATAATACGTTCTCTTCAAAGCACACCTGGAATTTAGTTTGAATAAAAATTTGTTACACTATTGCTTCGTGCGTTTATGTTGTGCTCAAATGGTTCAAATGGCTCTACGCACTATGGGACTTAACTTCTGAGATCATCAGTCCCCTAGACTTACAACTACTTAAACCTAACTAACCTAAAGACATCGTACACATCCATGCTGGAGGCAGGATTCGAAACTGAGACCGTTGCAGCAGCGCCGTTCCAGACTGAATTTCCTAGAACCGCTCGACCACAACGGCCGGCTTATATTGTGTCCGAAGAGCGCTATGACGCTCGGATGCGCAGACAGAGACAGCGGGAAAATCGCAATATATTAATCACAAAACGCATGTTTTTGTAAACCGATTGTGTAATGAAATATTTCGTACTTAAACTGGCAACGATAATTTATTGTCTGCGAGATTAATGTAGAGTAGTTGTTACCACAACTAAGTTGCATCTAATCTCCATCACGTTGAGCGCGGCACCTGATTGGCACTAATATTAATCGTTTATAATGGCAGTTAGAAGAGTCGAGGGGCATGAAAGGGAAGCAGTGGTTGGGAAGGGAGTGAGACAAGGTTGTAGCCTCTCCCCGATGTTATTCAATGTGTATATTGAGCAAGCAGTGAAGGAAACAAAAGAAAAATTCGGAGTAGGTATTAAAATCCATGGAGAAGAAATAAAAACTTTGAGGTTCGCCGATGACATTGTAATTCTGAGAGCGCAAAGGACTTGGAAGAGCAGCTGAACGGAATGGACAGTGTCTTGAAAGGGGGATATAAGATGAACATCAACAAAAGCAAAACGAGGATAATGGAATGTAGTCGAATTACATAGGGTGATGCTGCGGGAATTAGATTAGGAAATGAGACGCTTAAAGTAGTAAATGAATTTTGCTATTTGGGGAGCAAAATAACTGATGATGGTCGAAGTAGAGAGGATATAAAATGTAGACTGGCAATGGCAAGGAAAGCGTTTCTGAAGAAGAAAAATTTGTTAACATCGAGTATAGATTTAAGTGTCAGGAAGTCGTTTCTGAAAGTATTTGTATGGAGTGTACCATGTATGGAAGTGAAACATGGACGATAACTAGTTTGGACAAGAAGAGAATAGAAGCTTTCGAAATGTGATGCTACAGAAGAATGCTGAAGATTGGATGAGTAGAGCACGTAACTAATGAGGAGGTATTGAATAGGATTGGGGAGAAGAGAAGTTTGTGGCACACCTTGACTAGAAGAAGGGATCGGTTGGTAGGACATGTTCTGAGGCCTCAAGGGATCACCAATGTAGTATTGGAGGGTAGCGTGGAGGGTAAAAATCGTAGAGGGAGACCAAGAGATGAATACACTAAGCAGATTCAGAAGGATGTGGGTTGCAGTAGGTACTGGGAGATGAAGCTTGCACAGGATAGAGTAGCATGGAGGTCTGCATCAAACCAGTCTCAGGACTGAAGACCACAACAACAACAACAACAATGAGAACCACCTCAGCTGTATTGTCAAACATTTATTGTGCTACCACCGGTTTCGTTCTTAGAACATCTTCGTGTTGCCTGCAGTTAAACGAAACAAGAAAATTTGGCTGAAATAAAGCATCTTGACGACTAAGCTAAGCAACTCAAACATCCAACGATCTTGTACTAAATCCTCACCGACGTAAATGGTCTGATTATTGTATATAATGTTAAACGCCAAATGCGGAGACAATGATCACAAACATTCTACCGATCGTCTGCCGGAAAAATGACTCGTGCACACTAGATCGCGCAGATAAGATCGCTCCAGGAGGTGGGTAAACACAGTACTTGTCCACTGTCGAGAGCGATAATGGACTGTGCGATTATAATCGCTATGAGCAAAGACGGAACCCTATGTAGAGAAATGACATTTAAGTGTAAACAACAACTTCACATTTATTCAAAACAATTCCAAAAATAGATAACAGAATATATGCACTTGTAAAAATGCATGACACAATGCAGTCTTATAAAGTTATTTATTTACGACCGGTTACGTTCATTGGACATCCGCACGGTAGAAAAATTTTACAATGGTGTCACATGTCATATATCTCACCATATTTGAAGGTTAACATGGTAATAATCAAACTGTGAAAGTTTTTAATATAAGTTTCCAGTACCAAAGCAATGATTCGATCGACAGCAAACAAGATACTCATGGCAATTTTTTTTCTACCATTATGATGGTCAGTGACCGAAACTTGTAGCAAATAAAGAATTTTATAAGACACCATAGTGTGGTGTATTTTTGCAAGTTAACAAAATAACCGTGCACAATAGCAAGGGAGCTGATGACAGAGCTTATAAAAAACTGTATCGTCAATCGACAAGTATGACAGTACATGAATTATTATAATTTACAGGACACGGTAATTACGATCTCATGGGATATTCATAAAACACGAATATGGTATTTGCAAAATATACATTGTCACTGAACACGTTAAAGAGCTAAACTGTTGGGTTTCGTCGTACGTTGTTAATAAAATTACATTCAACCTACAATTATTTACAATAGAAGAGAGACAAATGCAAAGGGATACACAAAGCTGTATCGTTACTGCCTTCGAACAGGATGTCGATGAGACTATTAACTTTCTGGGCTTAAAAATACATAATAGTGACGGTATGCATGGCTTCAGCATTTACATGAATGTGGCCACTACAGACAGTATCATTCATGCCGTCTCGTGCTGTCAGTGCATTCATAAATGTACGTACTGCAGAACCAAGATATAGAGAATTCTTCGACTTCCTTTATCGGATCACGTTGTACGTGAAGAATTAAAGTCCCGAAAGTTCGTAGATACGGAATCGATATGAGTCAACGATAGTCGCAAAATGTACAATAGAAAAGTGAGCTGTTTCGTTTACAAGGATTACAGAGAAGTTACTTTGAAGCATATTCCACCTCACAAAAGCAAAAAGGAACGTTGCAGACCTGTGCATGGGCGAAGTATCTGAGAAAACAGCATATATCTATCGTAAAATAAGGTTAATATTGATTTAACTTCTAATAATACATTAAATTCACGCTTTTTCCACAAATAAGACGTTGTCATTTCATCATTCTGCCAGGTGTAAGCTAAAATATAGTGATTGCCAAAGATGTTACATTGGCCAGACGGGACAAAAATTCGGCACAAGATGCAGGGAACATGTCAGTTTAAGTGAGAATAATACCCCGTCTTTTCGTGTGCACTTATGCGAGAATGATCATATTGTCAGTAGTATATAAGGTAACCTTACTGTTCTCCACAAAGCTGAAAAAGGTACATATATGAATATATTGGAAGAGCTAAAAGTATACACACTTTTAAAGAGGCAACCACAAGTGTGCTAATGTATGCAGGAAGTAATTTGACAACTTGAAAGGGATCCTTAATGAATTTTAATGTGCATGTCTTCCCTTTTTCATATATGACTTTTAGGTTTTTGCACTTTCTTCTGTGCGTTAAGATCGCGTTAGAAGACGTTGTTTTAAGGGTAGTATATCTGCATTGTCTGATGACACAAATCATGTAATATATTTGTGGATTCTTATTTGCGATTTTGCTTGATATATTTGCTTGTTTTATAAGTCTACCTCCAATTCATCACTCATCGGTGTATGTTATTCTACTAAAAGTGCCGTTTAACTTATTTATGAAGTTTCTTTTTCAGCACAGTTTGTTTCCCTGATCGGAACCAACGAGATATAAAACTCGCCTGCTTTATAATGTTTAATTATAATTTTATTTCTTTACATAATGATATGTTAAAATTGTCACTTTTGTATGTCAGTTTCCTTTACACTTTTACATCTGAGTCATGACTGTCTCATATGACTGCTTCGTACATAGCGATGCGAGCACAAGAGTATTTGTACATTTCTGAATTGTTAAGTTTTTCTAACACGAGTCTTTTCAAAGTGTGGCTTTTCGAGCGGGAGTCATTGAACTCATTTCACCTGAAGTGCCATTTTTTAATTCTGATATGTTGTAAACAGGTCTTATAGTGTTATCTACTCTATAATGGCGTCCTCTCTAATGCACACACTGATAAAACAAGTTGTATGATAATCAGTGAAACTTACAGCAGGTATGTACACAGCTGAACGGGTGTTGCAGGAGAATTAAACGGACATGTCTTGACTAAACGAAGCGCTGAGGGGTGCTTCGCACAGTGGATGCTTGGTACAGACTGACAGCTGGTTTCGGAGCCCCCACCACACGAAACTGAGACTTATCAGGAAGCTAACTAGGAGTGATAATTCATACATTCTTCTGGATGAACTTTGGTTTATTGACACTGGTGCGGTCCTCTCACAGTCAACTGGAATGGCAATGCGATGATAAACGATTTTTAGTGACAACAGCAAGAAACACGTTAGACTGAAGAAGTCGTTTTCACAACTACGGAGTTTGCCCTCATGATTGGTGGAACTATTAGACCCACAAACGAGAGGAATCGGTTAGCTTTCCCATGTCTTATCTTCATAATACGCACATTACCCTTGTCTATAAGTTTGCACTTAAGGGTCAGTTTCGTGGAGGACCATGTGCTGCTCAGTAAACCTATCAATACTAAGTGACATTCAGTTAGTACTTAATTTCATAAGTAAACTTGTTGTGTAGAGCATATTCATTAATGTGCTTTTATAACACTTTGTAAATATAGAAGACTTTGTAAACTGTCATTGTTTTGATGCATCTATTGATCACATTGCGTACGCTAAGAGAATCCCCATCTCAGATTATGCTCAGGTTACAGTTCACCTTTAGAGCCTTTAGCCACGTAAGTATCCCAGTTATACGAAAGAAAGATATCGTTAGTCTCTCTCAGAGATCGAGATCTATACATATGAAACTAACGATTGCACTAGAGACGTATGAAAAAACATACTCTGAAAAATATGACGCAGACGAAGTTCATTTAGATGAGTCACTGACAGAAAGCAAGAAAGGCAATGATCCAAAGCGCCGTGGTTTGTGCGGAGTAGGAACCAGCATGAGAGCGTCTACCAGGCAACAACAGTATTGGCCTTGTGAAAAACTGATTTGACTTCCGGAAAGCAATGGATAAACTAAAGCACTGTCGTTTAGTTCCTAACATTCCATCCCTGATGACTTAAATGCGGAAAACATCGTGTAAAGTTGATAGAAAAGTATGTGTGACCACTGGAGATATTGATATTTCTATTTCTACTCATCTAAGCAAACTATGGTATCCACAGTGCTTCTATACTTCCTCTTAAATAATTTTTTTTGTTTAGTTGTTTGTTCTTTGCACCAATTACATGCTAGACGCTATCTTTGTTCACTCAGTGTTTACAAAATGTGATGGTGGGTGTGGTGCAGCACGACAGGGAAAGCCTATGACTACTGGAGGTATTTTTATTATATTTATTTTACTGTGTCATTTATATTTTCGCTTATCGTTTCAGCCAAAGACCTCCATAAAGCAGTGAGCAATCTACTGAAATAAAGTTTTGTTTTTCTCTACTAGACAGTGCCAGAAGTTACTCCAAAATAGTAACTTAACAGATACATGCGATATTAATCAACATAAATCTACCTGATGATGGGAGGTAAATCTACGAACGACTTTTTGGAAACACGGAAACAGAAACTGGTAAGAGTCAACGAGTAGGTCAATTCGAAATTTTACTTTTGTGGAATTCAAATACAGTATTTCCCCGAGTAACTGCCCTCAAAGTGAAAGTTCTAAAAAATCTTATTGTCTAATTGGGTTGCGACTACACTTCGTACGAATGAAGGTAATAATAAAGTTTTCAGAACGTAATTGTCTGAAACTAAAGGGCCACTAGTTAGGCCGAGTGCCACGGGGAACTTCACACGACGGAGCGCGGGCTTTAAAACGTGTGCTCATATGGGCTGTCCAAATAATTACATCTACGTCTTTTACAAGTATTAGGGGGCCTTCAGCACAGTGTAAAAACAAATACATTTATTTTGCAAGGGACTTTTTTTCAAAGATGAACATAATCTCACCTTGAGAGCTTGCGAATATAATGCCACTACAGTTCTTTTCTGTCACTGAAGGCATATGCACTTCGTTAAGATTGTTTCAGTCTTAGTCATCTTCAGATGTGTGACAGCAGATGTAAAAGAAGAACTACAATCTCTTCGAGGAAAACAAACTTCCCAAGCGGCACAGAGATGCTCCCTTATTAAAACATGGACGAAGAAAATAAAACCACATAGTTAACAACATATGAAAAAAAAAGAAAATTTATGTAATTAAATGCCTAAATTAATTTTGTGCCCTAGAGTTTGGACGACAGTCCCTCAGTATTATTGATATCCTTGGAAGAGTCAGCCTTGACAAAATTATTCACCCTGATGTGCAAGATATATGAGACAGAAGAAGAATATAATAATTTCAGTTCGAAAGAAGGCAGATGTTGACAGATGTGAATACTGCCAATCTATAAGTTTAATAAGTCGTAGTTGCAAAAGACTGACACCAATTTTTTTACAGTTGATTGGAAAAATTGGCAGAAGTCGACCTCGCGGAAGATCACTTTGGGTCCAGACAAATGCAAGAACACGTGAGGTAATACTCATTCTACGATGTATCATACAAGATACGTTGAAGAAGGACAAACCCACATTTATGCTATTTGAAGATTTAGAGAAAGCTTTTTACGGCGATGACTGGACTTCAGTCTATGAAATTTAGTAGGTAGCAAGGCTAAAATACAGGGATCGAAAAGTTATTTACAACTTGTTCAGAAACCAGATTGCAGTAAGGTGGTGTTGAAGGAATTATATTAGGTAATGTGACACTACATGTAGTATTCTTGTCTTTTCGGTAAGATTTTCACCGTTTTCTCCACTGTTTCTCACATACTTCGGCACAGGATTCACGAAATACGAAACTAACATTTAACTTTCTAGTGACAGGAAAATGTTATTTATCTCACTTAAGAACAAATGTGAATATGTATTAAACGACATGTACTTGAACAGATCGACCCACATGGTACAAGATCCATCCTGTCATTTAATAAAACGGTAAAAAATATGGGTGAAGGCGTTTTTACTGAAACGTCCTGAGTGGTAGACGAGTTTTGCTATTTGGGCACTGAAATAATCGATGATGGCCGAAGAAGAGAAGACATAAAATGCAGAAATTTAGAACAAGCAAAGTCCTTTTACAGGGCTGTCTCATGTCACCATCATTATTTAAAATCTATATAGATATTAGCCTTAGAACATGGTCTCGTAAATGTAATAGTATGAGATCAGAAATAAGAGATGGAGTTTACCTACAGCATTTATTATTTGCTGATGGGGAGGATGCTAACTATATGTGCAATCAATTAGCAGTAGCATACAAAACTTGGGGTTTGAAGATTAATTACCAAAAAACAGAATACTTGACTAATGATTCAGATGAGCTATACATTGAAGGAAAGAAAATCAAAAAGATAAACACTTTCTGTTATTTGGGATCCATTTTAGAAATCGAGGGAAAATCAGAGTCAGAAATCAATAAAAGAATTAGTAGCGGACGGAGGGTCTTTGGGATGCTTAACTCACTCTTATGGAGCAGGAATGTAATGAGCAGAACTAAAAAATTAAAATACAAATCCATATTAGAGAGTGTGGTTCTGTATGGAACAGAGACCTGGACAATTAACATGAAGCACATTAAAAAATTACAACTCTAGAGATGGGCTTTTGGAGAAGATGGGCAAGAATCTCCAGAAAAGAAAAGATAAGGAACACCGAAATAATAAGGAGAATGGAAATAAAAGAAAGAATCTATGACGTAATTGATAGGAAGAAATTACAGTGGTACGGGCATGTACGACGAATGGAGAAAACCAGAATACCAAAATTGATACTGGAGTGGGAAGAAAAGGACGCCCTATGACAACCTGGCTCCAAAATGTACAGCACACAATAAGGAGAATGGGCGCAGAGGAAGAAGACACACAAGATCGAAACACCTGGAGGAATGTTTTGAGAATATAGTTTAAAAACGTTTATTGTCTGTATTGTAATTTCCAAGTAAATTATTGTGTTGGAGATAAGCCTCTGTAATGAGGAAAAGCTCAAAATAATAATAAAATATAATGGCTGTAGCATGAAAATAATTTCTGTAGACGATGATTTTTTTAATATTTAACAAGTTTAAATGTTAGGAAGCCTTTTCTGAAGGTATTTGTCTAGAGTGTTACCAAGTACTACAGAAAAATGCTGAAGACTTGGTGGATAGACCCGACAGCTGATGGGGAGGTACTGCATCGGATTCGAGAGAAGGGAAATTTATGCCACAACTTGACTAAAAGAAGAGATCGGTTGATAGGACACAGCCTGAGGCATCAAGGAACAGTCAGTTTGGTCATAATGTGTGCGCCTTCATGGCTGGCGTCTTCATTAGTTAAAACTTCGTTCCCAAGCCTTGCTAAGATTATAGCCACAGTCACAGTTTATGAAGTCGTCATTGGTGCGAATTTCGATGGCCTTTCTAACAACGCTGTCCCAGCGTCTCGACGTCTGTACCAGAATCCTCGTGCGTTCATATTCCATAGCGTGATTTTCCGACAAACAATGTTCAGCGACCGCCGACTTGCTCGGATACATCAGTCGAGTGTGCCTCTGGTGTTCACGGCATCGATCCTCAACGGTGCGCATCATCTGACCAATATACTACTTGCCACATTCACACGGAGTCTGGTACACGCCGGCCTTCCTCGGGTCGGGGCGCGGACGGTGGAGGGAGCGCGCCGCGGGCGGAGGGTATTTAAATCTGCCGCTGCCGCGACACTCCTGTACTCGCTGTACACTTCTGATGCGCCGAAGATCGACCGTGTGCGGCTCACCCTGTACGCGGATGACACGGCTCTGTATACGAGGAGCCTCAATGCCACCGTCATGCGCCGCCGTCTGCAGCTCGCCGTTGACACCCTGGCAGGCTGGGCAGTCAAGTGGGGTCTACAATTCAATGGGGCCAAGACGCAGTTCCTGATCGTCACCAGGCGACTCGTTCCTGCAGGTCTGCAACCGCTCACCGTCGGTGGCAGCCCTGTCCCGTGGCGTCCGACGGCGCATTACCACGGCGTCACCATCGACCGCCGATTCACGTGGGTTTCGCACATCCGCGAAGTGAAGACCAAAGTGCGGAACAGGCTCCGCATCCTGTACCCGGTGCTGAACCCCGGCTCCCAACTACCGCCGCGGCTGGGCATCACCCTGTAGAAGGCGCTGCTCCGCCCTGTACTCCAATACGCCGCCGTAGCCTGGGGGAACGCCGCCGATACGAACCTGAAGAAGCTGGAGACACTGCAGAATCGCATCCTTCCGCTGGCCTTAAGAAGCTGGAGACACTGCAGAATCGCATCCTTCCGCTGGCCTTACACCTGCCTTACGATTTCTCCACCGCTCATCTTCACGACATCGCGGAAGTACCTCTGCTCCGCGACCTCTTACAGACGACCGCCCGCACCTTTTACGAACGTGCTGGCCGGTCGCACAACGCCCAAATCCGGACGCTGGGCCGCAAACTGCCGCGCAGCGTCGCCACCCGCTGGCCACACCTGCTCGCTGCATAGCTATCACTGCAGACCTGTGCTGAGGAAACACCCAAGAAGACAATCCACTTGTGAAGACGCATTAAATGGGCATGCATGGGAGGCAAAGCAATAACTGCTGCGAACTCCATCACACATCGGAGGACAAGTTATCTCCGTGCAGATCCACGCGAGACCGAACCCAGTTCCCCCTGAGCAGCCATAGCCTACGGATCTCTGTGCCGGCACGTCCACAGGAGCTCAGTCCGTCAGTTCACCTGATGATGACGACATGTATGATCGCCGAAATATTGTGCCCGTTGGACGCTCTAGACCGGCAGTACACCCGTGGATATTTTGATTATCAAATACGCCGGGAGAAACCCAAGAATCAAAAACAAAATTCACTGTTACAATTTTGATTAATGCCACGTCGTAAGTGAATGTCGATCGTTGTTTCATTGACACACCATTCTGCAGGATCATCACTAACGAGGTTATTTCATTTTGTAATGTCTGACTCGACACTTAGTTTTTCGTGAAATTCGAAATCAGGAACAATTTGCTTGTATTCATTTTTAATTTTTGTTTCGTCTGTACTTACTTCTTTTACAACAGCGCCATAAATATCATCCAACTACTTGAATTCGAAGTCGAAGCAGCAACAGTTTTTGCGAAAAATTTGTCTACTCTGCCAAGCATTTTTAGAACATTGGTTTCTCGTTCTCGCCTTTCCTTCGATAATATCCGAAATGCCGCCCCATTAATTTTGCACATTTGCTTTTTTCACTTTTCATGTTAGGGCAGCTATAAAATTGTCAGCCAACAGTCAAAACAAGAGAAAAAATTTGTAACAGGAAAGAAAGACTGCGTCGAGTTCCAATGTACTACACAGCACATGAGAACGCAGCTTTTTACTGGCACACGAGCACAAAGACTTCCTTTAAACACAGAACGGTGAACAGACCAACTGGGATTACTAGACGTAACTGTGCTATGAAAGAACGACAAAGCAGAGTAATTTAATTTCATTGTCGCCTGTTTCTCTGTTGCCAGTGAACAGTAAATCACACCCGCCGGCAGGAAGTCGTCTCGTGAAGAAAACGGGACAGTCCCTTTTTGAGCTTCTGTTTCCCGCGTCGCCGAAATTCTAGCTGGGACGTAAATATGTTCTGAATATTCTTGACACTGTCTTTCTAATTTAAAGAGCAAATGATTTTTGCAATTTCTTGCAGTGAGGTGTGTTGGATCGACTCTTATCCCACTTATTCTTACAATATTTTTGCGGTATTTGTGGTCAGGGAAGACAGACTACAAAGTTTAGGTAGTTTTGTTGGCAGTTGATGTGGTTTGTTGTCATTTTTGTGAACACTGCTGTTATGTCTACACTAGGGTGACCAAATTATTTTCGGTGAAAACCGGGACACGTTCACCCCGGTGCCAATGGACACCTCATTCCACATATACCCAGGTTTCTTAATTTTAAATATTAATGTTTTGTTGATACATTTTGTTAACCCAATTATTATAACTAATAAGAGGATACAAAAGATTGTTATAAGCTAGATTATCTGTATAATTAATGACATTTAATAAACGTATACAGTAATAAAGAAATGTATTACGATTTTACAAAATTTTACAGCTGCTCAACTTTTAATCAATTAATATTAACATGAGCTTTAATATTACTGAGCACTTGTAGATGGAACTGAGAAAAGGGTATTTTTCACTGCCTCCAGCCTCCTTGATCATGTCTTTGTTCTTTGAGACACAGTGATAAAACTCGGCACAATCCATTTTGTAGTTGTAGAGGATCTGCAGGATTGCTTCAAGAGAGTCCACCTCCATTCTGTTTCTTTCATCAGTCCACTGGGTATTCATGAACGAAAATATTCTTTCCACATTGGCATTATGGGCTGGGATTGCAAATAAATACCTTGGAATTATTACCAACTCAGAGTAATGCTGAAGACAGTCACAGCTTTTTAAAAAACGCACCCACTTCTCATGACATTCCAATGGTGTTTTTTTTTCTCATCATTCCACTTGTGAAGACTTTCTTCAACAAAATTTGTCAGTATGCCGAACTGATCAAAGAGAATGGAATCATCGATTTCAATCTCTTTACTCTGCAAATAAGAAACTGTCTCTTCAACACTTTCCCATTTTGGCACTCTCTTCAGTAACATCCAATCAAACACCGGCGATGAGGGTAAATATGAGGCGCTCCACTTGCTAAGATATTCTACACAAGTGTCATAAAACTTGTTAATTTCTTCTCTAAAATTCCTTTCCGCTGCTTCTGATACTTCTGCTCTTTTAAGGACAGATTTAACATTAAAAGAAATGAACTGCTGTTCTCTCCTCTTAGTAACAGTTTCCATAGTATTTTTCAAAACATCATTTACCTCTATTAGACTTTTCGTGCTTCCCTCAATTTCCTTTATTCCATGCCGCAAAGTGCTACGCTGTCTGTGAATGAACCATAAGTAGCCTTCACTTGAAGGGTAACTGAAAAACTGAACCTATATTTTGGGGGCTTTGTCTTCATTTAGGAAAAAATCTTTTAACGGTTCAAACAGGCGGATTACTCTTTCAACTGCTGGAAACAGTGATAACCAGCGAGTTTTCGAGTGACACATTACATTCATATATTCAGTTCCTACATAATCACAGAACTCCTTAAGCTTCTCTGTTCTAACAGTATATATGTAAAAGTGTGAGTATACCTTCATGACGATAGTTTCAACATCACTGCTTAAACTATCAGCAGATGTCTGCACGCTGTTGTGTAAAACATGTGCAGGGCACCCTATGTTTTCATGCAATGTTGCCTTTAATTTGGTAAATACGTTGCGTTTGCCTTGTCTTTTTAAACCACCAAAGTTTGTGTTGGTGTTGTCTCCACAAAATGCCACACATTTATTTTTCCCAAGATCAAACATTTCGATAGTATTCATACAAAATCTTGAAATTTCGTCAGATGTTTTGTTAGGTAGGGAACTCACCTAAGAAGTTTGGTCTGAATTCCCTGATTAATATCGAAAAACTGAACAATAAACGGAAATATTTTAGTGGCCTTATGATTGCTGGCATCAGTGGATGTCCCGTAGAAAGAAGACTTTTTGATGTATTCATGGCTTTCCTTTACACTTTGGGGAGCAATAACTCCTTTCACTAAGGCTGACACTTTAGTTCTTGCTGAACTAAACATTTTTGCAATGGAAGAATCATCAAACATAATGCTGTTAAGCTTATTAGTACAATCACTAAATCTATAAGTTTGGTGATGTTTTACCGTGTGGTAGGCTAGCGTAAGCTCGGCTACTCGAACTTTCGTCTCTTCACTTGACTGATGTTTCACAAAATATTTTGTAGAGTTTTACTGCAGCTCGGTGCACTGTATCTGTTAATATGTTTCTTTGACCTGATGTGATCAACTATGTCGGAACGTCCACCACGACTTATACTAATAACACAGTTACATGCGGAACACTCTGCTTCGTAATCAAAACGATCGAGAAAAAAATATTGCAGTTTGTCTGACAAAACATCGAATACTACACCGTTCTGACAATGAGTGCGTGAGTAAGTGGTGCGACAATCGGTCGGTTTCATAGCTCTGTTACACTAATACAACTTACTACTTGTTGGCCAAAGTAACGCTCAAAGTAAATTACTGCCTGAGTGTATCAATACTGATACTGTCATTACTAGTATGGGACAATGGAGGTTTTAGACAAATAAGCTACAATATATTAATTTCTTGTGTTGTATTTCCTTTAATATAGCGAAATCCCAAAAATTGTGAAAGTTTCACAAAATGTATTTAAAAACTGAATTCCGGGACTTTTGAGCGTCCCGAAACAAATTTTCGGGACACCGGAACACAGGGATGAAAACCTGGACATTTCCGGTTTTCCGGGTCATTTGGTCACCCTAGTCTACACGCAAATGCACGTTTTGTTCCAAAATAAAATAAAAATAGCCTTTCCTCGAAGAAAGAAGCTCAGTTAAGAAGATTAATATAAAATTTCCAATGCCACTTGCTATTCGATTACACAGACGGAACTTTTGATATCGTGCAGGCTGCAGCACAATGAATGAGACAAACGAAAGTTGGTTTCTTCTACTTTTTTCGCCTGAAAAGTATCTAGATACATAAATAAATAAAAATTTAAACTGTTGTGAAGTGTATTTCACACATTAATAGGTATTCTGCTTATGCTCTTTTCGTAAAAAATGTGTTTAAGAATGTAAAACATTCCCAGTATCAACATGTTTTGTTAAACGGGTGTCATTAAATCAAAGCTCAGATACAGAAGGCCACAGAGCTTTCACACTGATTACAGTAATGGAGGGTTGAGTTGATACTTCCCCATAATTTCTTCAAGAAATTTAAGTAGAGTAGGGTTTTACATACTGAGACCCACACATGTTACACTATTTAAGGAACTGCTCATTAGTTTATCACAGCTTTACAAGGGTCCCGGTATTTTCACGGGGAAAATATGGTAGGGTTAAGTACAAACCGACAATGTTATCAGAATAATAACGTTTCAAACATTGTATTGTAGACTGCCGTCCTAACAGCTTGCTTCAAAATATTTTAAACAATCATGAAGATGATACCAGACAGTAACCCAGTGTTAAATTTCCATTCAGCCACCAAGTAAACTGTGTATATTTTAAGCTTCTATTGTAGCATTTCGTTCTTAAGGCTTATTTAAACTAGCAAGTTCTTTAACAGTACTAAAAAATTTTGTCGTTTGAAAGCGCAGCTATTTTAAAATAATGTCAATGTCCATATTACGTTTCTCAAATGCTGTCAGCGCCGTGCCTGCAATTACTAAAGGCACCTTTGGCTTTATCTCCTTGAATTTATTCCTTTGACACTTGTCTCAATTCCTAATGTAATATTCAACGTCTCTTTTCGTGCCTTGCCACTACTTACAATTATTTATTCGATCTAAAGTTCTGTGCACTACTTTTCGGCTATCCGTGCACGACCCACGGCCGCATACAAACTCATTATGTCACCGTTCCTGCGTCACGACCAGTACTCATACACACTTTGTATTATTCCTGCACAGAGGAGGACCTTTTAATTAAAAGTCGCTGCCCGCTATCTGCGGATAAATACGGCATTGCAGTGCCTGTGTTGTTAAGAAGTACAATGCAATGTTCATTCAGACTGAATTCATCATATAAATGGTTTTCACATGTAAGCTTATCAAAATACACCGCACATTTTGAGCCAAATGTTATTCCTTTCCAGAGAAGCAAAAATTCCACTTGAATCAAAGCAGACGGAGAGCGTAGTTGTCGATCATGCAGGTGTCAGTCAATTAACAATAATACCAAAGACTCGGATTATAGTTCAGTAACCACTTGTGCCGATCTTCCACCGATTCCGAGATGCAATACCGCACTGAAACATGAGAAACAAACAATTTAAGTTTCGAGTATAACAGCAACTCTTCAGGTACGTTGGTTAACAACTTATCTAACTAAGAATAATGTTATTGCAATCAGGTGCTCCAGCTGAAAGTTCATACTGTTTTGAATAGTTACGTGAAACCTTTCACACAAGGAAGCCAATTTACAGAAAATTTGGCTTAACAATGCGTATAACTTATTATTAACCAATTGGGGAACTTTTGCAGTGTTGGTCAAGATACCGAGAGCATAATCCTAAAAGCCAGAAAAAAGTTATTTCTTTCACCTTTATCCATGTGTCTTAGCGCACATAACCAAATCACTTTGCTTTGTTTGAAACACACCCAGCTGACATTACAAAAAAACACACACATTGGATTACACACAGGCGAAAATTACGTCGTCGATGTAATGCAGGCTACTCCCACTCACCATATTTTTGACAGCGTCTTCTAGCCTAGTAATTGTAATAATTTCTTCATTCCAAAAGAGTTATAAGAATCAGAACATCTTGGAAGTATGGTGGAGCACCAAGTGCATGACCGTATCATTCATCGTTATTTCGTTTACTTGCTCTACATCCGATATCTTGAATCAAATTTCAGTATTATTTACAAATTACAGTCAAATTTTTGTACGTATGAAGTACCTCAGAATTTTAACATTTCGTAATAATACGCTTATAAGCATAATTCATAAGCAACCGCAATTTTTTGTTGTCGTAAGTTGCTCTGTTTTGTACGCGTGCCATCTTAAAACGCGTCGTTTTTATTCAGCAAGAAGTGTCAGAGGCCAGCTTCCAGGCTATACGAGAGCCGCTATCATCGCTTAGTTTCTTTTGAATCGCAAGTTACTTTAACTGCTTATGTGGTGACTGCAACAGACATCAGTTACTTCAGAAAGCCTCACGCAACAAGTCTTTCTTACGAGATAAACGCAGGAGACCCATTAACTACTCCAGGACAGCGGAAGTCCAATTAACTTCCATTCATCCTCTCAGTTGATCTACTGTTGTCCGAGGCAGGATCTGATTCATTATAATGGCAAAAAAAAAATCGTATACAGACGTTTATGAATTTGGGACAACCAGATCACTGAAAAGTTTATCGTGATGGAAAAATGTTACATTAGTTTACTTCTTTTGAAAATCAGATTACCGTCGATTTCATGACGAAATGTAGGTTCGGAAATGCCAATAAATGACAAAGCTTATTCTATCCACACCGTCTGAACTCATTATGTGTTTCAGTGTAGTTGTAAATTCGAATTAAACAAATGAACTTAAAAAACATTCACCGAAGAAAAATTTCTAACTTCAATCCTAACAAACGACCTATTGCACCACGAATGTTGGCAATCGCTGTGTTCCATGGCGGCTTTTACAGGACTAAGTTTTGCGCTTAGGTGACATCAGCGTCCAATACTCCTGCCAAAACGTGTGCAAGCTGGCCAAACTGCTTATCCACTATTCCTGGCGTGTGGCACGTTGGCTCAAGAGTCTTCCTAGAGTGTGCCGCGTTGTCTCAGGGTCAGCAGAGGTTCAAATGCAAGTACTTCAAGGCCAGTCCACCTGTACGCTTCCGAATATTCTTCAGCCCAAGCAACCATAGTTTTATCCCTGTTGCACAAGTGTCTCAAAAGGAGAGGGGGGAGGGGAGGAGGAGGCACTTGCCCCTGCCTGGAATGCAGAGTGCTGTGTTTTTACCCGTAACAGAATTCTCATTCACTTCTAGAAGCGATTTCTCGTGATTCCGCTTAAACACTCGTTTAACTGTGGTATTATGTGGCTCGCAGTGACACGGTACTGAGCTTTTATCAATTGCTGTATAGTTTACGTTTGTTTGATTGTCACAATGTTCATGGAAAGTTACGTCATTTCTTTCGGCGCAACTGAGCTTTTGTACCGACCTAAAAGCAGGAGTAGATTTTTGCAGGACAGTGCTGAAACAGAGTCGTCAAACTTTTTCCTGTTGATTCCTCACACACATAAGAATGTGCCGCGCTACCGAAACAGTGGCCGGTCGCGGTGGTCTCGCGGTTCTAGGCGCGCAGTCCGGAACCGTGCGACTGCTACGGTCGCAGGTTCGAATCCTGCCTCGGGCATGAATGTGTGTGATGTCCTTAGGTTAGTTAGGTTTAAGTAGTTCTAAGTTCTAGGGGACTGATGACCACAGCAGTTGAGTCCCATAGTGCTCAGAGCCATTTGAACCATTTGAACCGAAACTGTGTAATGTGAAAATAGTCATGTAATAATGTTTACCTTATAAGTATTAAAGTAATCCACCTGTAACAAATATTGAGTGTGTAACTACCAATTCTCTGGGGCATAATACGTTTATTGTGGCACCTATGGTAGAAGACTTCTAGAATCTAGCCTACTCACTTACATAAAAAAGAGAAATTACAGTCTTCTCCCTCTCCACCCGCCACCTCTGGTTAATTTCTGCGGACACCCTTGTCCTCTGGACATAAAGGTGGCAAAAGTATTTTACCGAACTGCTTGACGGGAAAGAAAGGGATAAAGTAGAAGGAAAGGGAACAGGACTCAGAATTGGAATCAGAGTTAGATGTAGAGGATCGGGAAGAGGAAGTAGTACCAGAGCTAGAGGAAGTGAAGAATGCTTTCAAGAGCCTAAAAAATAATAATTCAGCAGGAGAAGGCAGCATAGAGGCCGAATTATTAAAATGTGGGGGAAAGAAAATGGAAGAGGCAGTCCATTAATTGATAAAGGAAATATGGATAAAGGAGGTAATGCCTAAGGATTGGGTATGGGAATTATCTGCCGTTACATAAAAAAGGCGATAAGTCAGAATGTAGCAATTATCGTGGAATCACTCTCTTGGAGTAACATATAAGATATTTAGTAAAAATTTAGCCTCCAGACTTGAAGGGATGATAAGGGGTAGTAGGGGGCTATCAGTCTCTATTTAGGAGGAACAGATCCAAGATGGATCAGATATTTGTATTTAGACAAGTGTTAGGGGAGTTTTATGAGTATGACAAGCAACTACGTCAGTTGTACATTGAATTTAAGCAAGCGTACAACAGCCTAGACAGGAAGAAAAGTATACAGATCATGAAAGAATTTAGAATCCCACTAAAACTGGTCAGTTTAACAGAAATGACAATGAAAGCAACAGTGTGTAAAGTAAGAATAGAGCAAGAACAGTCTGGTGAATTTCAAAAACGGAGAGGGCTGCGAAGGGATATGTGATCTCCACAATGCTATTTAATTTAGTTTTAGAAAAGGTGATGCGGCAAATGCCGATAAAGCCAGGAGGAACAATACGTAATCGGCAAGTTCATGTGTTAGCATATGCGGATGACGTAGCGTTAATGGCAAGGAATGTAACGTCACTGAAGGGGACCTACGATGCGTTAGAGGAAGCAGCAAGAGAAGTTTAGAGGTAAACGTAAACAATATAGAGTATATGGTGATAGGGGAGCCCAATAAAACCGGACAAAAGAATTCAGTAGTAATGAATGGGACAGAATTTGAAAGAGTGAAAACATTTAAATATTTAGATTCTGTAATAACGGAGGACAATAAAGTAGCAGCAGAAATTCAAGAAAGGATAACGAGTGAAAATCGTTGCTATTTTGCCTTGCAGAATGTATTTAATTCCAGGAATGTTAGCAGGAATACAAAAATCAAAATATACAAGACCATATTAAGACCTATAGTTATGTATGGATCAGAAGGCTGAGTATTGACGTTAAAGGAGGAGAACTGGTTATTGAGATGGGAAAGAAAGATACTGAGAAGGATTTTCGGAGCAGTGAGAGAGGAAGATGGCTGGAGAGTAAGGACAAATGTAGAACTACAAACACTTTTTGCACAAATGGATATTGTTTTTAAAATTAAGCAGGGAAGAATGAGGTGGTCAGGACATGTACAGAGAAGGCCAGAAATTTTTCAGGGGAAAACCTGACGGGAAAAAGAGAAGAGGTAGACCAAGGAAAAGGTGGCTGGACGAAATGAAAGAAGATCTAAAGGCGATGGGAATAAGAAACTGGAGAAGGAAGGCGATGGACAGAGAAGAATGGAGGCAGGTGATACAGGAGGCAAAGGTTCTTCAAAAAAGCCAACCAAGAAGTAGTATCATTCCAGAACCAAAAAGAAAATTCTCTGCCTCTGGCCAATGTTTCAGGAAGGCTTTCCTTGGCTGTAAGGCAAATGCCAGATTTGGTACTTCCCTGATTATCCTTATACCCTGCTCCATATCACTGCCATTTGGCTAAAAGAAGTGGCCCTTTGAGACAGAGAATGGGGAAAAGTAAAATATTTCAAGTTTCTCTTCAACTCGCGGCAGTTATTAATACGCTTAGTATCACCCAATGAAAGTTCCGTGAAAGAAGAGTTCACTGGTGCAATGTGACATATTTGCTCTTGTCTTCATACGCTCACTTTTCATTTATGTCAAAAAATAACGAAGTTCCTCCAGCTGTATTAAGGTGTTGGTTTTACTGGCAACTAGCTTCGATGTTGCTACAACATCATCTTCAGGTCCGTAATTGTTGACAGCAACCGTACGTGTCTGGCCATTTTTTCATTTTCCAGCACAACAGAGTCACGTTATGTCCACTGTAACACTGTATTTTATACACTGAAGCGCCAAAGAAACTGGTACAGGCATGCGTGTTCAAGCACAGAGATATGTAAACACGCACAATACGGCGCTGCGGTCAGCTACGCCTATATAAGGCAAGTGTTGGGCGCAGTTGTTAGATCGGTTACTGCTGCTACAATGGCACGTTATCAAGATTTAAGTGAGTTTGAAGGTGTTGTTACAGTCGATGCACGAGCACTGGGACACAGCATCTCCGAGGTAGCGATGAAGTGGGGATTTTCCCATGCGACCATTTCACGAGTTTACCGTGAACGTCAGGAATCCCGTAAAACATCAAATCTCCGACCACTGCAATCGGTAAAAGATCCTGCAAGAACGAGAGAGTCGTTCAATGTGACAGAAGTGCAGTCTTTCTGCAAACTGCTGCAGATTTCAATACTGGACCATCAACGAGCGTCAGCGTGCGAACCAATCAACGAAACATCATCGATATGGGAATTAGGAGCTGAATGCCAATTCGTGTACCCTTGACGACTGCACGACACAAAGCTTCACAGGTCGCCTGAGTCCGTCAACACCGACATTGAACTATTGATGACCGGAAACATGTTGCCTGTTCTGACGGTCTCGTTTAAAATTGTATAGAGCGGGTGGACGAGCATGGGTACGGAGACAACCTAATGAATCCATGGTCCCTGCATTTCAGCAGGAGACTGTTCAAGCTGTTGGAGGCTCTGTAATGTGTGGGGCCTGTGGAGCTGGAGCGATATGGGACCCCTGCTACGTCTAGATAGGACTCTGACGGGTGACACGTACGTAAGCATCCTGTCTGATAATCTGAATCCATTCATGTCCACTGTGCATTCCGACTGACGTGGGCAATTCCAGCAGGACAATGCGACACCCCACGCGCACAGAACTGCTATAGAGTGGCTCCAGGATGACCTCACACTTTTCATTATTTAGGAATCAATTGCCAATTTTCGTACCATAAAGTTACCACTCCAAAATAGTTTTGTAATTTGTTTTCATCTTCTGATGACTTTACTAGACGATAAACGACAACATCATCCGCAAACAACCTAATACGGCTACTCAGATTGACTCCTAAACCGTTTATATGGATAAGAAACAGCAGAGGCCTGTAACACTACCTTGGGGAAGGCCAGGTTATTACTTCTGTTTTACTCGATGACTTTCCCTCAGTTACTACGAACTGTGACCTCTCTAACAGGAAATCACGTATCCAGTCACATAACTGAGACGATATTCCATACACCCACATTTTGATTCCAAGCCGCTTGTGAGGTGCGTGGTCAAAAGCCTTCTGGAAATCTAGACATTCGAAATCAATTTGAAATCCCTTGTCAATAGCACTCAACACTTCGTGTGAGTAAAGAGCTAGTTGTGTTTTACAAGAATGATGTTTTCTAAATCCGTGTTGACTGTGTGTCAAGGTGAAGGTAATTCGTAATGTTCAAACACAATACATGTTGCAGAATCCTGCTGAATATCGACGTTAATGATATGGGCCTTTAATTTAGTGGATTAGTCAGTCCTATTGCCTTCCTTGAATGTTGGTTTGAACGTAATTGGTATACAGTCAGGACCAGAAGACTTGCGTTTGAGTGATATAAGTTGTTTCACTACTCGGAGGATATCTACTTCTAAGTACCGTACTCATGTTGGCAACTGTTCTTGACTCGAATTCTGTAATATTTACTTCGTCTCTTTTGGTAAAGGAATTTCGGCAGGCTGTGTTTAGTAGGTCAGCAATAGCAGCACTGCCATCGACTGCATTTCCATTCCTATCGCACTGAGAGGGCATCAGTTGTGTCTTGCCACTAGAATACTGTACATACGACCAGAATCTCTTTAGATTTTCTGCGAGATTTCGAGACAATGTTTCGTAGAGGAAACTATTATAATCATGTTTCATTGAAGTCCCCGCTAAATTTCAAGCTTCTGTAAAAGATCGACAATCTGAAGGATTTTGCGTTCGTTTAAATTAGCTCTCTTTTTTCGTTGTTTCTGCAACAGTGTGCTGGCCTTTTTTGTGTACGGAGGGAGATCAGCTCCATCGTTTGTTAATTTATTTGGCATAAATCTCTCAATCGCTATATTTACTTCTCTTTGAAATCAAGCCACATCTGGTGTACACTTACATTGTTAATTTGGAAGGCGTGGAGACTCCTCAGGAAGGTGTCAAGTGAATTTTTATCTGCTTTTTTTGAGCAGGTGTATTTTACGTTTATTTTTGGAGGATTTGGGAGGTACAACATTCAGTCTCGCTACGACAAGCCTGTGTTCACTAATCCCTGTATCCGTTTTGATGCTCGTTATTAGCTCACGATTATTTGTTGCTAAGAGGCCAAGTGTGTTTTCACAATCGTTTAGTATTCGAGTGGACTCTTGAACTAACTGCTCGAAATAATTTTCAGAGGATGCGTTTAGCACAGTTTCGGATGATGTTATATGCGTATCTCCGGATTTAAAATGTATTTTCGCCAACATATCAAGGATAAATTGAAGTCACCACCAACTATAATTTTACGAGTTGAGTATGTGTTTGAAATTAGATTCAATCTTTTTTTCTTTTTCTTTTTTGAAGCAATTGTATCATCTGAGTGGGGAGGTTGGTAAAAGGGGCCAATTGTTATTTTACTCCTGTTGCCAAGAATGACCTCTACCCATAGTGATTCACAGGAACTATCTATTTCAATTTCGCTACAAGATAAACTACTTCTAACACTTCTAACAGCAACAAACACGCCACCGCAAACTGTGTTTAGCGTATCCTTTTGGAACATCGTTAGGTCCTTCGCAAAAATTTCGGCTGAACTCCCTCCAGCTTTAGCCAACTTTCAGTGCCTATAACGATTTGAGCATCACTGCTTTCTATTAGCGCTTGGAGCTCTGGTATTTTTCCAACACAGCTACGACAATTTACAATTGTAATTTGAAACGAGGCAAAATCGAAACTCATCAGACCACACTGCAAGCCTCCAATCAGATACTGCTCATCTTCTGTGTTGTTTGACCCAATGCGGACTTACAGTTTCATGCAGATCTGGGAGCAATGGCTTTTTCCGATGTAATCGGCACCAAAATCCACTGCATTCATTTCCCTTAGCAGTGTACGGTCGGAAAGTGTTTGAGGTAGACCAGCATTCCCCGAAAGCAGTAATTTCTGTCACGCCTGAAACCAAATGTCACTGACGTGGCCTGACACTCGTTCCCGATCCTCCTCAGTTAGGATCTTTTTATGACCACTGCTCTGACGCTATGTGACATAGCTACTAGTGGAACATCATTCCCTGTCAACACACTAGGCATTCCGCCTTGATGCACAAACAAATCTCGCAACATCATAGCAGAACTCCCCCCCCCCCCCCCCCCCCCCACACACACACACACAGAAACACGTTTAGATTTCCTAATCACAGCCCAGAATTTCACCAGCCATTAAAACGAAACTGCCAATCACACTCCAGTACTTTACCAGCCATGAAAATGAAACAGCCAATCAGTATGTACCCCATCTTGTTCTCTGCACCTCCCACTTATCAATAAGCTGTGTTAGATCTTTGTATCCCACTTGGTACAAGCCACAGTGGACTACCAAATTAAATATTTCCATGTCTAAATTGTTCTGCAACAGTACAAAATATGTATGGCTTCCATATTGGCAGTAGCGATTTAACTAACAGGTTAAGCTTCACTTGGCAAAGAGTAAATTTCAATCTTTGTATCACAATTTAAAGAAGCCAAACATTGAACTATTTATCAAAATATGTAAAGATTTTTACTAATAGAGTACAAAACACGCATGGCTCACAATTCGGCACAACAGTTTCATTGGGGAGGGGGGGGGGGGGGTTGTTAACGTTTAACAATCTGTCCCTGTGTCACCAAAGGTGTATAAAAATCTGTAACTGGATATAAAATGGCAGTATATGAGGTATTTGCTACAATTTCGTTTGGATGGCTAATTGACAGCCTACCCCATGTCGTCGAATTTGTGTTAAGATCAGTAATCGAATTTAAAATGCTGATGTATGAGTCAGTTTGGTACAAGTTCATTGGGGCTATTTGTTACAGTGTAATAGTCTGTCGTATGTCACTGAATGTGTAATAATCTGAGATATTAGAACTACTGTTCAGTATGCTACTTCATCAAAGTTTTTCGTAGTTTCCACTGTCTGACATCATAAGTCGATAACTGCTTTTAATTTGCTGACATCCATACATGCGCATCGAAGCAATCTCCAGTCCTATTGTACTTTGCCAAGTCAATATAAATGTATGTGCGCTTTACCAGACGAGTTAGGACTTGCACAATCTCCAAGTGTGTCATATTTCGCTGACTCAATATAAATGCATGTGTGCATTCTCAAGTTGTGACAGTTGTGTCTAGACTCGCGTCTCGGTAGTGTCAGTAAGCGATCCATGTACGTTTTGCACTGTTATAGATCAAATAATGAAGACAAGTTTTAGTTTCTTCAGAGTGTGATACAAAGATCTAAGTATCGTATCGACAAGTGTACTTTAACTTGAAACCTAGATCAGTAGAACCAATATGCCACTCTCATATTTTTTGTAGTGTTATACCAAAATTTTTATGTATTTTGATATATAATACAGACAATTTTATTTTGATGCAAAGATCGAATTTTTGTTCTACATCAGAGATTTAACTTTCTTCTTTGTGGAACTTTGTCCATGACTGTCTTTGACATAAGCCAACTGAGCAGTGTTTATGAAGCTAACATATTGCATTGGTGCTTTCTGTACTTGCAATTAAGGTCTTGCAGTTTAAGGTCTCTCCATAATACACAATTTTTCGGTTTTATGTGTTAAAATGTCAGAAAATGTGACATGCTATACATCTTGGTATAATTTAGTAATTGACTGTGAAGATACAGACTGTAAACATTCCCAGTGAGTCTTGGTGCCATAGTTATGATCAGTAAATGTCGCAGATTTCGGTTTTGAACACCAGTGGAGGTGGCAAGTGCATATTAAATTGTAAGTTACACCAGTAGTCTCAATAGCTTTACATAGTTTTGATACATAATGTAGACAATTTATAGATGCAGCAATTACATTGTAACACAACTTGCGAGCCCACCGTCATGTGTATGTATTAACTTGTAAGTTACACATGTCAATAGCTTTATGTATTCTTGGTGTATAATACAAACAATTTATACACATACACTCCTGGAAATTGAAATAAGAACACCGTGAATTCATTGTCCCAGGAAGGGGAAACTTTATTGACACATTTCTGGGGTCAGATACATCACATGATCACACTGACAGAACCACAGGCACATAGACATCGGCAACAGAGCATGCACAATGTCGGCACTAGTACAGTGTATATCCACCTTTCGCAGCAATGCAGGCTGCTATTCTCCCATGGAGACGATCGTAGATATGCTGGATGTAGTCCTGTGGAACGGCTTGTCATGCCATTTCCACCTGGCGCCTCAGTTGGAGCAGCGTTCGTGCTGGACGTGCAAACCGCGTGAGACGACGCTTCATCCAGTCCCAAACATGCTCAATGGGGGACAGATCCGGAGATCTTGCTGGCCAGGGTAGTTGACTTACACATTCTGCAGCGCGTTGGGTGGCACGGGATACATGTGGACGTGCATTGTCCTGTTGGAACAGCAAGTTCCCTTGCCGGTCTAGGAATGGTAGAACGATGGGTTCGATGACGGTTTGGATGTACCGTGCACTATTCAGTGTCCCCTAGACGATCACCAGAGGTGTATGGCCAGTGTAGCAGATCGCTCCCCACACCATGATGCCGGGTGTTGGCCCTGTGTGCCTCGGTCGTATGCAGTCCTGATTGTGGCGCTCACCTGCACGGCGCCAAACACGCATACGACCATCATTGACACCAAGGCAGAAGCGACTCTCATCGCTGAAGACGACACGTCTCCATTCGTCCCTCCATTCACGCCTGTCGCGACACCGCTGGAGGCGGGCTGCACGATGTTGGGGCGTGAGCGGAAGACGGCCTAACGGTGTGCGGGACCGTAGCCCAGCTTCATGGATACAGTTGCGAATGGTCCTCGCCGATACCCCAGGAGCAACAGTGTCCCTAATTTGTTGGGAAGTGGAGGTGCGGTCTCCTACGGCACTGCGTAATCCTACGGTCTTGGCGTGCATCCGTGCGTCGCTGCGGTCCGGTCCCAGGTCGACGGGCACGTACACCTTCCGCCGACCACTGGCGACAACATCGATGTACTGTGGAGACCTCACGCCCCACGTGTTGAGCAATTCGGCGGTACGTCCACCCGGCCTCCCGCATGCCCACTATACGCCCTCGCTCTAAGTCCGTCAACTGCACATACGGTTCACGTCCACGCTGTCGCGGCATGCTACCAGTGGTCAAGACTGCGATGGAGCTCCGTATGCCACGGCAAACTGGCTGATACTGACGGCGGCGGTGCACAAATGCTGCGCAGTTAGCGCCATTCGACGGCCAACACCGCGGTTCCTGGTGTGTCCGCTGTGCCGCGCGTGTGATCATTGCTTGTACAGCCCTCTCGCAGTGTCCGGAGCAAGTATGGTGGGTCTGACACACCGGTGTCAATGTGTTCTTTTTTCCATTTCCAGGAGTGTAGATATAATACTGCGACTCACAATTTATGAGATCAGACATGATTTAGAGCCAAGAGTATTTTTATTTTTATAGAAAAATCTAGATTAGGAAATATTTTATTTGGGGGTCCATTGTGTTTTGAACCAAGTGTGGTACATAGTTAGAACATTGTTTACTGCAAAGTGCAGCTTAATCTGTAAGTTAAATCAGTAGTGCCACATCTATTTTGACAGTAGTGTTACATCTATTTTGATAAATAATACATGCCATTTAGATGTGAAAATATTTAAATTATGGTCCATTGTTGGGTACAAAAATCGACTGAACCTGCTGCCAAGTGGGAGGTACAGAGAACAAGATGGGATACATACTGGTTGGCTGTTTTCTTTTATTGGCTGGTACAGTACTTGGCTTGTGTGTTTGGTGGGTGGGTTTGTATGTTTGTTTTTGCACACTATGTCAGGTTTCTGCTAAGAAGCACGTTCTACCATGAAAAATTACTAAGAAGTACCCTCTGTTACACAACGTCACTATGAAGCAATCTTTCATGTACACTATCAATATGAGGCGTCCTTTACCATGCAACGTTGCTATAAAGTACCCTCTACCACACACAACATTGGTATATGTACCCTCTCCGTACAGCACTGGCATGAAGCTCTCCCTGCCACGCAATGTCAGTGCGAAGCATCCTTCGCCATTGAAGATGTTATCCCACCGCCGTAGCACTGCCCCCTGCATGTAGGCAACTTGGTCATTATGTCTTGCATTCCAAACGCATTTTCTCAGAAACCCCACTACCTTCCTACTGATGGAGAACCACACGATCCTTTGGTATCAGTTCTAAACCATCTACAGCATTCAAGACTAGTAACATCTGCTAAAGTTATATAAATGTTATTTTTCAGTAAAAGGAGAGCACACCCCGGTTTAAGGGTAACAGTCCTATCTTCAGGTACATATGAAACATTATGACTACAGTGTGACGACTATACATATTGTCAGACTCTAAAAGACTAACAGAACTTGTAGTAATATTCTAAAAAGGATACACATATTCGTCCAGAATGTCCATATGAGTCAACTAACAGGGGTTAATACAGTGATTCTTTAGTATATGGTATACCAGCAGAAAATCCACCTCATATATTCCTAGGCCACACAGAAAATCTCTCGAAGAATGGGGCCCATATAAAACATATTAGATCCCCATATATAAAAGAGCGCAACTATCCCAAATGAAATCAAATATAAACTATTAACTACCCTACGCACCCTTGCAGAAAATACAAACTTACAATGGTCTAGGGTTAAGGATGTTACTAACATGCTTCTGCCTAAAGACAGATATACCGGACATTCACACACAGCAACCAGAAAAAGATACGCTATTCACTGCACCTACAAGTGTCAGTGTATAAATGATACGTCTCCTTATGTGAAGAGTCCTACTTAGCAGTACTGCATAAACACCCTTCTAGTACCATACCAACCGCACACTGACGTTCAAATGCCAGGTGACGGTCCGTGTTGCCGCCATGGAAGCAAGCGTGTCGTGCTCCTCTTCTCGCGGCTATACTTCGGTCTATTAACCTCATTATCGTCACCTAAACCCTCTAGAAATAACAGCACTGACACCATACTAACTCTGCTCATGTACGAGAGATGCACTGGGCCTAGGTATATATAAAATGGATTTTCTGTTTTAGAATGTTACAACAAGTTCTGCTGGTTTTTTAGAGCACGTCAACACATATAGCCATCACATTTTAGCTGTAATTTTTCAAATGCATCTCAAGATGGAACTGTTGTCCTGAAAAATGACAATGCCCTCTTTTATTGATAAATAAAATTTAAGCAACTGAAGCAGATGTTATCAATCATGAACAACGTATAGAACAGTTGTGGCTGGCCTATCAAGAGAATCAGGCATCTACAGCACTGCAAAGCGACCTTTGTGCACTTCCAAAGAGATGGCTGACACCTTGCCCAGTGAGCTTATTGCCTTTACACTCTACGTGTCGCATATACTGATAATATTATACAGAATCGATGGGTTTTGTTTGGAGAACTGATCTAGGTGTCTGATTTTTGATCTAATGGTCGGATCTTGGATTTTTTCTGGGTGCAGTCAGATAGCTACATGGCTACTATCAGTGGTACATACATAGTGTTGAGAGGTTTTAATAATGTTAGCTGCAATTGGGCGCTGACATTTATCAATGGTACATGTGAAAATTTGTATCGGACGCGGACTCGAACCTGGATTTCTCGCTTCACGTGAGCGGGGTTCTTAACCACCTGAACCATCCGAGCACGCTTCCCATACGATCCAAATTCTCATGCTTGTTACTCACTACTGACTTACATTGTGTGTTGTGTATTGAACCGGGGACCTAGAAATGACAGAAAGGCTTCGTCCCGCCGCATCCCTCAGTGGTTCATAACCCCACAACAGGCCACAGCAGTCCACCAACCACACCGCTGCCCCATACCGAACCCAGGGTTATTGTGTGGTTCGGCCCCCAATGGACCCTCCCGGGAACGTCTCATACCAGATGATTGTAACTCCAAATGCTTGCGTGGTAGAGTAACTGTGGTGAACGCGTAAGTGGAGACAGTGTCTGCGCAGCAATCGCCGACATAGTGTAACTGAGGCGGAATAAGGGAAAGCAGCCAGCATTGGCCGAGGCAGATGGAAAACCGCCTTAAAAACCATCCACAGGCTGGCCGGCACACCGGACCTCGACACTAAACCGCCGGGCGGATTCGTGTCGGGGACCGTCACATCTTCCGCCCGGGAAGCAGCGCGTTAGATCGCCCGGCTAGCTTACACACATACATATATAGCTGTGACTCGCCAGTTAAGGCGAGCTTGGCTTTCCATATTTAAAACAAAAATTTACAGTGAAAGAGTTAAAAGTTTCATTCGGATCCATCAACGAAATATTTTCGCTGCCGTCAGTAATTTCGTGAGGCAACAAAAATCAGATGGCTCCAAGCACTATGGGACTTACATGCTGACGTCATCAGTCCCCTAGAACTTAGAACTACTTAAACGTAACTCACCTGAGGACATCACACACATCCATGCCCGAGGCAGTATTCGAACCTGCGACCGTAGCGGTCGCGCAGTTCCAGACTGTAGCGCCTAGAACAGCTCGGCCACTCTGGCCGGCAACAAAAATCATTTGTACCACATCTCGTCTGGATTTCCTGTAAGAAAATTTTCCTCCATTGTCAGTTTTTTTATATCTATTTTTATTTTGTTTACTACGAGGTTTGGGAGAGCAAAACGAGAATAATGGAATGTAGTCAAATTACATAGGGTGATGCTGCGGGAATTACATTAGGAAATGAGACGCTTAAAGTACTAAAGGAGTTTTGCTATTTGGGGAGCAAAATAACTGACGATGGTCGAAGTAGAGAGGATATAAAATGTAGACTGGCAATGGCAGGAAAAAGTTTCTGAAGAAGAAAAATTTGTTAACATCGAGTATAGATTTAAGTGTCAGGAAGTCGTTTCTGAAAGTATTTGTATGGAGTGTAACCATGTATGGAAGTGAAACGTGGACGATAAACAGTTTAGACAGAATAGAATAGAAGCTTTCGAAATGTGGTGCTACAGAATAATGCTGAAGATTAGATGGGTAAATCACATAAATAACGAGGAGGTATTGAATAGAATTGGAGAGAAGAGAAACTGGTGGCACATCTTGAATAGAAGAAGGGATCGGTTGGTAGGGCATTTTCTGAGGCATCAAGGGATCACCAATTTAATACTAGAGGGCAGCGTGGAGGGTAAAAGTCGTAGAGGGAGACCAAGAGATGAATACACTAAATAGATTCAGAAGGATGTAGGCTGCAGTAGGTACTGGGAGATGAAGAAGCTTGCACAGGATACAGTAGCATGGAGAGCTGCATCAAAACAGTCTCAGGACTGAAGACCACAACAACAACAACAACAATCATTTCTGTGGGTCCTGTTGCCAATGAAATCTCATGTGGAGTCCGTGGTTGGCGGCTTCGGACCCTCTGTTGCCACATCGTAGCAAGGAAAAGAAAAGAAACATAATAATGTTCCAGAACTCCCCATTTCTCGGTGAGTCGTGGAACAATGTCAACAATCGGCGATGTAAGTCCCAGGATTTTGGACATTAGTCCAGTTCGTAGGTACTCAAAACTGAAGGGGTACCATACAAAAGGTCCGAATTTTATGAACTTTTAGTACGTTTGATGTATGTGGTCTGTAGTGTAGAATCGAAGATGTTGACTTGAGGTTGATAAAAATCGTCGTTAGAAGCATGTACCAATATGCCTTTAAAATGTGTTGTAGAATGAAATTTATGACACTGAAAGATGCACTTTTTCAGTTTTTGGTGATGTGAAAAATTTACTTTTCCGTTGAAGTTCTGTACCATGGTAAGCATCAGCAGTAAAAAGGCATTCGACCACTACAAACTGTAGGAAATGTAATTCTTCTAAAGGAAGATCTACGTACTTGGAATGTGTCTGACCGTTGTCTGGATGAATCGTTTCATGAGGTACTCTGATGAAAATAAGGAAAGTAGTAACTTCGAAGAGTATCAGAAAAAAATGTAGAAAACAAGTAGTTAGTACCTAAGATATTCCGTCCTGTTCTATTAATTAGATGTTTTCCTTGTAGAGGTAATGTATGAACAATCTGGTTTTTGCTAAAAAAAAAAAATAAGTTCTACCAAGTAGCGGATTTATTCTGTTGACAGGAGCTCCAGAGTGCAGTCACCCCTCACGCCATGATGGAGGCGATGCCTCAGCTTACAGCGCGGTCGTTGCCGATAGACGGTCTCTTCTCTTTCATTCAAGGGCGTCTACTGGTTTACGTTTCGAATTTTCTGGTATGAGGAACTACTGAGAGTGTTCACCCGTCAAGCCCTGGTTGGCTATGGCGTAGTTCCGTGCCTGGCGGCTGCCACCTTAAGGTGCGTTCCTCCTGTAGGCGGGATCGATTTGTCGGTTGCATTCGAAATATTCCGGGCAGAGAGTCGTAGCGACAGCGTGGAGCCTCGCCCTAGAGACACTTGATCAATTATTTCGATTTTTTTTTTTGGAGGGGGAATTGCAACGGTTGTCTCCTCTCATGTCATGGGGTTACAACAGGCCACGAGTTTTAACTGACCGATACTAGACGTAGTGAACCGTTCTTTCACGGGGACGCCACAAGGAGAGATAAGCGAAGTTTTTCGTCACTCTGACTTTAAGCTCTGACTCTGGAGGTTGGTTCGGTAAACGCTGCTCCACTTACATTGTTGACTTGAACTGAAAACGGAATTTTGACCAAGCATCGTTTGAGTTTAGGGTTCTCACGGTGACTTCTGGTTTGTTTCGTACTGCTTCAACGATTTCCTTACTTTCGTCGATTCGTGAGTGAACTTTAAGTTAGTGAATCTTTGTGGGCATGCTTCCACGTGATTGCTCATTACAGTGCCGAGTGCATATCAGTAATTCCTTTGCATACCTGACAGCACACCAGTCTCCCACCATGGTCAATGCAATTATTTCTGTAGCATCGGTGATTGTAGATTCGAACTTGAACCTCGAGACAACATATTTTCGTTTTATTCCCCAGTACCTCGTGGTCCACTAACAAGTGTGTGAAATATGATCAGCATAACTTAATACTTTCCTATATATGTTGATGGTTTGTTTGTACGTAAACTTCCGTTATTCACCTTCCAAAGTGTGTGCTTATTAGAGAGAGTTAAACAGGGATATGACTGGACATTTCTATCCCTCCCCTTATGATCTGATAATTTTGCAAGACCGCCACTGATTATTCATTTTATGAATGGCCTCTTTTCTTTTAGCACGTTGTATGAACTTTAAATTACGTATATCAATAAGTTTGGAGTGCTCTGATTATTGGGAAGTACAGCCGGCGTCAGCCATTAAATCGACAAGTGACGTTGACTCTCACGACCGACATCTTGCTTGAATTTTGTCATAAGAAACAAGATAAAACAATTATAGGGAAAAAACTGAAAAGCTGGCAACATTTCGCCTTTTTTGGGCTGCCTCCAGGCCAGCACAATGTTCTCGAAGTTAAAGACTTGGATTCTACACTACATACCACCTACGTACAATACATTAAAAGTTCATAAAATTCGAACCTTTTGTAACGTCCAGTCTACCTGCCGACTGGACTATATCTCAGGCATCAGAAAGTCATGTGCCCAACGATGGTAGGCAAAAAGCCACCTAGTTACCTTGGTCACAGAGCCCAGCAAAGGACTGCCACTTACCGTTTGCTAGGCCAGGAGGGAAAGGGCATTTGATGGAGGGTAACAAAGCAGAACAGGTACCTAGTTTAATGAAGATGGGGTCGGAGTTATACAGAGTCTTCCGAAACTAATCGTTCAAATTAAAGCAGGTCGTAGACAACATCAAAACAAATATATTTCGATACGGAACGTATGGTCTATGAAGTTAACTTGTTATGTTAGGAAACATTTTTGTAGTGGTGTTGACGTAAGCTGTTGTGTCGATGTCACTAACCGGGAATGAGTGCTGGCGTTCAGTATCCTTGTTTGGACCCATGTGAATCTAGAAGGTACTCAACCTTGCGCTCATCAACAGCGATGCGGTATCAATGAGTGGGCCGGCATTATCAGTGATAGATAGATTGGACAACACATACTTCTATTCCGCCTCTTTTATTCCGCCTCAACGGACGGAGATATCGCATCTTCGGGGAATGTGTGTTGCCAGAGCTGTTGAAGGTTGTACCTCTGAACGTTACACAAAGGTTGTACTTCCAACTCGATAGGGAAACAGCCCATTTCAACAGTGCTGTGAGGAATCAACTAACAGCCACCTTCTGGAATCGATGGATGGGCCGAGAAGGCCCTGTGAGCTAGCCACCCAGGTCGCCTGATCTGGATTTCTTCCTCTGTGGGCATATGAAGCAGCTGGTGGTGCATGAAAATGAAACTATTGTGGAAACAAAAGAAGACCTCGTCACTAGAACTGCTGTCGCTGCTGGTACTATTTCGGACATGCAAAGAATCTTCAAACGGATACGACAGTCAATAATCCGACGATGCACTGCATGCCAATGCTAGGGAATTCGAACTGTTCCTGTGAATACCACCGTTGCAATTAGCATGCTAAAGTACCTTCTGTGTTAATCGTTGATAGTGTCAGAAATTGCCGTTAGGGACCATACGCGCCATAGCTAAATATTTGTTTTGATGGCCTCTACCTCCTGTATTAACTAGAAAGACTAGTTTCGGAACACCCTGTACATAGGGTGATTTTGTTAAATGGGACAAAGTGCAGGAAATAATCCCTGAGAGGATAAAAAGCAGAAAAGGTGGTAGTGACATAATGCCAGAAATGCGTTCCAAGGGATGGGGATAACAGACCTCTGATAGTGGCTCTGGTATCAGCACAAGATATATGGCCCACCAGACGGCCATGTGGAAGGAGCTCCATGAAAACTGCCACGTCTGTATTACTTACAATGAGTGTAAGCCTTATTACCTACAGATTTGCTTCCACAGTGACGATTATGTCACTGGTTAATCACACAGGCCACCACAGTGCAAGGATTTCTGTCATCCATCCTAACCACATGTGACGCTATCTTTATGAGAGACGGTATCATCAACGTGCACAGCACCCAACGATGGGTTATGATAATGCTGACAGCGAAGCATCAGCAGTGATTTACCCTTAAAGAGTAGGTAGGGCTCATTGGCGACTGCCTCGTGGGACCAGTCATCCCGCCTCAAAACCTGACAGACCAAGCATATCTGCACTTGCTGCAGGTGACCCTTTGTCCCTAGGTGGAAGACGTGTCTTTGGAGGTACAAAGGACAATGTGGCTACTGTGTGACGGTACTCGAGCTCACAGCGCTCTTGAGTGTAGAGCTAAGACACTGGTACAGAGAGGACGTTAATTCCACATACCTTGTGTGTTCTCATGCGTGCTTTCAAACACTGAAACCTACACTACCAAAGATATTTTATCTTCACCTTCATTTTGGTGTGCCTACCTTGGAACATATTTCTGTCTATACGTCCATACAACTCTTTTTGACCCATGTAACCCCTATCCTCACAGGGATCGTTTCCTAGAATTTGTCATTTAGCAAAATCCCCCTGTTAGGTACAGGGCATAAGGAGAGTGACCTTGAGGATTTTTTAAAGGAACAAACAGTGTCGGCACTGGTTAGTTATTTTATGTCTTCTGGATTTGAAGGGCTGTCCAGCAGACTGCTCTGCATTGTACATCAACGAGACGAATATCTCAATCAGAAAAACTTTGTGGCCGACCATCTCGATGGTTAAAATGAGTACGTGAACACGCTGTTCTTTACGAGCCCATTATTAATACGTCAAAGTGAAACTAAAATAGTTGCATCTTTAACGTAAACAAAAGTATCTAAAGTAAAAGCGATGTCTCGAGTTGCACCGCCTGGTAAATAAGTGAAACACTCAAAGACATAGTCGGACGTCAGTGTAACTTCGTACACGCCAGCACCATTGGGTTCTGGTGGAGCCACATCTCACAGTGGAGGATCACCGTATTGTGCACTAAGCACATCTTAATTCCTTCACATCTACGCCTACGTCAACGACCTTGCCACACTGGATACATTAGATCACGCCCCGTCACCTGGGTTAAGCAACATCGGGCCTAATTAGTTCTTGGATGGGTGATCGTCTGAGAGCAGCGGCTGCCATACAAGCAAGTCGCCGAACTGGTGATCAATTCAAAGGCTTGCACCAGGATTTGTGCCGTCCGAAATTACTATTAGCTGCACCTGACATCCGAGAACAAATAATGGACTCCATGAAACATTCTAAGTCATTCGGCGACATTGGTTGCAGGCTAGCAGCAACTGGAGCAGGGAAATGTCGCCCATGCGTAGGACGCAGTAACACCACAGCTATGTTTGGAATGGTGTCAATAACTGAAAGTTCAGACTGTCAGTGAATGGGGTTGCAATGTGTTTAGCAATGAATCACGGTTCTACACTACCCCAGACGACTATCACTGCTGAGTATGATGGCGGGCTGGGGAGAGATCCCATTCTTCCAATGTTTTGGAGAGGCATACCGGTGTTGCTCTTAGCATCTTGGTGAGGGGAAACATCAGATATGCCTTCAGATCAAGCACGGCTGGTAGTTACTGAGAGAACTCTTGACAGCACTATGACAGCACAATACTGCGTCCTCATGTGTTCTCTCTCATGTCACAGTATCGTGGTTTTTCCATAGGGCAACGCTTGTCCATACATGACACGTTTCTCTATGAACTGTCTACTACGTAATGTTGAGGCATTCATGTGGCCAGCAAGATCCTTAGATCCTTCCCAAAACACATGTGTGAGACCAGCTGGAACGTCAACTCCATAATAGTGCCACCAGCATCCAGACACCAAGGACCAGGTACAATAGTTGTGAGGCCAGCTTGCCTCAGGAGGGAATACAACGGCTTAATGACACCCTTCTCAGCGTATCTGGAGGGTTCAAGGTAGCCACGGCATCCTGAAATCACGAATGTCGTCGGTTTGCTACTCCCTCACTGTCCATAAAACCCCAGGAAATCTGATCCTCCGAATGAAGTGGCCAGCTCTTGATGAAACTCACATCTCCCACTACACCTGTAGTCTCAGCATTGGATCGGTAATAAGCGACCGTCGATCAACGCAAATCAGGTTGAAAGATAGACGTCACAGGAGGTTCAAGAGGAATAGGAGGTTAGAATGCAAAACAGATGTAGCAGAAATATGAATCTGAAGAGGAAGGAAAGCAACTTTGTCCTGTGCAAGGAATCGTACTAGAAATCACCTCAAGCATTTTAGGGAAACCAGAGAATACAAATAAACTGAATGTGCAACAAGGATTTAAACCCTGCTCCTCTGAAACGTGGGTCTGCTTTCTTAAACACTGCTTAATCAGAGAGTACAGAACAACTAACAAAGGAAACGTTCACAGTAGTACGAGGAGATAAGAAGAGAAAGAGAAAAAAAAGGAATAACAGCAAGACGGAAATAGAAACGGAGGGACTAAACCAAATGACTGAAATACAACTTGCGAAAGAATCGTACAGTGACATCGTTATGTTTTCAACATTTAGAAAACTGGCATCACTGAAACAAAGTCTGTAATCGAAACAAATTGCATAAATACAGGACGCCTGCTGCAGAAATACTAGCGCTTTGACTCTACAGAGCTGTTTTTGAAACTTCAGAGATCATAACGCTGCAACGGATACAAATACAACAATTGGAACAAAAATACAAACTTTGCCGAAGATACTTTCCTACCATGTTACTTGATTTCATCTAGGGAACTTTTCACCGTCCGTGCAAACTTTTCGTGCTTCAGTAGAATGCGTTTGGAAATTAGAAATCTACAACTTCTTCGTTTCAAAAAAATGGTTCAAATGGCTCTGAGCTATGGGACTTAACATCTGAGATCATCAGTCCCCTAGAACTTAGAACTACTTAAACCTAACTAATCTAAGGACATCACACACATCCACGCCCGAGGCAGGATTCGAACCTGCGACCGTAGCTGTCGCGCGGTTGCAGACTGAAGCGCCTGGAACCGCTCGGCTACGCCGGCCGGCTCTTCGTTTCAACTCGACACGCGTGTAGTAATTGTGTGCTTACTTTTAGGGAAGGAAGATGTTCTCGATCTTCTTTACAACTTGTCTGATTTTAGTTATGAAACTAACGAGGAAAGTTACTGATATGTGTCTTTAATTACTGCAAGTTACATACATTTTACCCTGACGATCCTTCTTACCATATGACATACTCAAGAGAAGGATAAGTGTTCTGAGTAACACGGCCTTCATTCACAAATGTGTTGTTCTTTCGGAACGATTAGCGGAGACGTTCTGAATGAACTAAACTATGATACAGGACTCCAAAAGTTTATCTGCAGCCTCCTCACGCATGACTTGATTTAATAAGTAGTAAAACGCACTGTCTGAAATACATTTATCTGTAGTAAGAGGGAAATATTTTCGTCCAAATTCAAAGCGGAACTGAAAGTTTAATTTAAAGACCAAGGAATATTTAACAATTTTTTTTACAACAAATTGTGAAGCACACGCTGTCATCGTCACAGAATATTCATCACTAGTCTGTAATAAATGCAAAGGAAATGAATAATCTAAATTGTAAATATTCTAACCTACAGTATAACCGCCGGCCGGAGTGGCCGAGCGGTTCTAGGCGCTACAGTCTGGAACCGTGCGACCGCTACGTTCGCAGGTTCGAATCCAGCCTAGGGCATGGAAGTATGTGATGTCCTTAGGTTAGTTAGGTTTAAGTAGTTCTACGTTCTAGGGGACTGATGACCTCAGAAGTTAAGTCCCATAGTGCTCAGACCCATTTTAACAATATATTATAACCTTTCTGTCCCTTGTGACTACCCTCAGTTACCGTACTACAACCAATTACACAACAGGAAGTAAATCTGTGATGCGTGGCATACTGTAAATAGCTTTCAAACAGCAATTAAATAAACGAGTGAGAAAACCTGTAATTCCTGATTTTTTTCTTCTTTAATTCTGTTGCGACCAAGAAGTATCAGGAAAGCAGCTTTTAAACATTAATGAAAATCATGATAGTGCTCACATTTCCCTATCTCCACGCGTCTGATGGGCTGAGGAAAGGAAATGCCTGATGTGCCCAGTCCACAAATACTGCATTGTATCCGTGACATGATAGAAGCTCGATGTAATCTATGTTTCGTCGAGGACGAGACAGCAGATACCACAAATCGATACATTTTTTCCGAGATGCTGTTTCACTGAATACGAAGCGCAAATTTAAAATCCTAAGCACGAAGAAAACTCTGAGTGCATGGTTGGATCTGTTATGATGTTTTAGTCAGACGTTGGCGGTCTGAAAACGAAAAAGTGTGGTCATCACGAGTTATACGAAGTGGAGAAAAGGTGACAATTGCTTGGGAAAAAAGCAAGAGAACAGTAGTAAACAACGCGAAGGACGCACTGCTTAAGGTTAATAAGAGAACTTCCGCTGAGTTTGACTACTGGGATAACGACTGCTGATGACTAGCAGGTTTTTCCAGCGAGAAACAAGTACGAAGACATCAGCCGCACATATTTTGAAGCATTCAACAAACTATATTTTGGCATGGATATGAACTCTTATCGACAAACTTTCAGAGTTCTGTCATTTATCAGTACTGACTGATTTGATGCAAAGAAACCATGATGTTCGTTTACTCATCGTCAAGTAACTAAATTTCACTCTGCTTGTCACTTCAGAGAACTTCCTTGTAGTAGTGCCCATGTATGCCACATATGAAAATGCCTGACTACTGATATTCGCTGTTCAAGAGGAATTTCAATGTCACTCTTTCCATTTCGCTGTGATGCGCATTTGTGTCATCGATGAATTAGTAGTAATTTCTGGGGCCACCTCACAACCTACATATAGGATGTTGAGATATACCGTACCGGCTGCCCTTTTTTCCGAAAACCGTAGGTCCTGTCTTCTACGGGTAAAATGTTTCAGGCAAACTGATAATGACGAATCGAAATGAGGAATTTATATTGTCTTGCAACTCTAAAAAAATGGCGAAAACGAACTTAGCTTTAGAATTTCAAACTGTTCTCCGTACAAAATCAGCATCATTCAAAAGATTTCTGATACTGAATATTTTTATCGAAGAAAGGTATCCAGCACCCAGAGCACCCAGTTATTATTCGGATAATCGATTACTTTATTGCATTTTAATGGTTTCGAGTGTTTACACATCCATGTGCAGAAGTTATTTAGTGTATTATCTAAAACAAATAAGAGGTCTGGTACTCCTTCCAACACTCACATATTATTCTTTCTTTTCATAGACGTGGCTATCGAAATATTAACACAATTAAGAGTACTTTTCATGACTCCTGTAGGTGCGGCTATACTGCGGCAGGAACTGAAATCTATTATACTATCTGTCTCTCTCTGTTTCTTCTTTTCTTTTCTTTTGAATTTTATACTTTCAACTTCGTGGATACGAACTGGTACACGATGGAAACTATAACATATGTGATCAAAGATTAAGAACTGAAACAACGAATTCAGAATTTCTAAGGAAGGCTCCTTTATACCCGTCTTATCTGTACAGACAGCGGTTGTACAGACATATCGTTGCGTGTGAATGAATCGCCAACTGAAAAAATTTTCTATGTTACTGTCTATGTTCGGCCTGTGTGGAGTCTGGCGGCTCTTGAATTGTGTAGACCAGATGAAGTACTTTAGTATGTCATTTGTGGCGCTACATGTTTCCTGAATTATGTCTTGATGATGAATATGACAAAACAAGAGATAATTTCAGATCAGCATAGCTCTTACCAATTGCCAAATATCAATGGTGCTGTAATTCTTTCATAAGCGGTTATCGATTTGCTTATTACAATGCCGTTTCTCCTTGTTTATGGTTTATTATACTGCAACAACACGAAGAATGTCTCTTAGTTCTAGGTAGTTAAATTAATTCCATTTTTCAACATTTAGCGCCTACAGAAGATTAATATGTGAAAGCATTACACGTTTTAGAAGCCAGTCTTTTGTCCGTCTTCTCCAAACAATTTTTTTATAACTTCTGAAATAATAGCACGAGACAGAATAATAATCTTATAAGCAACTTTGATTGACTTGGCCATGGCCAAGAAACTCCCTACACTCTCGGTCTACTGATCCAGGCCTGTGCGAAAGCGCCATTATCGTTGGGAGCTGTAAATCTGAATTGAATACTGCAAACTAGATGTGCAGGCGGTCGTTGCGAAGCATGGTCTGCTCAAGCAAACCTCAGGGTGTAATACTTACAAATTTCCTCACCAGTTTATTCAGAGTATAACAATCTTACGTATTGGCCTAGGTTCAGATGGTTCAAATGGCTCTGAGCACTATGGGACTCAACTGCTGTGGTCATTAGTCCCCTAGAACTTAGAACTACTTAAACCTAACTAACCTAAGGACATCACACACATCCATGCCCGAGGCAGGATTCGAACCAGCGACCGTAGTAGTCCCACGGTTCCGGACTGCGTGCCTAGAACCGCGAGACCACCGCGGCCGGCTTGGCCTAGGCCATAGATTATATTTTGTTTGTATTTTAATTGATGTGATTAAAGAAAATAGTTATGCACAAGTTTCAATTGCTTAAACGTATAGTTTCAGCACATCAAAAAAAAAAAAAAAAAAACATCTAGCTGAAAGTTGGTTTGTTTTACGTAAAATCTACGAGAATCGAAATTTATAGTATTGTTGAATAAGATTGGTTGTTATCAGAGCATCACTAGTGAAGATAGGCATTCTTAGCTGTGCCAAGTGAAAGTTGTACTTTGTTGGTGCTGCACGATATTCGGTATTTTGACAGGGTTCGACTGACATTACAGTGTTCATCTTTGGCACGTTAGTGTAGGAGGTGTCAATTTCAGCTACGTAAAAGGTTTGCTCACTTCGCACGTTTGTTTACGGGTATAAGTCGATTTACAGTTTTTACTCTGTGTGCGGCCTTGTGTGCCAGTTAAGTTCAGTTCGGCATTCTATAGTCTAATATTTTACTATTCGCGTAATTTTTACATTACCTTTCATTGATCATGTCAAGGCTTATTTATTTTCAAACTTTGTGAGTTCCCTTACAAAATCCGTACGGTACTATACCCTGTGTTGTAAACTACGATTTGTGCTTCTTAGAAATGTTGGCAGTGGTATCTTCGTTCAGTTGTTGCCCTCCAATTTAATTGAGTATTTACGTGATAAAAGGACTGAGAATTTTCCGACAGTTATGAATGTTGTCAGTAACGTATTCCGTAGTACATTGTGAACTACAGTTGTATATTCAAACTTTGACTGCGATATAATTTCAAAAAATCAATTTCCCTATTTGCCGTATAGGTACTTACGTAAATAGTTATTTCCACATTTCCCGCTTATTTTCATTTGTTGTAAGAACATATTGTGAAAAAGGCGCCTTCTTTTTGTCTTCCAGCGTGTTGTTTTTGAAGTGATAACTTCAGATTTCAATACATACTCACTACACAGATATGTGGGTTTGATCGTGTGAGTGAAATGCATGATACTGTTGGTGCAGCAAATTTGTGTTACTTCACGTAACATGATTACATATTCAATGAACGATAAGTAAATATTACTACTAACAATAGTACAGGCACAGTGACTGAACTGATGTCTTTGTAAAGCAGGAAGAAAGTAATAGTAAGATGTGAAACGTGTCATCGTTTGTCTGTTACGAACGTAGGTGTTCATTGTTCTGAATTAGTGTCTGAAATTGTATAATCGCGACGTAAACTTAGCTCTTACAGAGTCAACTGCAGCAGGGTGAAATATTGTTTTCTGCAAATTACCGTGATACGACTATCGTTGTGTAACTGTGTGCTTGCGTGCTATGAACGTCACATTTCTTGCAGATATATTCAGTTAGATAAGTGTATATAAGTATTACACTGAAGAGCCAAAACATTATAACCACTTGCTCAATAGCTTGTTTGTCCGTCTTTGGAACGAAATATATCACTGATTTGCGTACGTGGTGATGTTGCCCGATAGCGACCCACATGAGTTCCATAGGATTCACATCAGGTGAATCTGGCCGCCGAGACATCAAAGTGAGTTTACTAAATGCATGTCAAATCACTGTAGCACGGCTCTGGCTCCGAGACACGGTCAATATTAGACTGCTGAATGGTGACAACCGCCTTCGGGGAAGACATCAGGTATGAAGGGATGCAGGTGGTTCACAGCTGTCAGCGTGTCTTAGATTACTACCACCGGTCCCATGCAAGCGCAGGAGAATGTCTCCCATAGCATAATACTGCTCCCACCAGCCTGCATCCGAGCCGCCCTTCACCTCGACGACCGCGCTTTGGGGAAGCAACCGTCGGCCTAGTGTAGCAAAAATGTGATTCATCCGAATAGCAGACACGGTCGAAAACTGATGGTCCCCTGCCCACGACCATAGTGATAGGCGATGTCGTTGGTTCAACATATGAACACGTATGGCCGGTCTGCTGAGGTGGCTTCTTATTCAACAATGTACGATGAACGGTGTGCTCCGAAACACCTGTGCGTACACCAGCATTGTGTTCTTTGGGCAGAGATGCCTCAGATCATCATCTATCCTATCCCCACGTTCTGTGCCGGCCGAAGTGGCCGAGCAGTTCTAGGCGCTACAGTCTGGAACCACGCTACCGCTACGGTCGCAGGTTCGAATCCTGCTTCGGGCATGGATGTGTGTCATGTCCTTAGGTTAGTTGGGTTTAAGTAGTTCTAAGTTCTAGGGGACTTATGACCACAACAGTTAAACCCCATAGTGTTCAGAGCCATTTGAACCATTTGAACCCACGTTCTGTGAAGAGTCATGGACGTCCAACCACTTAGCACATAGTGGTAGTTTCACTGTCCTATGTTTTTCTGTATAAGATCACGACTGTAGCAAGTGAGCATTCGACCAGCTTCGCCGTTTTCGAGTTACTTGTTCTCCCACCAGGCGGCATCCAACGTGGTCAAGTTTTAGCTTATGAGTTTATACCCCTTTGTTTGCAGATTATTGCTGGCAATACTTACTACTAGCAGCCAGAAGTGCGATTTTTAAGACGACGTAGGACAACAGTATCAGAGTAATTGTTCCTTTATCGTTGCTGTAACGTCAACAAGAAACGACCGTTTTACTAGAGATTATCAAGAAGCCTAAAGGACCCCCACACACGAGCGACTGATGGCAGCGATCCGCTGCTTGGGCGATTAGTCTCTTCGTCGATCACACGTGTGTCGGCAAAACGCAGCAATCCGTCGCTGATCACATGGAATTCCCACATAGGTTTGCCAGAGTTTGTGTAATAAAACGAAACGGAGTGACTACTAATTATTTCTTTATAACAATATTTTCAAAACTAAACTATACATACATATCACAAATAAGTTACATAGCTTTTTAGATATTTAATAGAGTGCACAAGATATTAATAGTTGAGAAGTATACACACAAAAAGGACATATTTATTATTTCCGAGGGCTAGTCAGTGAGATTCAGACTGATTTAATTTATTTCACTGAACATTTTTCATTTTTTAATAACGGAATATCATTTTTTCGCAGAAGAGTCCTTAATGGATCTTCTTCGCATCAAAACTTTTTAATTTGAAACTAATTTTCTTGCGAATACTAACGGATTAAGAACACACTCCGAACCACGCTTGTATCTGACTGGAGATGCTAGAGAAAGCAATGTAAATTTCTATCGTTGGTTGTTGCTTTGGTTTAGAAGCTCAAACGTTGCCAACTACCTGAAATGCAGCGTAACTAAATAAGTTATAAGAAAGTCATTTTTCAAGAAGAAAAGTTCTGAGATTATATGTATTCTATAAAATATATTTGTAACAGACTTCAACACAAAAACGGAGAATTATTCACTCTGCGTAAAAATAAATTGAGGAAGAAAAGTTGGACGAAAAAACGGAAGAATCCATTTATAACAGAGTGTCTGGTAACCCTAATCCCAGGCAGTCTGATAGATTACACAAACGATTCGTGTGTGCATTATGGCTGCCTAGTTGTTTAGCAGCGATGTCTGGCGATATGCTCAAGGGTGAAACTCATACGGTCTTCTGACAATACTACCCTGGTTCACTGTAGGGCTGCTTGAAGCGCTGCAATTTCTCAAATCGCTTTGTTATAGAGAGATCTAAAGTCTTCCACATTTGTTTTCGTTTCAGAGTAAACAAAAATTGGTTACATCGCATTGTGCTCCTAATTACGGCCGGCCGCGGTGGTCTCGCGGTTCTAGGCGCGCAGTCCGGAACCGCACGATTGCTACGGTCGCAGGTTCGAATCCTGGCTCGGGCATGGATGTGTGTGATGTCCTTGGGTTAGTTAGGTTTAAGTAGTTCTAAGTTCTAGGGGACTGATGACCACAGCTGTTAAGTCCCATAGTGCTCAGAGCCATCTGAACCATCCTAATTACGACTCATTATGTGTAGTCACTCTTTGAACATTGTAAATGTGTTGCTCGTATTTTGCTTGCTTTCTGCTGGCATCCGTAATGTTAGATGTGGTAAATGATTCCATATTTGTTTTTGTTACGTATGAAAGAGAAGCTATTTCATCACATGACTCATGTACTGGGTGGTTATAATTAAATATTCCCTATTTAACACGTTACAACACGGAAATTAATTACCGTACGAGTATCAAATTTGGTAGCATTTATATCCAGATATGGGGTGTGTGATTTCCATGCGTCACAGCGTCACCTTTCAGTTCCAACTACAGCCACCAGGTGCCGTGATCAGTCATCGTGATTCATAGTCTCACATACCTCACCAGTCGCAGTGCACTTGTTCACGTGCCAACATAAGCTTGGACAAAACGAGCAGGGCGTTATTGGTGACGCTCTACTATCAAAACAATAGTAATGCTACAGTTGCACTTCGCGAATATCGCCGGCTGAAAGGGTTACGGAAGGGTCCTCTTTCTCCACCGGCTGTGCAGAACTTGATGTAGAAGTTTTCGAATCGACTGGAGAACTGAGCGTCGTCCGGTAAGAGACCGACGGCCGGTTGCACCATAGGTGGGTAATGAAATCGCTGTTGCTACGGCAGACAACGATGCGCGCAATTCCCGATCATCAAGCAGTGCGCGTGCTGTGTCACGACAGTTGAACACCCCGTGGTTTACTGTACGGAAGATGTTTCGCGCCATTCTCAAATGATATCCGTACGAGATCCATGTCGTACCGCAGCTTGCACCACAGGACACACAATAACGTGTTGACTCCTATCTCCACTTTCTCGCAAGGATTGATGTTGACGAGGGCTGGCCCTGGACCATCCTATGGACAGACGAAGCTCATTTTTCTCTGACTGGTGAGGTGAACACGCAGAATTGTCGAGTGTGGGGATCTTCACCTCCAGTCACTACGCATGAAGTTCTTCTGTATGGTGAACGTGTCATCGTATGGTGTGGCTTCATGGGTGCGTTCGTCATTGGCCCATTCTTTTTTGAACAGGTTGGCGCCCAAGGACCAAAGTCATGCAGTGTGACTGGCCAGCATTAGTACGATATGCTTCGCCAGCATGACATAACTGCCCTACAGAAGAGAGACGCATTTAACTCAACAGTTTTCATGGAAGATGACGCCCCACGGCACATCGCTCGTGACGTTCACGCGCTTCTCCGAAAACACGTTTAGAAACGATCCAATTATCAACAGGTCGTTTCCAAACGCTTGGCCTGCACGATCATCTAATCTCACTCCCTGTGATTTCTGGTTGTGGGGCTACCTAAAGGACAGGGTTTATCAGAGGAACATTCACGTATGTGCTGATCTGAAGCGCAGCATTTCAAGAGAGGTAGCCAGCATACCTACGGACTTGTTCCGTTCTGCTTTGCAGAATGCAATTCTGCGCTTTCATACTATTCTGGACATTGATGAACACCATTTGAGCCCCTTTTGTAGCAGTAATGGTAAAGGTATGTAAATGTATGATGTACCGTAGCAGCACATGAAAAGTATTTCAATTGAATTGATTCTGCATCATTTCTCTTCCCCAGGTCCTTGACATTAATACTATCAAGTTGGTCCTCGTAGGATAATTAGTTTCCGTGTTATAATGTGTTAAATAAGGAAAGATTAATTATAACCACCCGGTATATTTGCTTCTACGTACCAATACATGTGCGAAATGCTTTGTAAGTATTTTCTCGCACTCCACTTTAGTTTTGTTCGCGTCTGTTCTCAGTATTTTTTTCCATTTAATGGAAAACTTCACGTTGGCAGTTTTTAACAGAATTGGTGTTCAGCTTTATTACATCTTGTCACAGAATCAACGGTGTTGCTTCTTGCCACTGAGTACGATTTTGGGTTGGATTGTTTGGAGGAAAGAGACCAAACAGCGAGGTCATCGGTCTCATCGGATTAGGGAAGGACGGGGAAGGAAATCGGCCATGCCCTTTCAAAGGAACCATCCCAGCATTTGCCTGGAGCGATTTAGGGAAATCACAGAAACCCTAAATCAGGATGACCGGACACGGGATTGAACCGTCGTCCTCCCGAATGAGAGTCCAGCGTGCTAACCACTGCGCCACCTCGATCGGTCACTTAGTACGGTTTACTGTCTTAGTGACGAGAGAACTCTTCCTTTCAAATGCTAAAAATGCAACAGTAGTTACACAAATGTGTTCACAAGTTGTTAACAAGTACTACAAACAATACACTTTAGCAGAAATGCATCCTCCCATTCTAATGTAAATTTCGGAGTTCTCCATTGAATGCGAGCAAGTACAAGAAACAGCTGCCAATAAAACTAAAGCAGTTGGGTGCGGAATGTCTTCCTAGCCCACATCTGTGCGGCGCACGACATCTGTGCGGACGCCACAGGTGAAGAGAAGACGCCTGCCGCCGCTCCCCTTATGGAGCACACGGCGGAAGAACACAGCTCGACGGACACACCGAAGAAGAACACGGGTGCCGCTCCAAGAACGCCGAATCCCATCGATTCCGAGTAAATCTGCCCGACGAGTGGGCTACCAGAGCGATGAAGACGCTCAAGGGCTTCGGCTACGTCGTCCGCAACACAGGGAAGACAACCGCTGCCCTCACTGAGCCTGTCACCGCAACCAACGAGTGAGGAGTGGTGCCGCTACGCGACCAGACATCTCAGAGCGCTTGGCTTCGACGCTCGTCCACCGGACACGGATGAGCGACCTGGCCCTTCCCCCGCGCGCCACCACTGACGCAGCGAGACAGGGGGCTCTCACAGCCTAAACTGCAACACACCGTGCTGCACTACCGTCACGGACTGATCTCTTATGACGAACATACGGCTTGACATGGTATCCGCTTGCATGATACCTGCTTCTAACTTAACCCATCCTTCCTTGACCTATCGCAGTCAGCAAGATTCCGCAACTGCTCTTACTACCCGACCTAACTAACTATCGGAGAGTTTTTTTTTTCCCCTTGGCGCTTGCATTGGCACTTTTTTCCCCCTCTGCCCTTCAAACCGCTATGCTTCCTTCAACTTTCGACCCAGTCTATCTCCAGATGAGCGCGTATTACTGGTTAACCTTAACCAGACGTACGCAGACATCGCAGTACCCACACCCTGCGAGACCTCACTTTAGAGAAAACTAACCCTTATGCAGAGGTGGCAGTAGACATTTCGCGTCGGCAATCATACCGGCGTGGCCGTGGAGGGGCTCAACCACCTTAAAAAAGATAAAAAATGCTGAAGGCTTCCAAGGGAGCATCAGGAAACGATTGATTAGAGAAGGAGAAAGGAATACAGTAGAAGACAAATGGATAGCTTCAAGAGATGAAATACTGAAGCCAGCAGAGGATCAAATAGGTAAAAAGACAAGGCCTAGTAGGAATCCTTGGATAACACAAGAGTTGATGAATTTCATATATGAAAGGAGAAAATTTACAAAAAGAAGCAGGAGAAAGGGAATGCAAACGTCTAAAAATGAGATTGACAGGAAGTGCAAAATTGCGAAGCAGGAATGGCTAGAGGACAAATGTAAGATAGATATTGCCTACAGGAAACTTAGAGAGACCTTTGGAGAAAAGAGAACCACCTGTATGAATACCAAGAGCTCAGATAGTAGATCAGTGCTAAGCACAGTATGGAAAGGTGGAAGGAGTATATAGAGGGTCTATGCAAAGGAGATGAACTTGAAAGCAATGTTATAGAAAGGGAAGTGGATGTAGATGAAGATGAGATGGTAAGTATGATACCGTGAAAAGAATTTCACAAAGGTCTGAAAGATCTAAGTCAAAACAAGGCCCCGGGAGTAGACAATATTCCGTCAGAGCCACTGATAACCCTGGGAGAACCAGCCATGACACAAGCCTTCCATCTGGTGCGCAAAATGAATGAGACAGACAAGGAAAAAGTTGGCGTCAGATGTGAAAATTAACCGAATTATCAGTTTAGTAAATCATGGTTGCAAGATCCAAACACGAACTCTTTACAGAAAACTGGGAGAACTGCTAGAAGCAGACCTCGGGGATTATCTGTTAGGATTCCAGAGAAATATAAGGATACACAAGGCAATACTGAGCATACGACTTGGTATGTTAAGGTAAGGTAAACCTTCATTTATAGCTTTTGTAGATGTAGAAAAAGGTTTTGACAATGTTGACTGGAATACTCCCTTTAAAATCTGAAGGTAGCGGAGCAAAATACAGCGAGCAAAGGGCTATTTACAATTTGACAGAAATCAGATGACAGTAACAATAATCACGAAGTAGTGGTTGAGAAGGGTGTGAGACAGGTTTGTAGCCTATCCCCGATGTTATTCAGTCTGTACATGAAAAAACAGTAAAGGAAACAAAGGAAAAATTTGGAGCAGGAATTAAAATTTAGGATGAAGAAATAAAGACTTTGAGATTTGCCAATGAAATTGTAATTCTGTCAGAGACTGCAAAGGATTTGGAAGACCAGTTGAACAAGATGTACAGTATCTTGAAAGGAAGATATGGGATGAACATCAACAAAAGCAAAACAAAGATAATGCAACGTAGTCAAATTAAATAATGTGATGCTAAGGCTATCAGATTAGGAAATGATACACTTAAAGTAGTAGATGAGTTTTGCTATTGGAGAAGCAAAATAACTGATGGTGGCCAAAGTAGAAAGGGTATAAGATGTAGACTGACAATGGCAAGAAAAGATTTTCTGAAGGAGACAATATAGATTTAAGTGTTAGGAAGTGTTTTCTGAAGGTATTTGTCTGTAGCGTATCACTGTACAGAAGTGAAAATGGCCAATAAACAGTTTAGATAAAAGAGAACAGGAGCTTTCAAAATGTGGTGCCACAGAAGAATGATGATGATTAGGTGGGTAGATCATGTAACTAATGGGAAAGTGTTGAATAGAATTGGGGAGACAAGAGATTTGTGGTACAACTTGACCAAAAGATGGGATCAGTTGATAGGACACGTTCTGAGACACCAAGGGATCACTGATTTAGTATTTGAGGGGTGTTTGGAGGGGGGGTTGAGGGAGCGTAATAGATGTATACAGTAAGCAGATTCAGAAGCATGTAGGCTGCAGTAGTTATTTGGAGATGAAAAGGCTCAAAAAAATGGTTCAAATGGCTCTGAGCACTATGGGACTTAACTGCTGTGGTCATCAGTCCCCTAGAACTTAGAACTACTTAAACCTAAGGACATCACACACATCCATGCCCGAGGCAGGATTCGAGCCTGCGACCGTAGCGATCGCGCGGTTCCAGAGTGTAGTGCCTAGAACCGCTCGGCCAAATATCTGCAGTAATCCACTTCTTTTTGATGCTGAGATAATAAGTCTATCTCTATTCTACCAACCGCTTTAATGCGTATCAGATAAGCGCCGAAGATTGCCTGTGTGATTAATGTGCTTCCACTCATTATATCCACTTGGAGAGCATAGATTTACATCCGAAGGGTTAAATAAGCAGCATGAAAAACAAAATATAGGGTTTTCGGAAGGCGAGTACACCACCATTTTCTTTCGACGCTTTCATTGTTCCTTAATTTGCGAATAAATATTGCTTTCTTGCAGTATCAAGTTACTGATTTATTACCATCTTTTTAGGTTCTGTATTCCTCGGGAAAGTCAGAATCTTTATTTTGAAAATATACAGGTCCCTTACGAATCAAAACTTCGCGATTTCTTTCTGTAAAGTTTTCATGAAAATAATCAGAGGGGCCGTGTGATATTTCTGCCGAGTTGGAAAACTGTTGTACAACTGACACAGTAGTCGGTGTTGTTGAAGCAACCGAAGTTGTTGCACTTTCGTCACAGCGAGGTCGCTTTCTGGTTCAGTCTCTTTTCCTAAAATGGTAGAAATCTGAAACTGGTGTATAACATGAACCTTCAGAATTCCCGCAATTTGTAATCGACACGACTCATCATTTGGAAGATTTATTATTTGATTGCTACTTACAGAAGTTGCTCCAATAGTAGTCGTAAAATATGATGTTAATTTTGGTAATTTTTCAGTTACTTCCTTCTGATGTATAACTCTTTTGCTTCCTGCAGATCCACTGGGATATGAACGTTTCGACATTTAATTTTGTAATTCGGTATTTATTTTTACACCGAAGATAGACGTTAACACAAAACAGAGCAGGTAAGGGATGACTACTCAAAGGACACTTCAGAGCACAGACAGTAACAACTACAGACAAAACAAACGTCACAACACTGCAGACAAATACAGGGAAATTCCCAATCGTCGAGTCGGTTTAAGTCGGTCCGTCACGTTTAATTTTAGGTCGCTATTAGCTCCGTGCAGAACTGTGCACTGCTCAAAGGTAATACGCAAGTAGGTATTGTAGTCAGTCATTATCGTTCGATTTTTTCATAGCAAATTTCTTTTTCAGTAATAAATATTTGTGATCATTTGGTGATCCGGCAGGAACTACAGGGCTTCTATCGATAGGCATGTGTCCCGAGTGCCCAATGGGAAAGAGGGGCCTGAGCTTTATCCTCATCGAATATTATCTGAGGTCACCACCCACTGCCAGATAATCTCGACTACTCTCAGAATGCATTGAATTGCAACCTCCAACAGCAGACTGTACATCCATCACAGCCCCACTTCTTTCTCCTGGCTGCAGCTAGAGCTGACCAGCATAACTCACCGAACACTCACTACTTTAGGTGGCGTTCCCCAACATAGTGTTGTAGGCCCTTTGCTGTTCCTTTTCTATATAAACTATTTGGGAGACAATCTGAGCAGCCTTTGTTTGCAGATGACGCTGTCGTTTATCGACTAATGAAGTCATCAGAAGATCAAAACGAAATACAAAACGATTTATAAAAAAATTCCAATATGGTGCGAAAATTGGCAATTGACCCTAAATAACGAAAAGTGTGGGTTCATCCACACGAGTGCTAAAAGGAGCCCACTAAACCTCGATTACACGATAAATCAGTCAAATCTAAAGCCCGCAAATTAAACGTCTAGGAATTACAATTACAAAAAACTTAAATTAGGTGGAACACATAGAAAATGTTTATTTATTTAATTATTTATTTACTTAGCATCCTTGTATCTCATCATTATAAAAATGATGTAGGATTTGTCATACATAGAAAATAGACCATGAAAAGATTTACAATTATACGTCCATAAATAAAATATTATTACATATAACATGAAACCATATGCATAACAACATTTATAATATGCTAAATTAGAAAAATAGATGACTACAATTTAGTTTTCAATATTGTGGGGAAGGCTAAACAAAGACTTTGTTTTATTCGCAGGACACTTAGAAAATGTAGCAGATCTACTAAGGAGACTGCCTACAATAACTTGTCCATTCTCTTTTAGAGTACTTTTGCACGGTGTGCGATCCTTACCAGACACGATTGATGGAGTACATCGAAAAAGTTCAAAGAAGGGCAGCACATTTTGTATTATAGCAAAATGGGGAGAGAGAGAGTCACTGAAATGATACAGGATTTGGGGTGGACATAATTTAAAAAATTCCAGTCACCAACTTTCTCCTCCGAATGCAAAAATCTGCATAGGGAGAAATCATCACCATGATAAAACACGGGAAATCAGAGCTCATACGGAAAGATATAGGTGTTTGTTCTTTCCACACACTATATGAGATTGGGATAATAGAGAATTGTGAAGGTAGGTCGATGAATCCGCTGTCAGGCACTTAAATGTGATTTGGAGAGTATCCATGTAGATGAAGTATCTGACATCCAACTAAAAACATGCAGCAGATGACAAATTGTATGTGGAGACCAACTCACTATTCAGTGGGTTTAGTAGGATTATGAAAATTTATATGGTGTACCGCATCTCTGTCGGTTACCTCCATGAGACAAAGGCGCAGTTCGTGCTGGACTCATGAAAATGGTTTCTCATAGGCTGCAAAAGTCAATCTTGCCTGAGAGATTAAGCTGTTCTCCGACTTCACTTTTAGTCAACAATTGGGTTCTCTGCTGCTGTGTTAAATGACTTTTCTGTGTTTCAATAATGGACCCTACTCTACACCCTCAGTTCACAGTAGATGTAAATGTCATATGAAATTTTTGGCTGGAATATCCGACAGTGTGGGCTCAGATGACTGTGTGAGGACTGATACGTAGACCAACTGTGGAGAGGTCGGGTAGTGTTCACGCAAGATAAGTAGTGCGCAAGTGTAGATAGATTTTCAGTTGTTGACTCATTGTTTGTGTCTGTTAGTTTATTTATTTTGCATTGAAAAAGAGGTAGTTTGGCAGCTACAACATTATATGTCAGTTGTAACAACAGTTATATAAAGACAATGAAGCAAGTAATGGAAAGAAGCTCCTTTTTACAAGTACTGGAAAGAAGTTCATTTTGAAGCTGCCTTACTTATCTGAGATAACTATGGACCACATTGTATGTGTGATTGTAATTTTGTTGCTCCAGGCCATTGCATTTTGCACACTCATGTCCTCATAAAGTAGGACAAGTCATTTTACTCAGAACATAAACTACTCAGCACACATCTAATTTAAGAAATATAGCACACAATGTTTTATATAAAATATATCAAAAGGTAAAGCTATCATCAACCTGAGCTCTGATTTGAGCATCACAGTGGTTTATTACAAGTGGTCCTGGTGGAGGTGGCATGTCCTTTCATTCCTCCTACCATTGAACTGATTTACCCACAGACAATTATACTGCTAGAAGAAGCCATCGCCATTGTAGAAGACAGCAAACAGGTGCAGGTGGTACACAATAATATACGTGTAATTCACAGCTTTCACAGTGCCCTTGACTACAACGAGTTGCCTGCTGTACCAACAGGTGGCATTCAATCTTGCAATGGGCAATGGTCATAATGTTCAAAAAAATTTCTGTCTTGCACTGGGGCGTCATTTGTACACTCCACAATATTTCAACAGGGCATGTGTCAGTCATCTTCAGGTGATCCATTGAAGACTGATGATGACTTTATGTAAATAAAAAACCAGATTCTGCAAGCAGACCCATAATGTCAACTGGTTACTGTGTCATCCACTGCCTTTTTGGCATCACTTGGATGCAGTATGGAGGGCCATAATGTCAGTCCTTGTTGCCTTCTCAGTGGACTCTGTTCCAGTCATTCCACCAAGAAACACACTCTATCTCTGGCAGTACCAGAAACTGAACCTGTGGCCTCTGCACAGTAGTCCTCTATGGTTGGAGAGAGAGAGAGATAGATAGAAAGGGGGTGGGAGGGGAGGGGGAGAAAGAGAGAGACAGAAAGAAAGGAAGATACAGACAGACAGAATCCTCTTAGCATCCTTTGGTAAGTTGTGTGTGACAGTACAGCTCCTAAGTCACAGTATAATGAGTCAGCTCTAATAGGAATGATTGGCATGTGGATAATGTGCAAGGACCCGACCATCATGTACAGAGAGGCAACCAGTGAGAAGGAGGGACTTCTTTCTCATAAAGTAAAACTGAATGATACTCACTGCTGTTAAGGTAAATTTTGGAAACTAACTGACATCAGCAGAAATATCCAAGTTACCACAAGTGCCACTGAAATCTCCTTAATAAAGTCATATTTCCAAGTACTACAGAAGGTGGACAAAAATATGGTGACAGCAAAAAAACACAACACATTACCATGGCTAATACAGTGTCAAAAAAGCCCTTGCGATCGCAACAACTTCCAGTCTCGGAAATGATAAATACAAGTCCTGTATGGTTTTTAAGGGACTCTTATACCACTCTCCCTGCAAATAGAGAAAGTTCAGATAATGATGATGGAGGTGGATAGTGATAGTGCACCCTTTCCACCAAAGAAGACAACAAATGCTCAATAACATTGAGATGAGCTGACTATGCTGACCAGGGAAGATGCAACAATTCACACTTGTGCTCGCAAAAGCATTCCTGGATGATGAGAGCTGTGTGAACAGGTGCCCTGCCATCTTGGAACACAGCATCACCATTATGGAACAAACACTGTACACTGGGATGGACCTCATCAGTCAAAATGGTCACATAATATTTGGCAATAATGCAACCTCGCAGAGTAACCATGGGGCTCATGGAATGTTGCAATATGACTGCCTAAATCATCACCATAGCCCTACCATGTTTCATTCTTGGGATATAGCCAGGTCAGTAGTTGGAAAAAGTGTGAAACAATACTCAACTGACTAAATAGCGTTCTTTCATAGCTAGCCTTGTTTTGAGGGCTTCGGCAAGACATTGTCCTGTTACGGGCATCTGCATCACAGATGAGCGGTTTAGGTATTCAAGCTCACCCAGCAATTGCCTGCTTCTGGTGCTCCATTTGTTTTGTTTTGTTTTGCTGCTGACTGGGTGCATGATTGTGATATTCAGTTCTACAGTGACTTTCAGCTGTTATCCTCTTATTTTTCATCACAATCCTCTTCAGTGACCATCCATCATGATTACTCAAAATATACTTTCATTTGCATTGTGAACATGCAAATGTTGTTTTTCCGCTTTCCCTATAAGCAGTGTAAATATTCTACACTTTGCCTCTTAAAATATCAAGCATTTCAGCTACCTTGGTTATGGAAGCACCCACAATACAAGTGGCAACAATTTGACTATGTTCAAATTCACTTAGCTCTGACATAATGCACTCATAACTACAAAGACAATTTTTCTGACCATGACTGACACTTGGAGTGTACTGAGGACATTGCTCAGTGCTGTTCATGGTCAAATACAGCAATGCCGCCTTGCAGGCTTGACTAGCATCTGCATTTATGTTCAAGCATGCGTTCCTCAGAGTGTTTCCATATCTTTGTCCATCCTCTGTATGTATGCAGCCAATGCACTTAACATGCCCCAAGGAGGGCAAAACAGCCAGAGCCCATTGGTATAATGATTTCTGCATACTTGGTTGCTGATACTGAAAAGCTCAAAAACTAAAAGAGTAATCATTAAAAATATTATATTTTTTACATTATGTGGCAACCATGAGTCTTGCAAACAATGGAACAAGTAGCACGCTTTTCCCAAAAGTTGTTGCTTCAAAGTTGCAGTGAAAAGGTTGTCTGATAGGTGACACAATAAAATAATAGTTTGCACATGCCAGATATCACTGTAAAATGGCTGGGGTGACTGCTGTCCTAATATCTTTACAAACCATAATTTGTATTTAAAATCTGGAGATTCTGTGATTTAGCATCTAACAAACCTTGTTGACAAGTATTGGCTAATCTATTTTGACAGAAGATCCATCTTTGTATCACAAGGTATGGGATCTGTGTGAACAACAGCTTCTGTTTTATTGTCGTTTTACTTGTAAAATCACAACAGATACATAGCATGCCGTTCATCTTCTTGGCTATGGCCATATGTGTTGCCCACTAATTATGTGGGATTGATTGATTCATGTGCTTCCAGTCTCTCCTGCTCAACTTCTAAACCAGCCACAGGAATAAGAAATGGATGTACTACTCTATAAAATTTAAAAAAAATGCTTTTAATGAAAGGTAGTATTTTGTCTGTCCTAGGTCTTGGGTAAAAGGATGATATACAGGGTGGTCCATTCATAGTGACCAGGCCCAATATCTCACAAAATAAGCATTAAACGAAAAAGCTACAAAGAACAAAACTCATCTAGCTTGAAGGGGGAAACCAGATGGCACTATGGTTGGCCTGTTAGATGGTGCTGCCATAGGTGAAACGGATATCAACTGCATTTTTTAGATAGGAACCCCCATTTTTTTTACATATTCATGTAGTACGTAAAGAAATATGAATATTTTAGTTGGACCACTTTTTTCACTTTGTGATAGATGGCACTGTAATAGTCACAAATGTATAAGTACATGGTATCATGTAACATTCCGCCAGTGCAGACGGTATTTGCTTCGTGATACATTACCCATCTTAAAATGAACTGTTTACAATTGTGGAAAAAGTTGATATTATGTTGATGTGTGGCTACTGTGATAAAAATGCCCAAGGGGCATGTGCTATGTATGGTGCTCGGTATCCTGGATGGCGTCATCCAAGTGTCCGGACCGTTCGCTGGATAGTTGCGTTATTTAAGAAAACAGAAAGTGTTCAGCCACATGTGAAATGGCAACCATGACCTGCAACAAATGATGATGCCCAAGTAGGTGTTTTAGCTGCTGTCATGGCTAATCCACACATCAGTAGCAGACAAATTGCGTGAGATTCAGGAATCTCAAAAATGTTGGTGCTGAGAGTGCTACATCAACATCGATTGCAACCGTACCATATTTCTATGCACCAGGAATTGCATGGCAATGACTTTGAACATCGTGTATAGTTCTGCCACTGGGCACAAGAGAAATTACGGGACGATAACAGTTTTTTGCATGTGTTCTATTTAGCAACGAGGCGTCATTCACCAACAGCAGTAACGTAAACCAGCATAATATGCACTATTGGGCAATGGAAAATTCACAATGGCTCTGACAAGTGCAACATCAGTGACCTTAGCAGGTTAATGTATGGTGCGGCATTATGGGAGGAAGGATAATTGGCCCCTATTTATCAATGGCAATCTAAATGATGCAATGTATGCTGATTTTCTACGTAATGTTCTACCGATGTTACTGCAAGATGTTTCACTGCATGACAGAATGGCAATGTACTTCTAACATGATGGATGTCTGGCACATAGCTCGCGTGCAGTATGACAGGTGGATTGGTCATCGAAGCATCATACCATGGCTCACATGTTCACCGGATCTGACGTCCCTGGATTACTTTCTGTGGGGAAAGTTGAAGGATATCGTGATCCACTGACAATGCCTGACAACATGCGTCAGCGCATTGTCAATGCATGTGTGAACATTATGGAAGGCAAACTACTCACTGTTGAGAGGAATGTCATTACACATATTGCCAAATGCACATCATTTCAAGCATTTATTGCATTAATGTGGTATTTAAAGGTAATCATGCTGTAACAGCATGCGTTCTCAGAAATGATAAGTTCACAAAGGTACTTGTATCACATTGGAACAACCAAAATAAAATGTTCAAAAGTACCTAAGTTCTGTGTTTTAATTTTAAAAAACCTACCTGTTACCAACTGTTCATCTAAAATAGTGAGCCATATGTTTGTGACTATTACTGCACCCTCTATCACAAAGCAAAAAAAGTGGTCCAACTAAAACATTCATATTTCTGTACGTTCTACACAAATATGTAATAAAACATGGGGGTTCCTATTTTAAAAAATGCAGTTGATATCCATTTGACCTATGGCAGCGCCATCTAGTGGGCCAACCATAATACCATCTGGTTTCCCCCTTCAAGCTAGACAAGTTTCGTTCTTTTTAGTTTTTTCGTTTGACGCTTATTTCGCGAGATATTTGGCCCAGTCACGATCAATGGACCACCCTGTATAATCTCACATAGCTCTTCTAAATCCAGAAGCGCAAATAGTCTGATATTAAAATGCAAGAGTCTTTTATGAAGAATTTGAAAGCTGTGAAGGCATGGTGTCCAAAAATATTTCCTAGTTGCAAACTGTTCACTACTGCAGTGTGGAGAGAGCAATATAACACTTCAGTGCTAATTTTATCATAAACTGGACAAGGTTGATTTCAGTGACAAATCAGTTGATAGTGTGTAGTTGATATATTTGGGGAACCTAAACAGTGTTAAATATGAAGATCAGTGTTCGCCTCCTGTCATATGACAACAGACTATGGATAATGTATTGCTCTATTCGTCATTTTCACATTCCTATGACATTAACCCATTCTTCCCACATTTTTTGAGGGATTGTAAAACTTGAGACTGATTAACCTTGTCCCTTCCAGCTCTAGTATATCTTTTGTTGACTGTGAACAGTTTTATCTCTGAGTACATTCCTACACATCAGATATTTTTACTTTTTATTTTAGTGCATTTTTAGAAACTGTTTGATGAATTTTGTTCCTTGTTCTGTAATTTTCGAAATTAATTACATTAAAAATATAATCCATTTCCACTAAACTTTGTCTTCAGTAAATGTAATTAACTTTTTCTGTTCATACCTTGTTTAGCGTTCTTTCGGCTTCTACAAAGTATTACATAGGTGACAGTACTTACCTTCCACTTTGTTTATCAGTTCTCTCATGAGACATTCTATTCTTTTGAAAACTGGATATCTTAAGAAGTTAATGTAAACAAAAGACCAACTGTATATTTAAATGTAGAAATAAAAGGAGAGAATTGTATTGATGTTTTAGTATTATATTTGCAAAATGTGCCAATGGCAGTTGAAACACTAATACAGAATTGAGGTTCTATATTCAAGTGTTTGTTATATCATCAGTGAATCATAATATTTCTTCTTCCTTAAGAGATCAGTTTCAGTGACTTCAGTTCCTCCTTAAGTTGTTTCTTCTCTTGCTCTGAGTATCCAACCAGGGGAGGACGTGGCTCACCCACATCAATTGGAGTCATCAGATTCATGGCTGCTTTCATTGCAGGTACCCAAACACCTTTTCCAAACAACAAAAATTTTAACTTTTCCAATAAGCATATATTATGCATACAAATTATTGCAAAAAACTCTCTCTCTCTCTCTGTCTGTCTCTCTCTCTCTCTCTCTCTCTCTCTCTCTCTCTCTCACACACACACACACACACACACACGGGGGGGGGGGGGGGGGGGCTAAAGTAAGTAAAATGGCAGACTGATACATACAAGATCTTTGAAATAAACTGCTGCAGAATAACAGAGGAAAAAAGAAAATCTTGTAATTTCCAATTTTAAAGATGTCATCTAAAGATTTATTTATTCAATTTTTCTTTGGACTTAGGATTATACTGGGTACTGGACAATTCCTCAATTAATATACATATTTCTTGAAATTTTTTAAACACATCATTTTAGCAAAAAATAATATTACATTTTTATACTACTCAATATTTTATAACTGTATACACTTTTGAAATGCAATCGTAATTGAGACAACAGTTTTATTCTCCTAGATATACCCTTACTACGAAGACAAAATAATCATTCACAGTTGATTTGAAACAGTTACTGTCCATAATTATTTTTGTATATTTGGGTAATGTGTTGTACAGTTTGATGCCAGGATGGAGTATGCCTTTTGAAATGATGCTGTATTTGTATGTTGTACATACACACTATTTATTTGTTTTGTATGGTAGCTTTGTATAGATTCATTATAAGTCAAGCATGGACTGCTGCTGTTTACGTTTTCTTTTACAGTAATTCTATTTTCTGGTATGTAACTACGTGGAAGTGGTAGTATTTTATTTTTCTGAAATAGCTGCATACATGATGACCATGGTCTACTCCTTCCATTAGTCTAATAATCTTATCCTGTAATCTAAATCATTTCAATTTGCTCCACAATTTCCCCAAAATACTGTTCCATACTTCAATACTGAGTGAACATAAGAAAAATATATGGTCTTGAGATTATTGTATGATCTACAGCTCCATGGTATTCATACTCTAAAACATGCTTTGCTTTTTTCTGTTTATGTATTCTACCTGTGTGTCCCATTTCTCATTATGTTCTAGCCAAGTACCAAGAAATTTTGTACTTCGTGTTTTTCCAAATGACTATTTATTTCAGTATGAGGATTAACTGGTGTCCTATTCTGTGTGGTGAATATGAATATGTCCATTGCAATAGTTTCTTTCCCCAGATTTATAATCGAACAGTTTGCGTCAAGTATTCTGCTGTGTTCTTGAGACAGTCTTAATGTTTCTTTCAAAAGTTTCTTTGTTATTTCACATGATTGAGATGTTGTTATCTGCAAGTATTGATTAAGCCATTGACTTCATGTGATGGTATCAAAGTGAAGTGTGTATCTGTTGGCATGTGAAATATTGTATCTACCTGCTCAGTTTTTGATGCCAGGTATGTGTGATGTGCTACTAATAAACAATCTTCTTATCTGGCAACATTCTACTCAGTAAAACTTGATTCCATCTTTAAAATCAGAAAAAATATGAAAAATTGGCTTCAAAACTGTCAGCATCAAATACACAAATGGTCTCTTGAAAGAGTTAGAAAGTTACTCGTTTTGATTATGTTAGTACTAAAAGATCATAATTCATAAATGCATTTTATTTTGCTAGTGTGCAAAGTATGCAAACAGATTAAGTGAAAAATATTTAACAGAATAATCAAAAGAATATGATAAATAATGAAAGAGAACATGAAAGAAAATGTGTGAATGCATTTAAATAACACAAATTATCTTACCGTATCTCGTCATGGCTTTAATAGCCTGGTTTAGTATCATTTGCTGTTTATGGGCCTCATGTGCATCACCTTTCTTAACACTCTCAAAAATTTTCTGTGCTAGCCCAGGAAGCATGTTGAGTGTTGTAGCTATAGTAGAATTATATCCAAGAGTAGCTGCACCTGCCAAAACCTGTTCAAACAGTTTTACAGTAGGATTAAAATAATTTGATGTAACACATTGTCACATAATTATTAACATAATAAACCAAAGAACATTTATATGCCTGCATAACAAGAAATGTTGCCACTTTAGAAGAACAAGTCAATAAATTAAATAAATAAAAAAGTAAAATGAAATATGATAGAACTATATGTGTCAGAACTTGATATGATGATATAAGTTGGTCTCTCAGGTTAGAAAACAGGGAAACTGATTTTTCACCATGCACCGTGACCACACACTGCAAGATGGCTTGAAAATTACAGATGCAGTAGGCATAGATTTTACAGTTGTTCAAAGATCGAAAAACTGTGTTATACATATAGAAATGTAAAATTTTACACTGCAAAAAATGCAGAAAAATAGTATCCCATAACTATACTATCAGTGAGTCACAACTGGAATATATCAACTCATACAATCCTTGGATGTAACGGTTTGTGGAGATTTGAAATAAAGTAATCACCTAACCTCAGCCATAGGTAAAATGCATAGCAGACTTCAGTTCATTGGCAAAATATTGGGAAAATGCAGCCTATCTATATAGGTGGCTACTTATGAAGCACTTTTATATCCCATCTCTGAATATTGCTCAAATGTGTGGGGCCTATAACAAATAGGACAAATAGTGGATGGTGAACATATATAGTGAAGGACAGCATAAATGGTCACAGGTTCGTTTGACTCATGGGGGAGCATCATGGAAATACTGAGAGGCCCAACATAGCAGACACTTGAAAATAAATGACAGATTCTGCAAAAGATCACTTGCAAGATTTCAATACCCAGTATTGAAAAATAACCTAAATATATACTTTAGCCCCATTTGTACCACTCCCAGAGCAATGCAAAGAGAAGATTATACTAATTACAGTGTGCACAGAGTCATTCAAGCAGTCATTCTTCCCATACTCCAAAAGTTATGGGAATGAGAAGAAACCAAACATGTGATACTATGCTAAGTACTCATTGCTATGCACTTCGCAGTAGTTTGCAGAGTACGTATGAACCTAGATGCAGATTTAGTATAAAGTTCAACAAAAATTTTTGTTTCAGTGTCAATAACCAACCATATTTTTCAGTGCATAGAAGGGGAAAATAAATATATAATAATCTGTGCAGAGACATTCATTCTGTATACATACTGATGAAAATGGATTAAAAATTGAATATGAAATAATAATAAATAATTTTTTATCCATTCTATAACTGAAGAATAAGGAAGGAAACAGTTATTTATTTAGAAGTTATACTCCAAAACACCATCTGTTTTTGGTTACAATATTCAAAGCCAGATATACTCTTGCTTAATGCTAAATATATAGTTTTAACAATAATTAATACTTAAAGATTGCTTCTACCTGAACATTTTTAATTATTCAACGTAAAAACAATAATGCACATACCTGGTCACATCCTAAGAAAACACTTACATCACCATTGTTCACCAATAAACATTGTATTGCTTCTTCTAAATTTGTGTTTGTATACTTTGCACCTGCAAATGTTGGTATTTCCTTCAAGGCAGCCTCCAAGAAATTTGGAACACTGACTGAAACATCAATCAGTTATTAATCACTAACAGACATTTGCACTGAACAATTGCATGAGGTTTGGCTGAAAGATTTCAGGTGTGGAATATATGTATAGAAAGGGGCACATTAAAAGACTACACATACACTCAAAGCTATAGCATAAGAAATGTATTTTATATAATATAATGGAGTTTAACAGTGAATCAAATAATTTTCTTTTGGCCAATTGTTTCTACTCTATTCAACAGCATCTTCACAAGGGCTCTGAAAATTAGTGGGTCTTGTAATGCAAATCACATTGCCACCATAACGAAATAATATTTGTGCACCTTTGACTTCTTTCTACATCCTATAACTGTTTCTCCATTGCAGTTTGATTAATATAATATAATGTAACAGAGTAACCTATGATTATTTTATATTAGTTCTACAGTATTTTTGCAATAGATTCTTCTACATAGGCATCAGAGATTAAACTTTCGTAGTTGGGGTAAGAAGTATGACATCATACTCTTGCATACAGCATTTATCACATGACAGTTTTCCACAAAAAAGGAATTGGCTGTACTCTTACAGTTGCCCTATCCAGCCAGTTTGGGTGCTTGACTTCCTGAAAAGTCTAATATCCTTGTCATGTTTTCAGGCATCGAAACAGCTAGATACCCATTTCGGCACTGGAAGAAAATTACTCCACTGTGCAGAACAGGTGTGGGCCAGGGATTGGACAGATAGCAGGGAAGGCATTGGGAAAGGTGTCGTAGTGATGCATGTGAGAGTGTACAGGGACATAGTGCAAACAGGATAATGGGCTGCTAGGTGCTGCATTGAGAGGCTGTGCAGTGGAGTGAGACAGGGAGGGTGGGGTGGGGGGTGGGGGGATATGGAGAGGAGACACAGAAACCAGAGAAAGGGAGAGGACTGCACAGATGCAGTGGGAGTTTAGAAGGCATGTATGAGGCTGGAGGGGAGCAGGGAAGTGGATAGAGGCACATCAGGAACAGAGACTGGCAAAGCTTGTGGCCAGGATTGTTAGAGAGCTGAAGATTATGTTGCAAGGAGGGTTCCCAAATGTGCAACACAGAATCAGGGATCAGTCGAAAGAGCAAATCTAGATATCAAAAATATGTTATCAACTTGGATGGAAACAAATGAACTTCCAAATGGTCTGAAGGGCTGAGGTTTGTGCAAGCAATGAAAAATAGGTCTTATCATGAAGGGATCAGATGTTCACCATATGAAGCCATGTTTGGGGTTCCAATGAAACGGCATTGTGACCTCAGCTCTTCCACATGATTTAATAAAAAATATAAACACTGAAGAAGGCTTGGAAACAATGTTAAACACCACTTCCACTGACTCACTGGAAACTGAAAATGATGGCCAAGGAATTGATGCCAGTGAATCAAATACTGAAACAGAAGAAACAGAGGCAGAAAGTGCAGCTGCAGTAGGTGAGGAAGCACCAGAGACAGGATTTGATGACAGTTAACAATGAGACACTAGCACCAGCTGATGGTTGTGATGAGATGCTGACAACTTCTAAAAGTGTTAATAAGGTGAAATAGGCCTGAGAAGATGCCAAAGAAGATCTTCAATTGCAGGCAAAGAAAATGAAAACAGCCTCATGTGACAAAATTTCAAAACCTTCAGTTGGACAGAATGTGAGAATTAAAGTACCAGATGTAGACAGGGCAAAAATTTATACAAAATCTGTAATAGCAGTAGTGATAAATTGCAGTATATCGAAGATGTTAGAGTGTACCAGCATAGCATTTGTTTGTGCAAAGAGCATTACATTTTCATCTTAACGTAGTGTTATTGTTTCCATATAATGTCAGAAATGTGTCTCTGTTTGATATTATGCCATTTTATAAAGTCAGTGTTTCATTATTTGATGTTTTAACATTCTACATCTTTTTTAAAATTACATAACATACATCCAAAACTGTACAATTATTGCCTTGCATACATCTCATGGCTACACACTTTTTAATTTTTATACCTATTTGAAACTCATAGAAAACCATTTGACTTGAGATGAAAGTACAAGCTCCCAGAATCATATGCAACGTAAAGAAACAAGATTTGTGTCACCCTCTATTTCCGGTATTAAAAATACTTAACATTACATGCCTGTACATATTTGAACTGACAGTCCCTACAAGAAAATATTTAAGAACCTCCAGCACATAACAGAAAAATAGCTTTGTGCACAGTCATAGAACAAGAAAGGGCAATAACATCTACATCTCCTACGCCAGGACATCAACCTGTCAGAAGAGTGTTCTTCAGAGAGGTAGACAATTATACAATCACTTTCCTAACAACATCAAATTATCAAAGGAAGAAAGCTTGTTCAAAAAAAAAGCTTAACTCATTTCTGATGTATCACAGCATCTGCTCTGTACATGAATTCCTCAACAATTGAAAAGGAAACTTATAATGTAAAATTATCAAACATAATGATATTATATAAATATTACACACACACACACACACACACACACACACACACACACACCAAACTTTTGCAGAGCAGTCATTTGTGATAAATTCTATTCTTATATCTAAAAACAAAGTTGATGTGACTTACCAAACAAAAGTGCTGGTAGGTCGATAGATACACAAACAAACACAAACACACACACAAAATTCAAGCTTTCACAACCAATGGTTGCTTCTTCAGGCAAGAGGGAAGGAGAGGGAAAGATGAAAGGATGTGGGTTTTAAGGGAGAGGGTAAGGAGTCATTCCAATCCCAAGAGCGGAAAGACTTACCTTAAGGGGAAAAAAGGACAGGTATACACTCGCGCACACACACACATATCCATCCGCACATACACAGACACACTGCTTGTGTCTGTGTATGTGCGGATGGATATGTGTGTGTCTTTCTGCTCCCGGGATTGGAATGACTCCTTACCCTCTCCCTTAAAACTCACATCCTTTCATCTTTCCCTCTCCTTCCCTCTTTCCTGAAGAAAGAACCGTTGGTTGCGAAAGCTTGAATTTTGTGTGTATGTTTGTGTTTGTTTGTGTATCTATCGACCTGCCAGTGCTTTTGTTTGGTAAGTCACATCAACTTTGTTTTTAGATATATTTTTCCCGCATGGAATGTTTCCCTCTATTATATTCATCATTAAATTCTATTCTTATATACACACAATCTTTATCTACTCTGTGTTCATTATTGACTTGTCCTGTGTCTGTACAAGATGTCACAGGTCCAAAATTAAATAAAAGAATAAATATGGACTTTCTGACAATTTATACATGTCCCAATAATTCATCTTCCTTTTCATACTCCCCACACCCTCTGTCATCCTGCCTCCCCATCCCCCTCCCCCCCAAAAAAATCTTACTCCCCTTCCTCTCTTTTTCTTTCTATCTCCTTCTATGTATGTATCTATTGGCTCATCTATGGTAAACTTTATATTGTGTGTGTGTGTGTGTGTGTGTTTACATACACAAAAGTTCAAAGTGATTAACACTTACAGTTTACACCAGTATAAGCTGGTAAATGGTAGTATAATAATGGTGTTTTTGGTGCAGCTTTTCCAACTTCTTTCAGGTACCTCACCAGGTCCTGAATTGAAGCAGGGCGATTGAAAAGTTCAGGCAAACAAAGCAGTCCAGAAACTCCAAGGTCCTCACAGTGTTTTGCCTAGAAGAGAATTTTATGAATGGTTATGTTAGTAAATAATTTTCTATCTCTCAGTCATACTTACATGACATAAAACCTGCATCATTTATCATACAAAATAAATGAAAAATATAGATAATACTGTGCTTAATTTGAACATATGTAATAATGCATTTTTCAATAAGAAGGAATCATTCTGAAATATATTCACTCATTCAAACTGTTAGTGAACTATGAGCTGTTGATTTTATAGATTACACTGTACTGCAGCTATTTCATGCCGTCATATAGAGTTTAATGATGATGTACATACTGTAAGGACTTGTGATGGAAAAAATATGCAGTGTCTATTTTCCATATGACAATTCAATTAAACTATCCATTACAGGTACTGGTTATACCTATCCAACTTATTTGCTTCTAGACAGTAATAAAATTATTCTTCGTGTATCACAGAGGAAGAACAGTCAAAACAGTGGCATCTTATCTTAGTACAATAAGTACACAGAACACCTCTTAGTTTGATTTTGGATTTTTCTTGGAACAGTGAAGCCCAACTGTTTAAGGATTTTTCCACTGGACATGGCTCTTGATCTCTAATAGCCAAAGCTTGTCGTGGAGTAAATACCTGTTGCCAAAAATGTTTCTTCTCAATTGCAAATTTCTTTTTCTCAAACTTCTGGGTCAAATGTGCCATAAATTTGAGGAAAAATACTATAAAATTATAGGGAGCAGAGTAGCTAGCCATTATTTACTTTCAGAAGGTGAAACTAAAAGTAGTGCTTATAGACACATATAAAAGTAGAAACTACTAACCCTAACGCCCAGAGGCGACAGCGGCCATGTGTGGGTGAATTATGTACATTTGGTTGTATGTGTGTTTTGTTTTGTCTGTGTCAGATGAAGGCCTTAGTCAAATAGCTAAATAATACCTAACAGTTGTGACAGTTTGCCCTGCTTTACTTATCTCTTCATTTAATGTCCTCGGTGTCAACATACTGCGTTGCTACGCTGGCTAAAAAATGGGTTGTGGATTCCGACACTGACTACTGTAAATAATGTAGCTGACAGGTGCACAGTTGTGTTTCACAGTACTTTAATTTCACTTTTCACAACCCCCTAATAATACACAGTTATATGGCCAGTGCACTATTGTTTAAGTTTCAATAAGCCTTATTAATAGTGTGCAGGCAAACCTCCACATACTGCTACAATAGTTTACTATTGAACATCTACAAACAGTAAAAACCTAACCACAAAGTTCACAGTTCTTGAAGAATAGAAAGGTGCGTATGGAGCAGACACTGTCATTGTTTTAACATACAGCCTAATTGTGTAACACTTATTTCACAGTTAAGTTGCAACATTGTTGTTGTTCTAAACAACGCAGGCTCATCTGAAACTCAGCTGTGGACTGACTGTCTCAGGACCAAAAATCAGGCCCTTATACAGGGTGAGTCACCTAACATTACTGCTGGATATATTTTGTAAACCACATTGAATACTGATGAATCAATTCCACAGACTGAACGTGAGGAGAGGGGTAGTGTAATTAGTTTATACAAACCATTAAAAAAATGCATGGAAGTATGTTTTTTTAACACAAACCTACATATAAACAAATATAAACAAATACATAATCAGTGCCATTTGTTGCATTGTAAAATGTTAATTACATCCAGAGATAATGTAACCTAAAGTTGACGCTTGAGTACCACTTCTCCGCTGTTCGATCGTGTGTATCGGAGAGCACCGAATTATGTAGGGATCCAAAGGGGACGGTGATGGACCTTAGGTACAGAAGAGACTGGAACAGTACATTACGTCCACATGCTAACACCTTTTTATTGGTCTTTTTCACTGACGCACATGTACATTACCATGAGGGGAGAGGTACACATACACATATGGTTTCCGTTTTCAATTACGGAGTGGAATAGAGTATGTCACAACATGTCAGACCAATAGATGTTCAACATGGTGGCCATCATTTGCTGCACACAACTGCAATCTCTGGTGTAATGAATGTCATACACGCCACAGTACATCTGGTGTAATGTCGCCGCAGGCTGCCACAATATGTTGTTTCATATCCTCTGGGATTGTAGGCACATCACGGTACACATTCTCCTTTAATGTGCCCCACAGAAAGAAGTCCAGAGGTGTAAGATCAGGAGAATGGGCTGGCCAATTTATGCGTCCTCCACGTCCTATGAAACGCCCGTCGAACATCCTGTCAAGGGTCAGCCTAGTGTTAATTGCGGAATGTGCAGGTGCACCATCATGCTGATACCACATACGTCGACGCGTTTCCAGTATGACATTTTCGAGCAACTTTGGCAGATCATTCTGTAGAAACCCAATGTATGTTGCAGCTGTTTCGGCCTCTGCAATGAGGTGGGGACCAATGAGGCGGTCGCCAATGATTCCGCACCATACATTTACAGTTCACAGTCGCTGTCACTCTACCTGTCTGAGCCAGCGAGGATTGCCCACGGACAAGTAATGCATGTTCCGTAGATTCACTGCCCCGTGGCTTGTGAAATCTGCTTCATTGGTAAACAGGTAGAACTCCAACGCATTCTATGTTAATGCCCATTAACAGAATTGCACTCAGTGACTAAAGTCATCACCATGTAATTGCTGATGTAGCGACACATGAAACGGGTGAAAGCGGTGACGATGCAGTATACACATAACACTACTTTGACTCAGTCCACCAGCTCTCGCAATGTCCCGTGTACTCATGTGTGGGTTCATGGCAACAGCAGCTAACACGCCAACTGCACCCACTTACAGTAAACAGCAAATCCCTTTGTTTGGTCTATTCGTGGTGGGTGGAGGTCACCTATAAATCAGTGATTCGATCTGTTACTTTTATTGTCGTTCACAACACTACTTTAGGAAACCTTTTCAGGTTCCATGTCTTTCACACCTCTGGCTTTTCGATCATGAACTCCATGCAGTTTGCATCTGCTGAGATCTGCTGTCAGTCTTTGGAATTTCTGTGCTCAGAATTTCAGGATGTCTTTGCAGAAGGTCTAGGATGCACCACAGACTTCCAAGCCCACATAAACTCGAAGCAGTTGGCTTGGCTTAGATTTTTTCATGCAAGGCAGAGGCCCCTTCTCCTCTCCTCCTCACACCAGCCACCTTTGCCTGTATCCCCAGGCCTCTGACAACTGGGGATTGCTCGCTCCTCTCACCTCTGGGGCCTTCATGGACATGGACGCTGTCTCCAAATCCCAGTCATTTGCAACTTGCCCCAGGAATCAGTGCAACTTGCCCCAGGAATCAGCAACTCTCTACCTGCCCCCCCCCCCCCCCCCACACACAAGAGGGGAGGAGTGTAGTGACCCACACAGATCCACACCTGAGATCCAGGTATACAATTGTAGAGTGCACCACAGAAGTCAGCAAACACAGCTAGAAGTTCAAACACCATCAGAGGCTTCCACTTGTGGATGCACGCACAGCCTCTAGTCAGCTTTTAGAGAGGAAGATGAGCTTATGGGCACACAACAGCAATGTTATTGGTGGGCTTTTAGAGATGGGCCAGGCCAGCTCTAACTCATTTACATGTTTACCTATGCATATGTGTTATCAGATTGTTACTGTGAACCACTCCTTGGCTAGTGTACCCATTGTAATAACTTGTTTTCTAGACTCAATAAAGTTTGTTGTGTCAGTCATCATGTGGTGTTCTCTTGTGCAGTTAGAACAGACTTGATATGTCAACGTTAGCTTCAGAGATAGTATAACTGGTTTATTAGATATTATGTCAACTGTTTAGCATAGAGGAGAGAATTGTGGCTCAAATGAGCATGTGTTTAACAATGATCAAATGAGAACATCTACTAATGATGTTGCATGCACTCATTTTCTGTTTAATAATGTGATTGAGCACTATTATAACAGCTTAGTTTGATATCTTATTTTCTAATTGTCAGCTCTGCACTTACATAGTTTGAGAACTACGTGAAAAGTGTAAATTTTGTTCTGCACTGCCTTTTGGTTGTGATAGTAAGTCTATAGAACTTATTGAGGTATTGAAGCACTTCTGTTAACTTGAATTGAACAGTTTATATTGTCACACCTTTGTAAAGGAAAGGCAAAACTGCTACAGAGGATCTTCCATTCTGCAACACAGTGTGCACTGTTTTTAAACTTGCTGTCCGTTTAAAGGTGTGTGCCAAACCAGATTGCAAGCCTGTAACTGGGAAGGATCTGGGTTCAAGCCTCAATCCAACAGCCAATTCTAATCTGGCAGGAAGTTTGAGACAGTTGTTACTGATTATTTACTAATATGCTGGTAACTTGTCTGGCAGCTCAGACCAGCATTCTGATCTGAGCTGCCAGAGATGGCAGTAATGTGTGCGTGACATGAGCTTGCTTTGTGTGTGTGTGTGTGTGTGTGTGTGTGTGTGTGTGTGTGTGTGTGTGTTTTTCTGTTTTTGATGAAAGCTGTGGATGAAAGCTAATATTTAAGTGTCTTTTAGTTGCACCTGTCTGCAACTTAATGTGAAATCTTTATGGTAAGTAGCAATCTATCTTTTCCTTACATTAGGAAAAGATAATGTATTGTAGTGTGACCTTCACACAACAAAGAGGAACAATTTCACTTTTCTGCTTGGCTAATGATTACATAATAAATTCATGTTGGTAGAGTAGCTGAAATATTCAGGAAGTTTAAATTACAAATCTTGCTTATGTCACTCTGATTTGTATTTACTGTAGACAATCACATTAGGCTATTGTTGTTTCATTAAATACTACAGACCAAGTCTATTAGCATCTAATGTCCATTGATTTAATTACTGAGTGGATATTAAACCCACATAAAATAGAAAAGAAATTACTTATGTTAGCAGAATGGAATAAAAGGTACATCAAGATTACCATATGAAGGACATCCTTCATACAAGCTCCTCCAACCTGAACCATGACAACTTGTTTGGTGGTTTTTGCAGCATCTACCCATGCCTTTGTAACTGCTTTCCTCTCATCAACAGTCATTGACATTCCTTCTCCACTTGTTCCATTTACTACAAACAACAACATATTAATGTAAGAGAGAGAACCAAAATCCATAAACAAATAAATACAACAATTGCATGCAATATAGTGTTGTAAAATTTTGAAATCCTCGAGTAAACATGTGCTACTTAATTACATTACAGAGAATATTACACAGGATTCTCTTTGCAGACTAAAAAAATAAGCTGTGGAGCTCCTATCTATTCTAAAAACTATTCATTCATTTTGTTTGTGAAATTTCTTTACAATTGATACATACATCAAAAATTCATTAATTAATCTTCAAAACATAAAGTGACATGACTTTTATTATTCAAATGTCAAGAAATATATGTTTTGTGATATTATGTAACCACAGTCATGCTTATTTTGTTATATTCAGTCCTACAAGCAACTGATATAAGCAGATTATTCAATAAACTGTTTTTGCTTATGATCACTTTTCTTCTTCATTTGCTTTGGGCCTCCTATGTATTTTGTAAATAACTACATCTGACGTAACTTACATCTTTTCCAATAATTTTCCACTCAATCAGAGTGTGGTTGCTTATGAACTCCTCATTCTTTTTCTCCAGTTTCCTTTTTTTTTTTTTTTTTTGTTTACTACAGATAGGAGACTCTAAAACCTTCTTTCAAAATGTATCTCAGTTCAGAATTTCATATTATTCAGACTTCATCTCTTTCAGAATATTCACGATCAACCACTTTCAATAAATAAATATTGGCTTCATAAGGAATACCAACAATTCATAACTGGCATAATTAATTACTTAATTCATCCAGTCACACTTGTTCCTTAAATTCCATTATGAAGAAAGTCACCAAGGATGTCAATTTTTACATTAACAGACAAAACTAGTCACTGTTGGCTGCTTCTGTAAAGTATGCTAAAAACAAATTTGCACCAGTACTGGCCTTCTCACACAGATAAGTTTAGGATTGCTTCTGGATTACTTTATATATGTACTTACAAGCTAAACAGCTACGTTGAAGAAAATTTACCTGCTCACTAATCATTTGGTGTTTTCATCTTCTACTTATAACAAAGCATCAGCTTTCTACACAATGTTGAAAGAAGCTCCGATCTGGATAATACCAATATTAGAGTTACGCAGAACTTACATCTCTGAATTGAAATATCCTGATAAATTATAGAGGAGTGGACGATGAGATATCCTCTTTCATTGTTTTTGAATATGAGGGGATTTTCAATATCCTGCCTTGTTGTTTACTGGCACCTTTTATCGGTTTTTGCACCAAGTTTAAAACTACATTCAAAACTGTAGTCTATATGAGAATTATTTTTACTCCTAATATGTGATTGTGAATTATACAGTTCATCCTAAATTCACTCTTGTTGCTATTCACAAGTACCATTAGGGAGTATTTGTATTGACACATAAGTGTAAGAATCCCTAGGTCCATGAAGGGGCTTCTGCAAATGTTCAGTTATCAATTTTATACACAATTTTTACAGAATTTCAAACAATGAAAAATTCAGGATGGAATATAACAATATTATGAAAAGTAAAGTTGCTCCTCACTATATAGTGGAGATGCTGAGTCACAAATAGGCACAACAAAAAGACTGTCACAAATATTGCTTTCAGCCAGTAGGGCATTCATCAGAATAGACAGCAAACACACACATACACACTCACACAAATGCAACTCAGACACACACATGACTGCAGTCTCAAGCAACTGAGGCCTTAGTTGCCTGAGACTGCAGTCCTGTGTGTGTGTGTGTGTGTGTGTGTGTGAGAGAGAGAGAGAGAGAGAGTGAGAGAGAGAGAGAGAGAGAGAGAGAGAGAGAGAGAGAGAGAGAGTTGCATTTGCATGAGTGTGTATGTGTGTGTTTGCCATCTATCCTGACAAAGGCCTCACTGGCCAAAAACTATATTTGTGGCAGTCTCTTTGTTGCACCTATCTGCGACTCAGCAGCTCTGCTATAAGGTGAGTAGCAAGTTTCCTTTTCATAATATTTTTAGAGAATTTTGTAGAATTAAACCTTTTAGACATTAGCTGTATTTCCCCAGAATATTAGGGCATTATTGAGTGAAGGTAAATGAAGTATTTCAGCTGTCCCTTCTGCCTGTCAACACAATTAGAGAGAGTTTTAAATACAAAGTAGGCATAACTGAGCTGTTTGGTTAACTTATCTACATCCTGGTGCCACATAAGTTTATTATCCATCAGAATGCCTAGAAACTTCACTCCTGGAACTTCAACCATAGTGTACCCATTGATCTCTAATTCTGGTACCTATAAGTTTGCAGTTAAGTATTATGAGTTTTTCTTTAATTACAGGTTAAGCTGTTAGCTGTGAACCATATGTTATCATATACCATTATTCTTCTGACTGCATCTAACATTTATGTGTTTAGGCTCTTTATCTATATAGTTGAGTCATCAGCAACTCCATAGTTTTTCAAGAGTCCTCCAGTCTTCCAGTTAGGCCAAGAAAAGGAGTGGACAAAACAGTTCATATTGTAGGATCCAATATTTAATATTTCTGCCATTCTGAATTTATTCTTGTTTCCATGAAACCATTTGTTGCTAAGATATGATCCCATACATACAAGGGGAATGCCCTTAGCACCACATCATTCCCGAACAGAATTTTATGAACTATTTAATAAAAGGCAACAGAACAAGATAACTTGAAATGCCAAGAGAGCATTTTTTCTTGTTCATTTCTACAAGATCTGAGTTCTTAAAAGCACATATTGCATTCTCAGTAGAGAAGCCAAATAGAATTGCTGTTACGATGTTATTCTCAGAGTGATGGTTCAGTATACTGTTGTAAGCTACTTTATCATAAATTTCTGAGAAACAGATAGGAGGTTGATGGGTCTTATTTCCACTTTTGTGGATGGGTACTACTACTGCATAAGTGTCTTTCAGCAACTTTATTTTTAATCACTGACAGGTTGTAAAGGTAACTCAAGGGGCTAACACATATTTAGCAAAACTGATGTCTGGTGGTGGAATATGCAATGATGATCTGAGTAAATCTAATGGATCTGTCTGTGATGGACAGTTTTTGGTGCCTGTGTTTTCAGCTACTGCAAATAGGAATTAATTGGATTTAGTTGCCAATGACTTAATGTCACCTGCATTATTCTATCATCAAGGAGTGTATATCATTTCCCCTGTCAATTTTATTTGTTTCATGCCTAATAATACTTGTCAACAGCCATTTTGTATTTGGAATATGATATATCAGTTATTATATATTCTGGTGTGCAGAATCTGAATCCACCTTTCAAAATGTTCCTGCAGTTAAGATTTTCGAGTTTTGTAAAGAGTTTTTCTACTGTCAGGCATTCAACCATTTCAAAAAAACATTCCTAAATTGAGTGAAGCAAAGCTGAAAGAAGGTATATTTGGTGGATCACAAACAAGAAAAGTGATGAAGGATCCACCCATTGATATAAAACTCACAATTATCAAATTAGCCACTGGTCACCTTACAGAGCAACTGTGAAGGAATTTTTTGGGTAACAGAAGAGATGATAACTATGTTTCGATTATAAATGATTTGTTCTACAGCTGCTAGACCACGGGGTGCAGAACATCATTTAAAATTCACTTTTAACTTTCCCACCTTGATTTATTTTCAGAAAATTTCGGAGCCACAAGCAGTGGGCAGGGTGAATGCTTTCATCCAGACATCTGTATAATGAAACACTGTTATCAATGTCACTGAAGCCCTTAAATGATGAATGATTACTGCTGGGGTCTTTTTGGGGAGGGTGATGAAATGACAGATGAAAGAAGAGCACCATTGTCACAGTTTTTGAATATCAAAAAACATTAAAATTGAAAATATATTGTGAACTAATTTAGCACTCATACTGCTGTCCACTGTAATTGTCTGACCCACTGCAAAGGAAAACACAGTTCATAGTCTTTTAAGAATTTCTTAGGAGAGAATGAAATTTCTCCTCTACTGAGTGTCCTTGTTAACTTTTCTCCCATTGTTCAGACCATAAATTTCTCTGGATAGGATAACTGAGACAACATAATTCTGTAAAACTGTATGTTTATCTTGGTAATATAACACCTTTTTCTCCTCATTTTTAAGGGGGGATTTGAAAAATCTGATTGTAGTTTGCATACATCTTACATCAGTAGATGTACGTATTTTCTCCTAACTCAAAGAATTATCATGTTAAAAGTAATATTTCATTCATTATCCTACATAAAAGTTAGGAGAGTAGTATTTCATTACTGGGCACCACCAAGGAAAAAAAGTACTGGCAGAACTCCTTAGAAAGACTTAAATTATGGCTGAGGGAGAGTTTAATAGCACACCAACCAGAAACTTCAGATTAAGTGCCAGTTTAATTTTGCAGCATCTGAGAAATTTGAATTGATAATGTCTTAATTATAGTTTTGACAAACACATAAAAGTGCTGCATACATTTATTTCACTTCTCTCTTTGGTTGGATTTTGTAATATATAATTAAACAATAAATTATTTACTTTGATTTGTTATGAAATATTAGCAAACAAGGGAGTGTTTAGTGAATGTGAGAATTCAGAACTGATGTAATTCAATATTTATTTTCATAATTAGTGGGTACAGTTGACTTAATGAAATGGTTCTACAAAGTTTAAGTGCATAACATGTTCATCAATGGTGAATTTTCTGTAAAACTATAGGTCAGTGGAAAGTGTGAGAATATTTTGTCATTTAGTAGGAAGAAATGGTGGTAAATATGATTCTGTTGTTATCTAGAAAGGAGTTTTGAAAGTGTTTCTATCCTACAGAGCATTATAATATTATATCACATGACTTCCTTTTTTCTTGTGAGGGTATGCAACGCCATTTTTTTCTGACGTACAAGAAATGCTAAGTTAAAATCAATAAAAGACCAAGCAAAACCACTACAGACTACTGGAGTATATAAAATTAAGTAAGTGTTAAGCATAGAGGAGAGAGGCCATGGAGTTAAAAAATGTCTGAAAGGGCACAAAGAACATGTGTGGTGCTTCAAGCAATGCAAAAAGCCAGTCATAGCTGAACATATCCTATTGTCAGGACAAAGTCTTTGCGAATGTTCACAATTTAATAAAAGTACCATAAAATATAAACAGAAAATCAGACAGGCGGTCAAGATTGTTAAACACCCAAACAGTTTTAACTGTAATGACATCCTTAGGCTGTTGGTGGCATGGCTGCCTGTCCTTAGTGCTACAAGGATGATACCAGAATATGCAAAGATAAATGCAATTTGCACTCACATCCCATTCCCTAGGCTCTACTACAGCATTGAATAATTCCCCAACCACAGCAACATTTTAACAGCCTATCATTAACATTTACAGTGGTAAATGTTGGAAATACTCTCCTTAAATTCCCAGAAATATGATAGTGCACATACATGTGCAGCCAGTTTCTGGGAGAAGGCTTCAGGCTGAATGTCAAATCAAAAGATTTCTTGCAAGAGTGACATGGTACCATAGCCTGAGAACTTTTAATCTCACAGTGAATGTAATATGATAAAACTAATTTGAATTATAAGAAAGAAGGGGATAAAGTGCATCATGTTTAAAATCAAGTTCAAATTCAACTAGTGTGATCTATTCCTTTTTTTTCATTTAAATGTGAGATTTACTTGATCCAGTTCTTCACTCATTATTTTGTTGTTATTGTCTGGTTTCTGTGTGCTTCAGTGTTTTAACACAGATAACACAATACAGCAGAGACAATGATTTCATTAATTTGTAACTGAAAAATTTATCTTCAACTACTTATATTCATGTTACAGTGGTATACACATCAGTTAATTCAAAATTCCAAGGATCCAGTATATACATGGGGTTTACATGATGATGATTCAAATTTTCAGGGGTGATGGAGAAGGCTAAGTGTATCAAACTGAGGTAAGCAAACTTGATCTGTAAATGAACAAGTCAAAAGTTAGAAGCAAAAATCGTTCTGATATCTCTGACAGCAGACCTCTTCTATTGAAAGCTCTATGCTTGCCATATTTTGGAAGGAAACAGTATAGACCAAATCAATAAAAAACATCCAGGAAAGATGGGCTCTAACGTGCATACTTTAAGAGCTCTGAGCACTTTCTCATTTTTGCGTGAAACGCATATCTTCTACTGAACAAGAGCTCATAGCTCCTAAGGTATGCACTTTGGAGCCCATGTTTCCTGGACATTTTATGTGTTCCCAAAATATGGAAAACAAAGTGCTTGCAGAAGAAGAGGCCCACAGACCAAGGTATCAGAATGATTTTCACATAGAACTTTTGACTTGGTTGTTTATGAACCAGGGTCCATTACCTCAGACTGATACATTTAACCTTCTCCATTACCCCTGAAAGTTTGTAACGCACCACAGAATCACCCTGCAGGTTAAGTGTTGCAATCATATGCACATAATTTCTCAGTTTCCATTCATGAAATGATTGCAAAGGGCCACAAATATCCCTGCCATACACTGTGCACTTGTATGCGATGTAGATATATAGATACATCATCATCATCATTATTTCATCATCATCATCATTTAAGAATGATTATGCCTTCCAGCGTTCAGTCTGGAGCATAGCCCCCTTATAAAATTCCTCCATGATCCCCTATTCAGTGCTAACATTGGTGCCTCTTCTGATGTTAAACCTATTACTTCAAAATCATTCTTAACCGAATCCAGGTACCTTCTCCTTTGTCTGCCCCGACTCCTCCTACCCTCTACTGCTGAACCCATGAGTCTCTTGGGTAACCTAGCTTCTCCTATGTATGTAACATGACTCCACCATCTAAGCCTATTCGCCCTGACTGTTACATCTATAGAGTTCATTCCCAGTTTTTCTTTGATTTCCTCATTGTGGACGCCCTCCTATCATTGTTCCCATCTACTAGTACCTGCAATCATCCTAGCTACTTTCATATCCGTAACCTCAACGTTATTGATAAGGTACCCTGAATCCACTCAGCTTTCGCTCCCATACAACAAAGTTGGTCGAAAGATTGAACAGTGCACAGATAACTTAGTCTCGGTACTGACTTCCTTCTTGCAGAAGAGAGAAAAACGTAGTTGAGCACTCACTGCATTAGCTTTGCTACACCTCGCTTCCAGTTCTTTCACTATGTTGCCATCCTGTGAGAATATGCATCCCAAGTACTTGAAACTATCCACCTATTCTAACTTTGTTCCTCCTATTTCGCACTCAATCCGTTTATATCTCTTTCCCACTGACATTACTTTCGTTTTGGAGATGCTAATCTTCATACCATAGTCCTTACATTTCTGAACTAGCTCTGAAATATTACTTTGCAAACTTTCAATCGAATCTGCCATCACAACTAAGTCATCCGCATATGCAAGACTGCTTATTTCATGTTCACCCATCTTAACCTCACCCAGCCAGTCTATTGTTTTTAACATATGATCCCTATATAATATGAACAACAGTGGAGACAGGTTGCAGCCTTGTCTTACCCCTGAAACTACTCTGAACCATGAACTCAATTTACCGTCAACTCTAACTGCTGCCTGACTATCCATGTAAAGACCTTTAATTGCTTGCAAAAGTTTGCCTCCTATTCCATAATCTCGTAGAACAGACAATAACTTCCTCCTAGGAACCCAGTCATATTCCTTTCCTATATCTATAAAGCATAGATACAATTCCCTGTTCCATTCATAACACTTCTCCATTATTTGCCGTAAGCTAAAGATCTGGTCCTGACAACCTCTAAGAGGCCTATACCAACACTGATTTTCATCCAATTGGTCCTCAACTAATACTCGCACTTTCCTTTCAACAATACCTGAGAAGATTTTACCCACAACGCTGATTAAAGAGATACCTCTGTAGTTGTTACAATCTTTTCTGTTTCCATGTTTAAAGATTGGTCTGATTACTGCTTTTGTCCAGTCTGATGGAACCTGACCCGACTCCCAGGCCATTTCACTTATCCTGTGTAGCCATTTAAGACCTGACATTCCACTGTATTTTATGAGTTCTGACTTAATTTCATTTATTGCACTGCAATCTGTTGACCACTTTCTCCACTTCCTCAAGTGTGATCCTATTTCCATCATCATTCCTATCCCATTCTACCTCAAAATCTGAAACATTGCTGATCGTATTTTCACCTACATTGAGCTACTCTTCAAAATATTCCCTCCATCTGCCCAAGGAATCCACAGGATTCACAAGCCATTTTCCTGACCTGTCCAAAATACTTGTCATTTCCTTCTTACCTTCCTTTCGAAGACTGCTAATTACACTCCAGAATGGTTTTCCATCAGCTTGACCCAAAGTCTCCAACTTGTTTCCAAAGTCTTCCCAAGATTTCTTCTTGGATGCTGCAATTATCTGTTTGGCTTTGTTTCTTTCTTCAACATAACTTTCTCTGTCTACCTGAGTTCTAGTATGTAGCCATTTTTGATACGTCTTCTTTTTCCTTTTACAGGCTGCCTTGACTGTGTCATTCCACCATGCTGTTTGCTTCATCCTACCTTTACACACTACTGTTCCAAGACATTCTTTAGCCACCTCTAGTACTGTGTCCCTGTACCTTGTCCATTCCTTTTCCAATGACTGTAACTGACTACATTCAACTGACTGGTACCTATATGGGATCGCTGTTATGTACTTGTGCGTAATATGTAGATACGGGCAATAATATTAGGGGAGCTTCGACTACTGAAATTTTACATCTTTCATGTTTTCAAAATTACTTTGAGTACTATATTGTAACTGCCCAGCAAGCAAATTTCATGTTAATTACTGAATTCGATGTAATTTACATTTCTCTCCTTTGTACTCCTCAAACAATGGTGAAAGTAAATATTAAGGGAAAAAATACTGCACAGAATAACAATTATCTCATTTAAGTGAAGTGTGAACTTACCCAAGACTGCATTAATTCCAACATCAGAGAGATATTTAGCGTATTTTGGTATGATATCAAGATTGACACTCTGTGCACTGAAAAAAAAGGAACAAATTAAATTGAAGTCAGTTTAAAATGCAGCACCAGGAGTATGAATGCAAATATGTAGCATAAAGTAAATTCTCTGTATGATCATGTGCAATAATAACCAATGCAAACAGAGAATATTATTACCAACCTGTCCCTCTTGAAAGGAGTCAACACTGGTGACATCAACCCCTGGAAGTGGTACTTCTGTGAACATAATCATAATTTGATAGTCATGTCACCAAACTTTGATTAAGTAAAATTTGAAAGATTGCATTGCTTTATCAACAAATTAGCAACATTTGTCAAACTTTTTTTGCATTTTTGAGAAGGTTATAACTTAATATTAGCAATGTTAAGCTTTACTATTGTATTCATTTTCAAGAAATATATTGTAAGGCAGTGACAACCTCTATCACAAATTTAATGGTAGCAAAATGTTGACAGCAAAAACAAACTGAATAACTCACTTTTGGGGGGGGGGGGGGGGGGCAGTAGAAGCTGTATAAAAATAGATATCAAATGCTGAACTTTCACTTTCAATGACTAATAGAGTAGACCTGACTTTGATACGAAAACAGCTAGATTTGTAACTGCTACAGCAGCATTATACATGAGAAAGAACTAAAAGATCAATATTACATTGCAAGTTTTTGGTAAGATAATGACTATTTGTTGGAGCACACTAAAAAAAATCATTCAAATTTCAATACCAGTATACCTATTACAAGCCAATATCTTTGTGTATGTCTTAGTTAAAATAGACAGGCAGAAAAGTTTCCAAATATGAATGCAGGAAAAATTAAAGAAAAAATGTGCACAGCTTATAAGCAATTGATTTTCATTCAAAATTTTGACACTCCAGTGGTTTTTTAAAGATAAACCTCATTAAAAAGGACAAATTCTCAAATTGCAGAACTGCCCCTGTGAGAAACTGAATTGAAGATAGCAGCACATTCAACAGTCACTCTTAGCATGTCCACTGTAGCAACTATCCTTTTCAGTATATTGTCATTATTCCATTCTGAATTTTCCATTTTTTTATTGTTAGATAAAGTCTTAAGGAATCCATTGTGCACTCGTTTAGGGCATTATGTAGAAATACCAGATGGCAGGTGGTGTAATTAAACTGATAGTGTTCCAAGCACTGCAATGCAGGCTGTATACATTGCAGGAGAGTGGAACATGGTAAGTATGTTCATTAGTCGGTGTACTCGAGGAGTATGCACAAAGAATAATAGATCCACTTTCTGCCCATGTGAAACTATGGCATTGTATGTAATCAGAATGTGGTGTGGGTGCAGGAAAAGGGGAGAAACTATGAAAACATGGTAAGGATGGTTCTGGCATGCTTATTAGGATATGGTCACAAGTTACAACATGTGTTCAATATGGTCTCCTGACTTAGCAACATTCTGCATTCATAATGCAGCACATTCAACAGTCGCTCTTAGTATGTCCACTGTAATCAGAGTGACATTTCATTGTTTGCTGTCCTCCATATCAGGAAGATTCATTCATGGTAGATATGATCTTTCGCATATCCGTACAACCAGAAGTCACATGTATTCTTGTCATGAGATCTGGAAGGCCACACATCCTGAAGTTGCCTAAAGATGATGCGGTCATTACTGAAGGTTTCTTGAAGTAAATCTTTCACCTGGTAAGTGAATTGTGGTGTCACCCCATTTTGCATGAAAGTGGTGGTGTGGACACATCTGTTCTCTTGTAAAGCTGCAATCACATGCTGCATAAGGTGGTCCTTGTGATGTGCAGATGTCATTGTACACTGAACAGGCCCTGACAGGTGTCATCTTCTTGAAGAAAAGTGGACCAGGAATGAATGAGCTTTGAAGCCACACTTCATAATCATATAAGCTGAGTGCAGTGGGTGTTCCTGCACAACATGTGGTGGAGTAGAACACTGTATTTGACAGTTCTGTGCATTCATGGCACCATGCCTCATCCATCCAAAGAATATTCTGTGGCCATATACCATCCATTTTCATACATACCAAAAAAGGGACAAAGTTATGGTGTTGTACTCTGGGGCTTCATTTGGTGCACATTCTGAATCTTGTAGAGTTACCAATATAAAATGAGCAGCAAAATCTTTTTAAGTGTTGGTCAGGGGAGGGACAATGACACAGCTCAAATACTGGCTTTAGGATCTGAGGCATGTGCTGCACCATCAGCCATAGCTATCACAACTCCATTAACAACTGCCGTGAGAATGTGATTCCTCCCTCCTCCTGGGCCACCACTGTTTCTTTAAATTTATTGATCATATTCCTTAGCCCATTTATTGACATAGGGCCTCTTACCAGCAGGGCATGGTCTTTCTTCTCAATTTCATATGGAAAGCTTCTACCTTCTTTACTCTTTACACCAACAGTCACTCCACAAAAGAAATCAATGTGCATTGACAAATGACACAGCATACTGACATCATAACAGGAAACATATCACATTCTGACTCTTTATAGCACCATATTTTCACCTGGAGGCAGAAAGTGGAACTATTATTTTTTTCAGCATACTCCATGAGCACTCCAACTAATATATATACCTATGATGTTTCAGTATCCTGTGATTTATACAGGCCACACTGCAGCACTCAGAATCTCACCCAACACATAAAACAACTTTCTGAATTAACTAAGGAAATTTGAGACTAACAGCATAACATGAAGTGTGATACTATTATTTTAGGATGTTCTGGAATCAATTTTGGGACAGTGTCCATTAGGCACAGAGGTCTGTAGCAGTGCTTGTAGCATCAGTTTAAGCCCACAGCTGTACATGTTGGTCAGTTTGTTAAAAATGTCTAAACAATCACTTTGCTGCTAGACACCTAAGAGCACTGAAACTGTATAAAAAGTTAGCAAAAGCAAGTCATGGGGAGGACAGCTTACCGTATCCTCATACTACCACAAAAAGTTCAGTTTTTCCACCCATCACAACAAGAGACTCAAAAACAGACTCTTGGAAACCCAGCATCCATCTATGGGCACCAAACAATTAGCCTCACCAACATGCTCTGCAAACAGCTTGAAATGATGGTAGCCTGCCGATTTCTCAAATCACGTGGCCTTTTGTCTCCCTATCAGTGTAGTTTCCATGAGGGAAAATCCACAACCAGTCCCGATAAGGTTGGAAACAGCAATCTGACAGACTTTTTCTACATGACAACACTTCACTGCAGTCTTTTTTGAGTTACAAAATGTATATGAGACCATTTTGCACCATCACATTTTACTTACCCTCCATGACAGACTTTCAAGGCTTCCTATGATTTTTGTTTGAAAGTTTTTATCCCACTGTTGTTTTCGGTTGCAGTTGGTACATCGCACAGCTCCCCATGGGCACAAGAGCATGGCATCCTGCAGGGCTCCCTGCTGATTGATACACTCTATCGCCATCAATGGGCTAGAGATCTCTCTGTTGGATGAACGTATGTCGATGACTTTTCTGTTTGGTATGGTTCCCCATCTGTAGTCTTGGTTGAACACCACCTCCAAGGCACCATTTGAAGATCCTACACTTGCACCCTTCCTCCATGTCTTCCATCTCTGTGCCACGAAAATGCGAGTCATGCATATCTATCATCACACTATGGTCCATCCTGACCCAGAGCTCTGCTTGGATTCCCAGAGCTTGGATGTTGTTGCACAATCCCAAGTTTTGGGACTCCTCTTTGACAAAAAGTTGTTTTGGTTGCCTGTATTCACCATCTAAAAACTAGTTTCATGTGAAAGCTTAATGCTCCCTGATTCCTTGTCCACATCTCTTGGGGTGCAGATCGCGCTACTCTGCTCTGTATTTACTGGGCACTAGTCTCATCTTGATTGGGCTATAGCTGCCATGTTAGGGTTCAGTGGCACCTTCAGCCTTGAAATTGTTGGTCCCAGTCCATTATCATGAAGACAGTCTTCTTGCCAATGTGGTGATATTCCCTCTTCAGTTTTGGTGGGGCCAACTCTTGCTTATTTGTGCAATCACTATCCATGTATTTCTTAGTCATCCAACTTAGCAAGTTATTTCTGCATACAAAGGGAATCAACCATGAATATGCTTTTATGTCTTGTACTGGTAAGAAAAAACGGGAACGTTTAATATTTTAATGGCAGAGCTGATGGCCACTAACACTGCCCTACTTAAACATATCTCCCTCAACTGCACTTCAATTTTTAGTGATTCCCTGTGCAGTCTCCACTCCAATGATGGATGTTACTCTTATCACCCTGCAACATCAGCTATTTTCTACATCCACATAAATTCTCCACAAGCCTACAATATTGTTTTTCTAACAACAACACAGAGTAAGCACACCACATGCAGTTACAATACTCAGATGATGTTGTAGAGTTACATAAATTTACCATACATTTGTTGTACAAATGTGCCAAATTTGTTAAACCCCGTTGGAGAGTTTGGAAAAGAGTATACTGGGTCACACTTGTATGTGGCATCAAAATAATATTTGTGGGCTCCGAGTCATCTGGATGTCCCAGGGAATCAACAGCCTCACTATTTAGCTCGAGAAGCGATTTCACTCCCAACTTCCTCTTTGACAATCCCACATGCAGATTTGCAGATGCAAATAAGTCTTCTTACTCAGAGATGGAACAACAATGGGCAGGCTATTGGCCACCCTAATAAACTCTGCATTATTAAGGAGACTACTGCTGCAAATCGCCCCTCCTTCCATTCCTGCCAGGAGGAATTCGCCATCCTATGTCACCTCCACATCATACATAATTAATCCATAGTTTTATTTCATGTAACGAGCCAGCCTCCCATTGTGGCTGTGGAGGCTTTCAGTAGCTCAAGGTCTCCGTAGGCATTCTGTAAGCGTCTACAGTTATCTGCGATGCTCTGGTTTTCCACCAAAAGCAACTCAATGACAGTTCTCTGCTTGGAACAGCATCTCCGTTACCGACAATATTTTAAAGACTATGTAGAGGGTCACCAACCAGCGGAACTTCATGAAACTATAGGGGCTTAAACGCGAATATTCCATCATGTCCCATAACAAATTCCGCGTTTTTTCAACCAAAATTGGCAGAGAAAAAAGTGTTGCATTACCTTGAGACAGGACAGTGGTTTGTTTGCAGCAGGCAAGTATCCATACAGAAAGTGCAACAACGTTTGGTACACCACAGACTGTCAGCACGGCTACCACTGTTGCAGCTGCTCTTTATGCAACAGCAGAGAGAGGCATGCCAACGACAACGCTGAGTACAGCAGCGGCATCTTGTCATCTCTTGCAACGAGTGTCCGTTCTGCGTACATTAACATAATGGACGTATTCATTTAAGCAGGCTTGAGGAGAATGGGCTCAGCACATCAGTCTGGTTTGCGTAGCAACTAATATGGATGGCAGCGTTACGTTTCTGGCGAGTTAAGGTTAAGGCCTGTGGCTGTGCCCTGTTTTCGAGGTTTCCGTGAAGTTATCTTTCAACAACATAATGCAGGAATACATGTTGCCCATGCTGTTCTGGCTTCCCTCGATATATATGGTATTCGACTCTTGCGCTGCCCTGCACTATCTCCAGATCACTGAGAACATCTCATTGATCGGTTGACTGATTTGGGGGAGGGGACCAAACGGCGAGGTCATTGGTCCCATCGGATTAGGCAAGGATGGGAAAGGAAGTCGGCCGTGCCCTTTCAAAGGAACGATCTCGGCATTTGCCTGAAGCGATTTAGGGAAATCACGGAAAATCTAAATCAGGATGGCGGGACGTGGATTTGAACCACCGTCCTCCCGCATCCGAGTCCAGTGTGCTAACCATTGCGCCACCTCGCTCGGTGAGAACATCTGACCATGGGTTGCCTAGAGACTGATATACCACTGCTCGCCTTCCACCTCAAGTGATAAGCTCTGATACAGAATTCAGGCAGCGCGGAATGGCGTACCCATGTCTGTCACTCAAGCCCAGTTTGATTCGATGCATAGAAGTGGCAGCTCTGCTTACTAAATTTTGCACTCTTTACAATCCTAAATCACATACACATTTAACGATTTTTTCCCCGCCATACAGTATTCAGGGTGGTCACAAAGAGTATGGGAGTTGCACGATAGGTCGTACTGAGAAATGATTGTTAAGAAAAAAAACTATATGTTGCGCCGTTTCAAAACTGATTAACATTGAAGTTAACCAGTCAGTCTGCTGCGCGCGCAAATTCAAGCGGCTCGTCAGAGACATTGTCGCCAAACTACTTCTTCGCTTGGTTTCCTAAAACCGAACAAGAGAGTGATATAAAAACTGAACATTGGAAAGTAGTGTGGATCAAACCCGAGCCAAAGGCTGAGCAGTCTCGTGCGCTCATTCTGCGCTATGAGAACAATTGATACTATCATTGCAGCTCGCGCGCCGACCTGAATGGCTAACTTCAATGCCAATTAACTCGGGAATGGCGCAACGTATTGAACTTATTTCTTAACAATTACTTTTCAGAACAACCCACCATGCAACACCCTACACGCTTTGCAGACTGTTTTTGGCCATCCTGTATATACAGTAAGTAAAATTTCGTGTGTTCTACCGACTGAGCTACCCAAGCACGACTCACGATCCGTCGTCCCCGCTGCTTTACTTCGGTCAATGCCTTGTCTCATACCTTCCAAATTTCACAGAAGTTCTCCTGCGAAACTTCCCACACTAGTCTTGCCAGCGCGGTAGCTCATCATGTTCGGCCAGAGTTCTGTCTCTCCTCTATAATAGACTTCCGCCCAGACCAAACGCCGAGAACAAGAACAAACAACATGGAAAAAAAAAATGACGTTCGAGCAATTGCCCGCTAGTCTCAGCCCGGCACACAGTTTTAATCTGCCAGGAAGTTTCACATCAGCGCACACTCCGCTAAAGAGCGAAAATTTCATTCTGGAAATTTCATTAATTGTTATCCTTTTTGGCATTGCAATTTTCACGGCCGCCAGCGTAGCTACAGCAACGGTCAAGTTAACGCGGGCACCAGGCCACAAGGTCACTCCGTTCATACAGTTTATCACAGTTACGTAAATTCTTATCTGTCAGTCTTCAAACGCAGTCCTAGGCAACAGTAAGTTATGTAATTAATGATATAAATACCAGACGCTATCTTGAGCCGTCATATCTCATCGATGAAAGGCATCGGAGACAGTAGGCATTGTTCTGCAAGTAAACAACAGGGAATACAACCCAGCAACGGGCACAACGCCGTTGCTTATAGCTGACAACTGGTTCGAACAAAACAGGATTAAATTCTGCCATGAATTTGTAAGCGTCATTCCGTCTCTTTCCATTCAGTATTGCATAGAAAAAGTGGCGGAGCAATGATAAATCCTGGCCTTGCACACGATAAATAAAGCGCCGAACAAACAAGCGTATTCATCCGTTCATCATGATTTGTCGTTCTCTGAATCATAAACGATCCCTCCCGTATTTCAGTTCCTTCAGGAGCCATTGGTCAATTTCTCTGCCTATCCTAGAATATGTGACCAGTGTTTCGTCGATAGTAACGCCCTCGCCGAGTGAACGGTAAACCCTAAAAACGCTTTCCATTCCTCACACTCACTGTATATTCTTCGTTATTACCAGCCAAACAGCAGAATAAATTTGAAATTATATCGTGTTTTAAGTTTTTTATAGATAGTAGCATTAGATGTTTGCTGATTCATAAACATGCTTTCTCAATAGTTTTTATTTTTATTTTGCAAGAAGTGATGTTCGTTCCTTCCATCCTTGCCGCTCCACGCAACAAATATGAATTTCCGTACTCAAAGCTCAGTACATAGAAACGTTCTTGCTAACAAAGGGAAAAAAACGATAAGGGTGGGTTTTCAGTTCTGTTCAATATTTATCCTCGTATCGTAGAAACCACTGCATAGAGCAAGACAACCCGTATATTGCACAAATATTGCTTAGTTCATGAGCCCACGCGAATAGTAAACGGTTGTGGAAACACACTTGACCTCTTAGCAACAAATAATCCTGAGTTAATTACGAGCATCAAAACGGATACAAGGATTAGTGAACACAGGGCTGTCGTAGCGAGATTGAATATTGTAACCCACAAATCCTCCAAAAATAAACGAAAAATATACCTACTCAAAAAAGCAGATAAAAATTCACTTGACGCCTTCTTGAGAGACAGTCTCCACTCCTTGCATATTAATAATATAAGTGTAGACCAGATGTGGCTTGAATTCAAAGAAACAGAATCGTCAGCAATTGAAATATTTATGCCAAATAAATTAACAAACGACGGAGCTGACCCTCCTTGGTACACAAAACGGGTCAGAACACTGTTGCAGAAACAACGAAACAAACATGCCAAATTTAAACCGACTCAAAATTCCCAGGATTGGCGATCTTTTACAGAGCTCGGGATTTAGCGCGGACTTCAATGAGAGATGCTTATAACAATTTCCACAACGAAACTTTGTCTCGAAACCTGGCAGAAAATCCAAAGAGATTCTGGTCGTACGTAAAGTATGTTAACGGTAAGAAACAATCAATGACTTCTCTGTGCGTTAGCAATGAAGATACTATCGAAGACAGTGCTGCCAAAGCAGAGTTACTAAACACAGCCTTCCGAAATGCCTTCACAAATAAAGACGAAGTAAATATTCCAGAATTAGAATCAAGAACAGTTGCCAACATGAGTAACTTAGAAGTAGATATCCTCCGAGTAGTGAGACAACTGAAACCACTTAATAAAAACAAGTCTTCTGGTCCAGACTGTATACCAATTAGGTTCCTTTCGGATTATGCTGATGCATTAGCTCCATACTTAACAATCAAATACAACCGTTCGGTCGAGGAAAGATCCGTACCCAAAGACTGGAAACTTGCACAGGTCACGCCAATATTCAAGAGAGGTTGTAGGAGTAATCCACTTATTTACAGGCTCGTATCATTAACGTCGAAATGCAGCAGGATTCTGGAACAATAATTGTGTTCGAACATAGTGAATTACATCGAAGAATACGGTCTATTGACAAACAGTCAACATAGGTTTAGAAAACATGGTCCTTGTGATAACACAACTAGCACTGTTAAGTGCTATTGGCACGGAATTTCAGATCGATTCCGTATTTTTGTATTTACGGAAGGCTTTTGACACTGTACCACACAAGAGGCTTGTAGTGAAATTGCCTGCTTATGGAATATCGTCTCAGATATGTGACTGGATTTTTGACTTCCTGTCAGAGATGTCGCATTCGTAGTAATTGACGGAAAGTCATCGAGTAAAACATAAGTGACTTCTGGCGTTCTCCAAGGTAGTGTTACAGGCCCTTTGCTGTTCCCTATCTATTTAAACGATTTGGGAGACAATCTGAGAAGCCGTCTTAGGTTGTTTACAGATGAAACTGTCATTTTTCGACTAATAAAGTCATAAAAAGATCAAAACAAATTGCAAAATTATTTAGAAAAGATATCTGAATGGTGCAAAAATTGACAGTTGACCCTAAATAACGAAAAGTGTGAGATCATTCACATAAGTGCTAAAAGTATTTCATTAAACGTCGTTTACACGATAAATCAGTCAAATCTAAAGGCCGCGAATTCAACTAAATACCTAGGAATTACAATTATGAACAACTTAAATTTGAAGGAACATAGGGAAAATGTTGTGGGGGAAGGCTAACCAAAGACTGCGTTTTATTGGCAGGACACTTAGCAAATGTAACAGATCTACTAAGGAGACTGCCTACACTACGCTTGTCCGTCCTTTTTAGAATACTGCTGCGCGGTGTGAGACCCTTTCCACATAGTACTGGCAGAGCAAATCGAAAAAGTTCAAAGAAGGGTAGTGCGTTTTGTATTATCGCGAAATATGGGAGAGTGTGTCACAGAAATGATACAGGATTTGGGCTGGGCATCATTAAAAGAAAGGCGTTTTTCGTTGCGACGAAATCTTCTCACCAAATGCCAATCACCAACTTTCTCCTCTGAATGTGAAAATATTTTGCTGACACCGACTTACGTAGGGAGAAACGATCGCCACGATAAAATAAGGGAAATCAGAGCTCGTACGGAAAGAAACAGGTGTTCGTTCTATATGCTATACGCGCTGTACGAGATGGGAATAACAGAGAATTGTGAAGGTGGTTCGACGAACCCTCTGCCAGGCACTTAAATGTGATTTGCAGATATCCATGTAGATGTAGATGTAGATGCCAATTTCATGTTTGTTGCAAGCCGTCTTCATTATACTGCAGTTTTAATGGCTAATGATGTATTCTTGATGTCTTGTAGCTATCCGCTTCACAAATGGATTCTTTGCGTTCCTACACGATACACAGGGTGCGAACGATTTGACTTCTGCCAGATAATTTGCCATCCAGACTTTAAACCGACATCTAATACACAAAATGAATTCCACACAACAAACTGCGAGATAGTATACACTATTTACGCTCCAGAGCAGTTTACATTACGACTAAATTGAAGAAGGCAAACATGTAGAAGTAAACTTACGCGAGTTTTTGTTCTAATGTGAACACCTCAGTAAGTGCTTCCACACGTTACTTGCGTAAGTTACTTGCTAGTGGACATACTTCTATAGATCTGACTGAGAAAATCATTTGAACAAATGCGGTTCCTCTGTAGTTAACCATAACATCATAATATTAATTAGTGTGAGTAATACACGTTTTCTGCCATTTTGGTTGTTGTATGTAGGGAAACTAGTATGAGCTTTGCACAATGGAGTAGTGGTTAAGACACTCCCAGGCGCGAATCCTTCAGAAAAAGCGTGATATGTGTCACGCTTTCTACCCATTTGTTGCTGAGCTTACTGAGATAAAATACGTACATACGATGGAAAATTTTAGTAAGCATTAATGAACAGGGCTGTGTTTACCCGTAGTAAACGAGTTTCCCACGGAAGCAGACACCAGCGCCGAAGCAGAGTATACAGTCTGACCTACTGGAGGATGAGGTATTCAGTTGTCATGAAATGAAGTGTAGCTACCGCGGACACAGTACCCAGAGCGACAGGAGTTTTGCCGCCAACATATTAAACTTCTGTGAAATATTATGTGAGAATGATATCGGTCGATCACCACTGAAAAGATAGTGTTACATTGTTAATGTTATAATGTATTGAAAATGCAGTAAACTTGTTATTTTGTAGAACAATTGCGTCTATACCGTCAGCAGAGATCGGCCGAGGTCCTTCATATTAATTTTGTAGTCAGGAATGTTAATTATGTGTTAAAACGAACAGGTAAAGGACATCAACACAAACAGGACATTATGAAAAAATGCTGCTGTATTATCGTGGATTAATGACGATTTTTTTTTTATTTTCGCAAAATTTTTGCGGGAAGCCTAGCGGAATGCAGCTTCCAGATATTTTCGTTGCTAGCGCCACCCGCTGTATAAGGAATTCTGCTTTCTCTTTGTTAAATTACGATTAATGCACGCACCGACAGGGACAACAGAAGAGGGAAGTAACCATAGAGATGACAGGCGCTCGCTTACGGTGAGCTCTTGGGCAGCATGCGCAGACACCAGACTCCGATCCGTGGTACCTAGCAATGCGGCCGCACCTGGCAAGAGCTACGACGGGGTAAGTACGGCCTACCAATATGTGTGATAGGGGGGCGGGGGTACAAATTCTCAGATGGCCAAATTCCCACTTAGGATTCCGTTGTCTTCCAGACACTTTGGATGAATGACGGGATGGTTTCCCGTGAGTACGCCAGCGACGAGACGTTAAACTCTATCTCCTGATATTTGCTTTTCACGCTATTAGATTTGCGTGGTTGTTTTGTTTTACTTTCACACTGTATGTCGCACATGGTGCGTCTTTTCCTTTTTTAAAAAGTAGGATGCTTCATTTTCTTAAAGGTGATGGCACCGGTAAAAGGTAGATAATAATATAAACAGACGCCCAGAAATAAGTATTTGCTGAGATACGGGTAATTCTACTTGCGTCGGTAGTCAGTGGTCCACGCTGTCTTCCTGTTGACGTTCATTAGTCACTTCTTATTGATTTAGTGTCACTTATATTAGCGATTGGGTCAGCGTGATACACAGAACACAATTTTACTGTCAACGTATGTGACTTCAGAATTACTACGACTGATAATAATGAGGCAGTTAGCCTTGAATTAACTGACGGTCATGCTATTCTAGCTCATCATAATCGTATATGGGGAACTCTGTTTGTTAGTCCAACAGAATCTGGCGACCAGTCGTTTCGTGGATAATGGAGAAATGCCTAAAACAGCCCAACTATATTAAACAAAAGTTTAGCACTAAATGCAATATTGTTACCTTAGAAGCTTAAGGAATCAATCCGAGACATTATCATGTAGCAGCAGAGGGTCACAATAATTCCAATTATAAATTCCAATTATAAATCTATGTGTGTATGTACGTGCCTTCGAATGATGGCAAAAATGAGCAGTAGGGACACTCTGTTCCAGTACATACTAAGTAGTAAACTTAACAGAGTCAGTACCTTTTTATCCATTTATTATCGATTGTGTTTCTCTCTGCTTTGACCTCTAATACCGAGCGAGATAACCCAACGGCAACGCACTGGGCTGGTATTTGGGAGGACGGCTGTTCAAATTCTTGTCCGATCACACAGATTCTGGTTTCCTATGATTTCCCTTAAGGCAACAGCTGCGACGGTTGCTTTGAAAGAGAGCTGCCGATTTCTTTCCCTAATCCGAGCTTGCTTCGGTCTCTGACGACCTCGACGTCGACAGGATGTTAAAACCTAAGCTCCCTTCCCTTTGACCGTGATTCTGTTGTCAGACACAGCACTTACGGCTACGTTCGACATCAGTCATTCAGTACTTATTGTTTCAACGTTGTTCTGGATCAGAATAAGATTGGTGATTTCGTGGAGTGTAAACTACGTGAAGATTTAAGCAGAACCTTATTTGCCCATGCGAGGAACTGCAGACATCTGCTCTGGTTTTCCCAACGGCGTTAATCGACAGGCACATGATAAGTACGCTGAACGTGCCGCATTCCACATGAGAAAAAAAAATGTTCGAACATCATTCCGGCGAGTTGCAGGCGTAGGATCGCTAGCAACCAGGACAGTGGACGCGTGAAATCTCGCAAGCCACAAGACTACCATGCCAGACTAAAATTCTGCCAATGAATTCTAAGAGGGAGTGTTGAAGATCGATAGTTCACAACTTGTACACACATCAAAAAAAGTTTTACACCACCTCGGTTACGAGAGTTTAGGCACCTGTACAGAAAACTGGAATAGAGGTCAATATAAACATCACTTCTGCCCTTTTTATTGCTCATGAAAATCACACATTGCATGTTGTACCACCATACAGAGAGACCTTCGGAGGTGGTGGTCCAGATTGCTGTACACACCAGTACCTCTAATACCCAGTAGCGCGTACACTTGCGGTGTTGCGTGCCTGTATTCCTCGTGGCATACTATCCACAAGTTCATCAAGGACTGTTGGTCCTCAACGGCGATTCGGCGTAGATCCTTCTGAGTGGTTTGTGGGTCACGTCGTCCATAAACAGCCCTTTTCAATCTATCCTAGGCATCTTCGATAGGGTTCATGTCTGGAGAACATGCTGGCCACTCTAGTCGAGCGATGTCATTTTCATGAAGGAAGTCATTCACAAAATTTGCATGATGGGGGCGCGAATGCCTCACCAATATGCTGCCGATATGGTTGCACTATCGGTCGTATGATGGTATTCACGCATCGTACAGCCATTACAGCGCCTTCCATGAATACCAGGGGCGTACGTCTGCCCCACATAATGCCACCCCAAAACAGCAGGAAACCTCTACTTTGCTGCACTCGCTGGACAGTGTGTCTAACGCGTTCAGTCTGACCGGGTTGCCTCCAAACACGTCTCCGACACTCATCGGTCAAGAGAACTTGGTGTCAATTCTGAGCGGTCCATTCGGCATGTTGTTGGGACCATCTGTACCGCGCTGCATTGTGTCGTGGTCGCAAAGATGGACCTCGCCATGGACGTCGGGAGTGAAGTTGCGCACCATGCAGCCTATTGCGCACAGTTTGAGTTGTAACAGGACGTTCTGTGGCTGCACGAAAAGCATTATTCAGCATAGTAGGAAGCGGTCGTCCACTGCAGTAGTAGATGGCCTTGGTTCACTGCAAGACGTCTGGCACAAAGTAACATTGCGGATGCGACCGAACCGGAGCATTGACAGTCTAGGCACGATTGAACTACAGACAACACGAGCCGTCTACCTCCTTCCTGGTGGAATGACTAGAACTGATCGGCCATCGTAGCCCCTCCGTCTAATAGGTGCTGTTCTTGCTTGGTTGTTTATATCTTTAGGTGGGTTTAGTGACAACTCTGAACAGTCAAAGGGACTGTGTCTGTGATACAATATCCACAGTCAACATCTTCAGGAGTTCAGAGAACCGGGGTATGCAAAACTTTTATTGATGTGTGTATTTGACTTAAGGGTAGGGCGGGATTCACACGTAAAGGGAGAATAAGCCACCACGTAACTGCATTTAGATAGATGCAAATCCTCGAGCAGTCCTCCAAACAAGGAGGCATCAGGTTCGCTTTAGTATCGTAGCATCAATTTGGAGGCAGGAATTGTGGATGACATACCTAACTGCTACAAAAATCTGACTGCAGCTGTAAGAGTTGAAGAATATGAAAGGGAAGCAGCAACTGAGCGGGGTGTGAGATACAGTTGTAGTCTGCTACCGACGTTATTCATTCTGTACACAGAGCACTCGGTAACGAAAGCCAGGGAGAAGTTTGTGAAGTGAATTAAATGTCAGAAAGAAAGGACAGAAACTTTGAGGTTTACCTATCACATTATAATTCTGTCACGGATGGCAGAGGCCAGGGCCGGCCAGAAATTCTGCACGCGTGCGGTGCTCCTGCACATGTGCAACTTCCGGGTCACAGCGTGCACGCCGCAGCCGTCAGCGTTCATGTGGTGCATGTTTCTACGCACAGATGTCGCTTTATCCACTTGCTGGGATACTCTGTACCGGCGAATTCTAGTGCTCTTTCCACAGCTTGCAAGCCAACCGTGGGAAGGTATTTAGCGTATTAAACATTACTGTCACTCTCATTGACACGTCTACTTTTATGTTAACAGTTTAACCCAGTAAGACAAGCAATACAGTTAACAACCGTGGGTTTTTATTAAGGCAGTTTGACTGACGGCACGTAAATACGTGTAATGTTTTTGATCTAGTATTTAAAAAAGAGAGCACTTAGCGTCTTCCAGCGAACATTATTCATGATTTCAAATAACATTAAACTAATGCAAGGTCTCCTATAATTAATTCTCGGTGCCTTGAGTTACACCCACATAATTTCTGTCTCACTGATCTCTGAGGCCGGCCACGGTGGTCTCGCGGTTCTAGGCACGAAGTCCGGAACCGTGCGACTGCTACGGTCGCAGGTTCGAGTCCTGCCTCAGGCATGGATGTGTGTGATGTCCTTAGGTTTGTTAGGTTTGAGTAGTTTTAAGTTCTAGGGGACTAATAACCACAGCAGTTGAGTCCCATAGTGCTCAGAGCCATTTGAAACTTTTTTTTTTTTATCTCTGAACAGAATGATAACCGCAGACCTCTCGATGATGACCTGTTATTTCAGTACCATTATTGTTATATCTTTAATCAGTTCCGTCTGAAATCTGCATAATAACCGACAATTAGATGAATGTTATGTTGTAAGAATACATTGGAACAATTGGTTTAATGACCAATTTTCCTGATTATAATGTAACATGGAGCAGAATGAGGCAATAATGCACAATTAGTTAACAATAATTTTTAATTATGAAAGGAATAAATCCGAACACGTTTATCACTGGTCATATATAGTTAAAATCGTGCGCAAAAGCACGGCTCATTGACAAACGCAAGCAGTTGCGAAGATTTTCATCACTTTTGCTCGATCGAAACCTTGATTTATTCATTTTCATCACCGAGAAAAATGTTTCACAAACACGCTCTTGCTAGTACCACATAAACAGGGAGGTGGAACCGCCGCCGTTCATTTAGAACACATGTCTAATAACAGATGTCGCTGTCGCACACGTGCGCACATGTGCAGCACTTCCGCACGTCTGCACACTGTGCAGCGTTTGGCCGGCCCTGGCATAGCCCTTCGACGATCAATTCAACAGAATGAATAGTGTTCCCAGAAGAGGTTGTAACATGAATATCAAGAAAATTAATATAAAACTAATGCAATGTTGTCGACTTAAATCAGGCGATTTGAGGATTTGACTAGAAAATACGACACAAAAAGTAGTAGATGAGTTTTGTTATTCGGATAGCAAAATAACTGCCGATTTTTTAGGAAGGAAGAATGTAAAATGCAGACGTGCAATTGCAAGAAAATCGTTTCCAAAAATTAGAAATACGAGTATTTTAGCACCGAATGTGAATTTCAGTGTTACGAAATCTTTTATGAAGGGATCTGATTGGAGTTTAGCCTTATAAGTGAGTGAAACGTGAATGCTGAATAGTTCAAACAAGAAGAGAATAGAAGCTTTTTAAATGTGGTAGTACAGAAGAATTGTGAAAATTAGGTGGGAAGATTGGATAACTAATGAGAAGGTACCGAATCGAATAGGGGAGTAAGAAATGTATGGCACAACTTGGCTAAATGAGGGCGTCTGTTGATAGGACACATCCTAAGGCAAGAAGGAGTAGTCAGTTTAGCCTTGCAGGGAAGTTTGTCGAGTGGAAATTATAAAAGGAGACCAAGGTTTGACTACAACAAACAAGTTCTACCGGTTATAGGTTGCGGTAGTAGTGAAGTTATCAAGAGGCTCACACAGGAGAGAGCTATATCAAACCAGTCTTTGGACTGAAGACCCCACCAAAACACTAAGTACATAAAGACATAGACATTTCTGAATAAATCAGTACTGCTACTTTTACATCAAGAACGAAATAATAAACGGGATACCTTGTGGTACATATGTTCCGTATTTATTGAAATCTGACGGAAAACAGCTTTGATCGAGAATTTCTAAGCAATGTTTGGACTACACTGAGGTGACAAAAGTCAAGGGATACCTCCTACTATTGTGTCGGATCTTCTCTTGCCGGCATGTTGCAGCAAATCGACGTGGCAGGGACTCAACAAATATTGGGAAGTGTCTCGCAAAAATATAGAGCCATGATGCGTCAATAGCCGTCCACAATGGCGCAAAATGTAGCTGGTGCAGGATTTTTTGTACGAACTGACCTGTCGATTATGCCCTATAAATGTTCTGCGTGGTTCTTGTCTTGCGATCTGGTTGACCAAATCATTAGCTCGGATTGTCCAGAATGTTGTTCAAACCAAGCGCAAACACCTGTGGCTCGGTGACGTGGCGCATTTTCATCCATAAAAATTCCATCGTTATTTGGGAACTTGATGACCATGAATGACTGGAAATAGTCTCCAAGTAGTTGAACATCCACAGGAACCAGTCCGTTCCACGTAAACACAGCTCATACCATTATGGAGCCACCACCAGATCGCACAGTGCCTTGTTTACAATTTGGATCCATGGCTTACTGAGGCCTGCGCCGCACTCGAACACTACCATCAACTCTTAACTAACTGAAATCGGAATTCATCCGTCCAGGGCACAGTATTCCAGTCGTCAAGGATCCAACCGATATGGTTACGAGCCCAAGAGAGGCGCTGCAGGCGATGTGCTGTTAGCAAAGGCACTCGCGTAGGCTGGCATAGCCCGTTAACGCCAAATTTAGCCGCACTCTCCTAATGGATACGTTCGTCGTACGTCACTCATTGTTTTCTGCGGTTATTTCTCGCAGTGTTGTTTGCCTATTAGCGCTGACAAGTCTACGGAAAGGCCGCTGCTTTCTGTCGTTATAAGAAGGCCGTCGGCCACTGCGTTGTCCGTTGTGAGACATAATGCCTGAAATATAGTTTTCTCGGCACATTCTTGACACTGAGGCTCACAGAATACTGAACTCCCTAACGACTTCCAAAATGAAATGTCACATGCTTCTAGCTCCAACTACCATTCCGCGTTCAAAGTCTGTTAATTCCCGTCGTGCAGCGGAACTCACATCGGGAACGTTTTCACATAATCACCTGGGCACAAATGAGAGCTGTGCCGACGCACTGCCTTTTATACCTTGTGTACGCGATACTACCGCCATCTGTATACGTGTATAACGCTGTCCCATTACTTTCCTCGCCTCAGTTTAATTTAAGGTACTCTGGGATAGCTGCGTGCGTTAGCGGGGCGCTTCCGGGATTCGGGGAGAAGCGCCGGCCCTGGTTCGAATCTGCCAGGCGGATAAAAGAGGAGGGCCGGCGTGCCGACCAGCCTGGACGTGGTTTTTAGGTGGTTTCCCACATCCCACTAGGTGAATACCAGGCCGTCTTAGTTACACGAATCAGAAACGTTTAGAAAACGTTCGCACATTTTCACATGGGTAAAACTAGGCGCAGACAGATGGTGTACACAAATTCCTTCCTGGTGGGAGGGAAGGCCGTCCGACCACCCTCAGCCACTAACACTGCCAAATCTAAAATAACATGCCGACGCCGTGAAGACGCAGAATAAGGCCAGAAAGGAAGAAGAAGTTAAATCTAATTTAAGAATTATTCATCTAACTTTGTGCGCCAGTTTCTTTCTGTGTTAATCGATACCTTGAAAAGAGCAGTGTAATTAATTCTGAATATTATGCAAGTCTTAGAGAGAAAAATTAATGAAGAAACTCATGATAATATGCCTGGAAGCGAAAAGATAAAAAAAATGAGATTTGGTTATGGCAGTCATAGATTCGTGTTCTGCAGACCTTTTAAAAACGCTCTTCAGGGATAATAAGCTAACTTGCTGCAACAACGTTGGAATAAGTGCGCTGGCCTGAACAGGGACTACACTGAAAGACAACCCCGTCAGGATAAGAACATTTCACCTTGCACTCATACAAAAGTAATCTACAATCCGTTAGACTATGATAATGTCTGGTGGCTTTCACTAACTGTACCATAGTTTGACATGGAGTACTAGTGACGTACATTCAAAAGGTCATCTTTATTTTGACAGCGCCCATTTTTCCACCGTTGTCGAATCAGAGCTGTTACCAATTACTGCAGTGTCCATGGGATGTTGATCTCCAACAGTCTGTCTTCCTTATTACATACTGACACATCTGCAGCACTATTAAATATCCCACTCTCCCAAGGACAAGCATAATATCTGGGAGTAAAATAAGAACAGACTCTTTTATAAAGCTTATTGAATTCCAATATATACTTGGCACCACGTTCTAACCAGCGTTTAAAAAATTCTTCGTTTTATTCATCATTAAAGTGGTTTCCACGTTAGGAGGTTTCGTTACTTGGGATACCACTTATCTGGATACGTTGCGTCTAAAGGTGAACGACCTTAATGTATTTTTAATGACGTTCCAGTTGACGTTATTGGTGCAATGCTCAAGCAGGTAAACGACCATTATAAAACGTTGCATACACACTCCCTTAGCACGGAGATTTTTTTCACTGATCCCTGTAATTGGTCAGCGCTCAGTGTCAGGAAACGTTACAGGGCGAACGACCAACTTCAAAAATCGACCTCCAAACATATTGGCATCGGGAGTCGAAACTGGAACCTTGCGTTACCCCGGCAATTCACTTTCCATTTGAGCTATCCAGGCACGGTTCATGATCGTCCTCTCAGCTTCACTTCCCCCAGTACCTTATCTCCTACGTTTAAAACTCCAAAGAAGCTCTCCTGAACACCTTGCTGGAGCAGCATTCCTAGAAGAAAGGATATTGCGGAGACATAAGTTGGGGGACTGTTTCTAGGATGAATCTTTCACACTGCAGCGGAGTGCTGGCTGTTTTGTAACTGTCTGCCAGACGGAAACTGGGTGTTGAAGCGGGGCTCGAACACAGAGCTTTATAACATTTTAAAATTCCAGCAACTGAGTGAAATGTAAAATAAAGCCAAAAAATAAGAAAAGCTCCGCCAGACAGATAAATATTCATCCAACATGGTGGAGGTTGCTGCGAGCAACTGGCTGCAAAGAATGCAAAATTACAAGAAAAAGTCCGCAAGTCTCACAAGAGGAGCGACACTGATCGAAGAATAGAAGTGTGAAGAGAATTCAGAATTGTCAGCACATCTGGAAAATAATTGGTAAAAGCTTAACTGAAAGAAAATTGAGAGAAAGTAATACTGTTTCAGAACTGATACAGCACTGATGAATAGCGACAAGAGCCCATTCAAAACTTAATCAGGTACTTTCAATAGCTGCCGGCATTGACTACTGAAATAAAAGAAAGGAGAGATAATGGGCCGGTTTTTCTCATCCCAGAGAATCTAATCTGTCTAAATGATAAACAAAGATCGCCGCTGCTGAATTCTCAATTGAGGAAAATCCGACAGATAACCCTATCGCTCTCAAAGTAAGCTACAGACAGTTCATTGTAATAACGACGCTATCTGCGTAGATCTCCACAGCTACTGGAAATGTAACCACTTGGCTTTATATTAACCACTATTGCTCCTAGAACCCCACTGATCAATAAAATGGGAAACGTTGCTAAAAAGAACGAGAAGAAAACAAGACTATGACAAAACGGGAATAAATCAGAAAGTGTCAAGAATCAAACCGTGCGGGGTAGTATAGGAGCACTCTGTAACAACTCTAGCAAATAACGCCAATTCTCAAGGAATTAGCCTTAAATTTAAAAGTAACAAATGCTCCTAGAAGGTCTTTGCATCACATATGCTAATGCCTTGATACATTTCTATTCTGAAAGCTTGACAGCGAAGCAAATCTGATTTACGCAAGACAACATCTATATCATCTACATCTACATGCATACTCCGCAAATCACATTTAAGTGCCTGGCAGAAAGTTCATCGAACCACCTTCACAATTCACTATTATTCCAATCTTGTATAGTGCGCCGAAAGAATGAACACCTGTATCTTTCCGTACGAGCTCTGATTTTCCTTATTTTATATTGGTGATCGTTCCTCCCTATGTAAGTCGCTGTCAACAAAATACTTTCGCATTCGGAGAAGAAAGCTGAAGATTGGAATTTCGTGAGAAGATTCCGTCGCAACGAATAACGCCTTTCTTTTAATTATGTCCAGCCCAAATCCTGTATCATTTCTGTGACACTCTCTCCCACATTTCGCGATAATACAAAATGTGCTGCCTTTCTCTGAACTTTTTCGATGTACTCCGCCAGCTCTGTCTGGTAAGGATCCAACACCGCGAAGCAGTATTCTAAAGAACGGACAAGCGTAGTGTAGGAAGTCTCCTTAGTAGATCTGTACATTTTCTAAGTGTCCAGCCGATAAAACGCCGTCTTTGGTTAGCCTTCCCCACAACATTTTCTGTGTGTTCCTTCCAATTTAAGTTGTTCGTGATTGTAATACCTAGGTATTTAGTTGAATTTACGGCTTTTAGATTAGACTGTTTTATTGTGTAACCGAAGTCTAACGAGTTCCTTTTAGCACTCATGTGGATGACCTCACACTTTTCGTTATTTAAGGTCAACTGCCACTTTTCGCACCATTCCGCTATTTCTTCTAAATCGTTTTTCAGTTTGTTTTGATCTTCTGATGACTTTATTAGTCGATAAACGACAGCGCCATCTGCAAACAACCGAATTGAAGTCCGCGCTAAATTTCGAGCTTCCGTAAAAGATCGCCAATCTTGGGGATTTTGCATCTGTTTAAATTTGGAATGTTTGTTTTGTTGTTTCTGCAACAGTGTTCTAACCCGTTTTGTGTAGCAAGGTGGAACTGCTTCGTCGTTTTTCAATTTATTTGGTATAAATCTCTCAATTGCTGCCGAAACTATTTCTCTGAATTTAAGCCACACTGGTCTACACTTATATTATTAATATGCAAGGAGTGGAGATTGTCTCTCAGGAAGGCGTCAAGTAAATTTTTATCTACTTTTTTGAATAGGTATATTTTTCGCTTATTTTTCGAGGATTTGGGGATTACAATATTCAGTCTTCTTACGACAGCCCTGTGTTCACTAAACCTTGTATCCGTTTTGATGCTCGTAATTAACTCAGGATTATTTGTTGCTAAGAGGCCAAATGTGTTTCCACAACCGTTTACTACTCGCGTGGGCTCATGAACTAACTGCTCGAAATAAATTTCAGAGAATGCGTTTAGCACAATTTCGGATGATATTTTATGCGTACCTCCGGAATTAAACATGCATTTTCACCAACAAATCGAGAGTAAATTAAAGTCACCACCAACTATTATCGTATGAGTCGGTTACTTGTTTGAAATCAAACTCAAGTTTTCTTTAAACCTTTCAGAAACTGTATCATCTGAACTGGGAGATCGGTAAAAGGATCCAATTATTATTTTATTCCGGTTGCCAACAATGACCTCTACCCATACTAACTCACAGGAAGTATCTACCTCAATTACGCGACAAATTACACTACTTCTGACAGCAACAAACACGCCACCGCCAACCGTGTTTAGCCTAGCCTTTCAGAACACCGTTAGGTTCTTCGCGAAAAGTGAACAGCCGAGAGACGTTTAGCAATAAACAGACGTGAACCTATTTCTCCTTCATTTTGTTTTTCACAGTGCCGTCAGTATTTTGTTTTGAACACCTGACAAAGGAAAAATCCTTGGCAGGACTGGAGATCAAAATCTGGTCCTCCACTCATGGCTCTAGCACGCAGTAAAAATGCCTAAAAATTAAAACTATTTATGTCCTACCTCTTTTGTACAGCACTGAAAGACCTGAGTGGAAACATGGCCCCGGGAGTAGATAACGTTCCATTAGAACTACTGACGGCCTTGGGAGAGCCAGTCCTGACAAAACTCTACCATCTGGTGAGCAAGATTTACGAGACAGGCGAAATACCATCAGACTTCAAGAAGAATATAATTCCAATCACAAAGAAAGCAGTTGTTGACAGATGTGAAAATTACCGAACTATCAGTTTAATAAGCCACAGCTGCAAAATACTAACGTGAATTATTTACAGACGAATGGAAAAACTGGTAGAAGCCGACCTCGGCGAAGCTCAGTTTGAATTCCATAGAAATGTTGCAACACGTGAGGCAATATTGACCTTACGACTTATCTTAGAAGATAGATTAAGGAAAGGCAAACCTACGTTTCTAGCATTTGTAGACTTAGAGAAAGCTTTTGACAATGTTGACTGGCATACACTCTTTCAAATTCTAAAGGTGGCAGGGGTAAAATACAGGGAGCGAAAGGCTATTTACAATTTGTACAGAAACCAGGTGGCAGTTATAAGAGTCGAGGGGCATGAAAGGGAAGCAGTGGTTGGGAAGGGAGTGAGACAGGGTTGTAGCTTCTCCCCGATGTTATTTAATCTGTAATTGAGAAAGCAGTAAAGGAAACCAAAGAAAAATTCGGAGTAGGTATTAAAATCCAGGGAGAAGAAATAAAAACTTTGAGGTTCGCCGATGACATTGTAATAATGTCAGAGACAGCAAAGGACTTGGAAGAGCAGTTGAACGGAATGGACAGTGTCTTGAAAGGAGGATATAAGATGAACATCAACAAAAGTAAAACGAGGATAATGGAATCTAGTCGAATTAAGTCGGGTGATGGTGAGGGAATTAGATTAGGAACGGAGACAATTAAAGTAGGAGTTTTGCTATTTGGGGAGCAAAATAACTGATGATGGTCGAAGTAGAGAGGATATAAAATGTAGACTGGCAATAGCAAGGAAAGCGTTTCTGAAGAAGAGAAATTTATTAACATCGACTATAGATTTAAGTGTCAGGAAGTCGTTTCTGAAAGTATTTGTATGGAGTGTAGCCATGTATGGAAGTGAAACATGGACGATAAATAGTTTGGACAAGAAGAGAATAGAAACTTTCGAAATGTGGTGCTACAGAAAAATGTTGAAGATTACGTGGGTAGATCAAGTAACTAATGAGGAGGTATTGAATAGGATTGGGGAGAAGAGAAGTTTGTGGCACAACTTGACTAGAAGAAGGGATCGGTTGGTAGGACATGTCCTGAGGCATCAAGGGATCACAAATTTAGCATTGGAGGGCAGCGTGGAGGGTAAAAATCGTAGAGGGAGACCAAGAGATGAATACACTAAGCAGATTCAGAAGGATGTAGGTTGCAGTAGGTACTGGGAGATGAAGGAGCTTGCACAGGATAGATTAGCATGGAGAGCTGCATCAAACCAGTCTCAGGACTGAAGACCACAACAACAACAACTCTTTTGTACCAAACAAATCAAAGGTAACCAAGGAGTCATTATCCGGAACGACCTTAAGTCGAACTAGCATATAAACTGTAGGTAAAGCAGGTACCACATTAATAGTGATTCGGAGAAAAGTTCAGCTGTCATCAACCCGAAAGTGCATTACTAGTGATTGTCCTGTTAGAGGTGGTACGACGTTGCTTACGGCCGACTTTTAAACTGACGCGTGTACGCGGTCCAGCGGCTTAACGTGTGTCCGAACTACGGCGCAACTCGGCAGTTGTCACTTTAACAAACAAAAAATCTTACGAAATTTTAATCCATACACGAAAGAGGTGGTTTGCAAAACACTTGCTAGATGGATTCTTGAATATTGCTCATCAGCCTCGGGCTCTCATCTAGTTCGATTAATAGGGATTAAGAGAACGGGCTATTCACGTCGGTGTGTAGAGTGTATGAGACTGGCGATGTACCACCAGACTTTCGGAAAAGCGCCATCCACACGATTCCCAAAACTGCAAGCGCTGACAAGTGCGAGAATTATGGCACATTCAGCTTAACAGCTCATGCATCCAGGTTGCTGACAAGAATAATATACAGAAGAATGGAAAAGAAAATTGAGGATGTGTTTGATGACGATTATTTTGGCGTTAGGAAATGTAAAGGCATCAGAGGGGGAGTTATGACGTTGCGGCTGATAATGGAAGCGAGACTAAAGAAAAATCAAGACACGTTCATACGATTTGTCGACTCTTAGAAAGTGTTCAACAGAGTCAAATGGTGCAAGATGTTCGAAATTCTCAGGAAAATAGGAATAAGCTACAGGGAGGGACGGGTAACATACGACATGTAAAAGACCCAAGAAAGAACAAAAAGAGTGGAAGACCAAGAACGAAGTGCCGTTATTGGTTCAAATGGCTCTGGGCACTATGGGACTTAACATCTGAGGTCATCAGTCCAATAGAACTTAGAACTACGTAAACCTACCTAACCTCAGGACATCACACACATCCATACCCGAGGCAGGAATCGAACCTGCGACCGTAGCAGTCGCGCGGCTCCGGACTGGAGCGCCTAGAACCGCTCTGTCACAGCGGCCGGCAAGTGCTCTTATTAAAAAGGGTGTAAGACAGGATGTAGTGTTTTGCCCCTATTGTTCAGTCTATACATCGACGAAGCAATCATGGAAGAAAAACAAAAGTTCAAGAGTGGAATTAAAATTCAAGGTGAAAGGATACCAAAAATAAGATTCGCTGATGAAACTGCTATCCTCACTGAAAGTGAAGAAGAATCACAGGTTCTGCTGAATGTATGAACAATCTAATGAGTACAGTATGGACTGAGCGTAAACTGAAGAAAGACCAAGGTAATTAGAAGTATCAGAAATGTTTGCAGGGAGAAACTTAACATCAGGATTGATGATCACGAAGTAGATGAAATTAAGCAATTCTGGTACCTAGGCTGCAACATAACCCATGAAGGACTCAGCAAGGAGGACAGAAAAAGCAGACTAGCACTGGCAAAAAGGCATTCCTGTCCTAAAGAAGTCCACTAGTGCCAACATATCCCTTAATTTGAGGAAGAAATTTCTGAGAATTGGAGCATAGCATTGTATGGTAGTGAAACATGGAATGTGGGAAAATTGGAACAGAAGAGACTCGAGAGACCTGAGATGTTGAAAATTAGGTGGACTGATAAGGTAAGGAATGAGGAGGTTCTTCGCAGAATCGGCGAGGAAAGGAATGTATAGAAAACACTGACAAGAAGAAGGGACAGAACGATAGGACATCTGTTAAGACATCAGAAAATAACTTCCATGGTACTTGAGGAAGCTCTTCAGAGAGAAACTGTAGAGGAAGACAGATATTGGAATACATCCAGCAAATAATTGAGGACGTAGGTTGGAAGTGCCACTCTGAGCTGAAGAGGTTGGCACAGGAGAGGAATTTGTGGTTGGTCGCATCAAACCAGTCAGGGAAAAAAAAGAAGAAATAGACCGGAGAGAGAAAGAAGAACATCAAATGAAGAGAGACGTGTTTCGTCACAGGATCGTTTAGTCGACGCGACAGCGATTCGGAAACTCCTGCGCCAGACGCTGCAAGAGAGATGTTCAGCACCACAGAAGGGTATACTGTTGAAATTCCAACAGCGTCTGCTACAAGAAGATTCGAGCAAAATATCATTTCCTATCGCATGCGAGTTGCAAAATGACCACGACGAAAATACCAGAGGAATAAGAGCTCTTAAGGAGGTTTACAAGCATTCCTCTGTAACGTATCAGTTTATTTCCGTCTCGATTTTATATTTAATTACGGTGCATAATGAAGTGAAACCGCCTGTGTATTAAATGAAACCCTTTTCCAGCCAGACGGAAATAAACTTTTCCATTACTAACAGTACTGCGATCGCTACATCGCAGTGACCAATGCAATCATTCTTCCCAACACTATTCGCGAATGGAAAAGCGAAAACGAGAAGATACAGTAGTACCAGAAGTACCATCCGCTGCACTCCTTGAGGTGAAAACGTGAATTTCCCAGAAAATATGATTGCATATCAGTGTAACTTCGTATACATACACGGCATCTGAGGGCATCAAAGTGATTAGAGTTGCTATTTGGTGTTACAGGTAGGACGGCCACCACGTTCCATTAGTTTTGTTTGTGTTTTGTGTTATTTCCAGGCCTCGTAGCATACGTATGTGGCGCGAAAAGCGTCATATGCTGAGTTATCACTGTGAAGGATACGGAAATGCTGTGTACTCATATGAGACAGCATTATCAGCAACTGAGAGAGTTTAAAAGGGGCATCATTGCTTGTCTATTTTTGGCTGGCTGGTCGAAAAGTGCAGTTTCCAGATCTGTGGGGCTTTG